>NC_053488.1:89263172-89563172 GCF_015227805.2 Hirundo rustica
TTTTGTGATATCTGCGCACAAAAATTGCCAGTGGGGGAGCTGCGAGTTCACCAAAATTACCATGGCAGGATGCGTGGCTTCAGCCATAAAAGATGAGTCAAGCACTGCCTTTTGTTTCCAAAAAAGCTTTGTGTTTGCACTGCAGTCGCTTTCTCTTTTTCGCAAGAACTCTGCCTGTCCCTGGGAATGACATTTGATTTGTCGTGCTGGCTTGTCACCTCCTCTGGCAGTTGTGGTTTCTGTGAGCACAGCACACACAGAACAACACAAACAGCACATATAGAACAGTGTAAACTGGATACACAGAACAATAAAAACAGTAAATATAGAACAGCATAAACTGGATGCGCAGAGCAATATAAAATACTCATACAGGGTATAAACAGCACACACAGAACAACAAAAACAGCACATACAGAACAGTGTAAACTGGATACACAGAACAATAAAAACAGCACATACAGAACAATAACAATGTAAACTGGATACACAACAATAAAAAACAGTACCTATAGAACAATGTAAACTGGATACACAGAACAATAAAAATGGTAAATATAGAACAGCGTAAACTGGATACGCAGAACAATATAAACTGCACATACAGAATATAAACAGCTCACAGAGAACAACATAAACAGCACATATAGAACAGTGTAAAGTGGATACACAGAACAATAAAAACAGTAAATACAGAACAGTGTAAACTGCATACACAGAACAATATAAACTGCACATACAGAATATAAACAGCTCACAGAGAACAACATAAACAGCACATATAGAACAGTGTAAAGTGGATACACAGAACAATATAAACTGCACATACAGAACAACAGAAAGAGCACATATAGAACAATACAAACTGGATACACAAAGCCAAAAACCCCCCAGTACATATGGAACAGTGTAAAATGGGTATACAGAACAATACAAACAGTACCTATAGAATAGTAAACTGGATACACAACAATAAAAACAGTACATATAGAACAATATAAACTGAATACACAACAAAAAAAAAGCCACAGTAGATATAGAACAATGTAAACTGGATACACAGAACAATATAACTGCACATACAGAATATATGCAGCACACACAGAACAACATAAACGGCACATAAAAAACAATGTAAACAGTGCATATAGAACATATAAATAGAAACTGGATATACATAATATAAGCTGCACATACAGAATATAAATTGCACACACAGAATATAAACTGCACATACAGAACAATGCAAATTGCACATATAGAACAATATAAACAGCACAGACAGAACATAAACGGTACATATAGAACAATATAAACAACACATATAGAACAATATGAACTGGATATACAGAACAATATAAACTGCATTTACAGAACAATGTAAACAGTACATATAGAATGATATAAACTGCACACACAGAATGTAAACTCCACATAGAGAACAATATAAACTCCACATAGAGCACAATATAAACTGCACATAGAGAACAATATAAACTGCTCATGGAGTCATAGGCACACTGTGTGACCCTTCTGTGACATTGCTGTTAATGATGTGATCCGTGGTGGGTAAATGGGGGAAATGAGCATGTAGGAACGTAGCCTTGTGTGCTGCTTTTGATGTCTTAGAGGCTTGTACCAGAAATATTAAATACCCCATCTCTAGCAGTTCTGTGTAAACAGAGTAGAATCAGTTCAAGATAGGAACAATGAACCAGAAGGCGTAGGTTATGTGTTGATTTTTTTCTTTTTCCAAGTGACTTCAGGAAGACTCTCATACTTTGTAATTAATTGGCCAACAAGGGAAATCTGCCATAGGAATAAATGCAGTCCAAGTAGTCTTTCCTACTAGATAGCATTTGTTGGGAAACCTTTTTTCAGAGACTATTAAAACATGCATGAACAACTACCAATTACTTAGTCCAGAGAGAGCTTTGTACAAAAAATAAAAAAAGGAAATTATCATACAATGGTAATAAAAACAGTGAATATGTCACCTAGGGCATGAACGTGTGTGTTTCTAATAACTTCAGGCTGTAAGCTGTCTGCCTAATTAAATTCATCAATGTGCTTCAATATCAGTTTAAATAGTTGACTCCAAATGGAGAGAAGCTAAACTTTATTTGCATGGGATGCAGAGTTTCAAGTCTCAAAGTGACGTTGGGTGTTTATCCAGAATGTTATTTTTCCACTCCTGTGAAGCCTTTCTGTCTCTGTGATTTATAAGAAAAAAATACTGATACAGATAAAGAATCAGCTTTTCAGGAAGAGGATGTGCTGTTACTTTTTGTTGTAAAAGAGAGGGTGTCTGGTGGATAACCACTGCATGCATCCGTAATTCCTGGGAGCTGGGTGTGCTTCAGGACAGAGCAGGAACATTTTGATGGACTCTGTGGCATTGCTGTTGGGGTTCTAGTCGCTGCCATTTGCCACTGAACAGGCTGCCAGGACAAACAGTGGCAGGTGGGAGGGAGCCAAAAGGCTCTAAAATAAAGAATTTGCTGGTTTTACCTTGGTTGGATGAAAAAAGTGAAGCTGCTCTCCCCTGCAGCCAGAAATGAAGACTGATACAAATGAGGGAAATAAGATGGGCATCTTAAGAGATGTAAGAGAATAAGTATACCTCCTTCTCTTTTTTCTTTCCTTTCTCCCTCTGCCTACTGATGTACAATTCTTTCTTCCTGAAATTTGTCTTTTCACATCTGAAATGGCAGTGGTTGAGCTGTACATCAGGCTGCATCTCCCTGTGTGTTTGCTGGTGTTGATTGACTGTTCAGGGAAAAGGGAGTTGCAGAGGAGTGGAATGACAGGGCTGGGTGTCTAATGGTGTGGATTCTAGATGAAAGTGGGAAAGCACATTGCTGTTTCACAACAGAGGTGATAAAAGGAATATAAATTGTGGCTAAAGGATAAAATGTACGCCAGCTTGTAATTAAAGATATATGCAGTGGATAATCTTCAAGCAGAGTTCCTCTAGAGACATCTTTCCTTTTTGTTAATGTGTTCTGATGGCCCTAGATCTTCTTCTCTTTCATCCTTACGAGTGACAAATGGTGTGTGTGTTTTGGGGCTTTGTCCCCCTCCTCTGCCCCAAACTTCTTTCTGAAGATCCTTCAGCAGCCAAAATCTGTGGCAGAATTCACTGCCCTTCTTCTCCTGTGTTCCAGAAACACGCTGCAGAAAAGTCCATCGTGAACTGAAGGCGAGCAGTGCAGAGTTGCCCAATTCCAGTTTTCTGCCATAACCTCTGTTTTCCTCAAATCAGTTCTGGCATTATGATCCCAGACTAGGCAGAGTATTTTAGCCTGAAATAAATGGGATTAATTTGAGGGCTATTTCTCTGTTTAGCTTGAAGGTGAGAGCCTGGGATGAGGCACCATAAACAGCTGAGCAAGGAGGAATTGTTTGCTTCTAGTTGGGATGAGCTTGCAGCTCCTGTGCTCCTCCTGCTCTGCAGCACATTGCCCAGAGACGGAGACAGTGCTGCTATCTGCATTTCTGCATTCCGTCAGGCTCAGAACAGAAGGATTCAGAAGCAGGGACAGTGAATGGAGCACTGGAGCTGGGGAAGGCTGCAAAGTGAACAACAACAACAACAAGAAAACAACAGGTGGGAATAGTTTAGGGTTTGTGCCAGCAGTTTGGTAGGAGCATGAGGTTAGGATCACAAAATCCAGAGTGAAGTGGTGCTCTAGATGAGATTGTGAGGGTTTTAAAGCTGCTGGTTTTAGTGATTACTCTTGTGTAGTCTCCTCCAAATCTCTTTCTTCACATTTGTTGATGAATGGAAGCTCTTGTTCCTGATTTGAGAGTCTTAATGTTGTTTTTCCACAATATTGACACGGAAGTTGTGTATGAAATACGGTTTTTCAATGCCATCATCATACACTGTTTTCTGAGGAAAAACAAAACAAAACAAACTCCAAAACACAACTTGACCCAGAAATCGCTCTCAAACTGCATGAAAATCTCATGGTTCTATGTGGACATTTTATCACAAAGCATAAATACACTTTGGGTTCATCAACAAGCTTGTCTTGATCAGGAAACTCAAGAGAATATGAGCTCTGCTTCCAGAAAAACTTAGACAATTTATGCTTTTTTAATTGAGGTAATGTCTAATTTGTGAGGATGCATGGGCTAGGTGTGAAATCAGATGAACTTCAGTAGTTCCAGTTACATTACACTGTGGCTAATGCCAAAGACACCCTGTGAAATGAAATTGCTGAATTTCACACAGCACATGTACATAAGAAAAAGAGAAAAAAAACCTCTTGACAGCCAGTAGAGAAAAATCTGCACTTCCCTTGTTCTAGTGGCAATAGAATAAAGGATTTCTTTTCAAAGTCGTATTATGTGGATATTAAATAAACCAAACCACTTAATTCTATATTCTAAAGTAGCTTAGTCTTTTGCCTGTAAGATTCTGCCAATAAAATCAAACTGGATCAGATACAGCTTGCAGAACCTTTCAGCCATTTTGCTCTCATTACAAAGGCTGGCGCAGTATTTCTGAGACTCCATTTCTTGGCATTAATTAATTTTTTTTTTCAACTGCAGCATGCTGAAGTTTGTACTGAGTTTCAGACTGGATATAAACATATTTCCTAAAAATAGATTTCAGAGAACAAGATTAATGTTTGCCATAGTGCACAGAGTTATTAGAAGCTAATGTTTAAAAATAAGGCTATGTCATGGTGGTTATTTTGGGATTCTGTTCTCTTCTGTCAATCTGCTTTCCTCGAAGTTATGTAAGGCAGCTGGACTTGGAGAAAGAAGATTGAGGAGTCCTAGGAAATCCATGTTCTATCTATGAAGCTTCCCCTCTGGATGGGCACAGACAAATGGGGTGTTCAGGTTGTTTGTGAATGGCCAGAGCAGGGTCAGTGCAGCAGGCACAGAGCTTATGGAAGTGTGATTCACTTGATTCATGCATGGCAGGCAGTGATGTGGTCCTTTCACTCCCCTGGGACGTTGGCTAGTTCCTGACTGTGTTTCTGTATTCCCAGTTTTGTTTGGTGATTCCCCCGTGATTTGGTTCATAAGTGTTAGTGCAGCATCACCTCCATGAATCCCTGCTTCAGGAGGAATGAGAGCCTTGGGAGCCTCAAGCTCCGGGGTGTGTGGGGAGTGGGGACCTTGGCGTGGTTCCATGGCAGTGCTCTGATCTGCTGGCTCTCTGACACCTGGCTGACACACACAGAATTCCAAATCACCACTGCCCCTTTCTCTGCTATGGGTTTGGTGTTCAGAGGTCGTCTCAGCTGTGAAACATTGGGTTTTCCCTTACATTTGGTGGAAATCCTTAATGCTGCTACATCCTTTGGGATACTTACTCATGGGCAGCTTGTTGCTTGGGCAGGTCTTGTTCTTACCCTGTGATTTTGTAAATAATTTCCTGTTAAAGACAGGTTGGAACTAAGCACGTAAAAGGTGGAGTTAGTGGTTTTGTCTAATGTTTTTACTCCTGCTGTAGGTGAATTGTGCACCTTTATGTCAGAATTATCATATTCTGTTCCTTTTTGACCCATGTGCAGTGTCACCACCCTGCTGAAGATCCCTGAGAGTGTCCCAGAGCAGTCGCAACAGGTGAAGGATCACCTGGCTGCTTCTGGGAATAAAACACAGCACAGCTGAGAAACCCACACTGCCTTTGCTGTGCTTTCCAGCAAACCTTAAATCAAACTCCTGAAGGCACTGGAAACAAAAGCTGTGTCCCTTGTCAAGCATTCCTCTCCAGAAAGGATATCCAATAACTGCACAAAAGCATGTGCAGAATTATTGCAAGCCTTCTGGGGCTGCTCCACCAGAGCTGTTAGCGCTCAAGCACCTTGTTTTTCAGATTGTAAAGCTGCCCCTTTAACTTCCATTTGAAGGACAAGGCTAAACACAGCAGCTGAAAGATCTGCCACGGTATTCATGTAGTGCATATGTGAGTTCTGGGCATACAGGGAGGGTCTGGGTGAAAAGTCTAAGCAGAAACACAAGATTGGGATTGTTTACTACAGACAGCTATTTACACTGCTGCTAATCCATCTGGGGTAAGCTTTTACAAGGCAGAGGTTACCTAGGGAAAAAAAAAAAACAAAACAAGAAGGTTTTTGCCCCCAAAGTAAACATAAACAGCATTTTTAAAAGAAAAACCGAGATGATGAGCTTATGAGTTAGAATATTTAAGCCTTATTTGTTCATTTGTTCATTCTGTGTAGGTGGAAGGGAGACTGGAATTTTCCCCTGCAAACTTTCAAGTTCAATGGTTTGTTTTTTGGTTTTTTTTAATTTTGAATTTAAATTTTCTTAAAGGAGAGAGGAGGACATCCAGGCAATTTCCCCTACACTATCTATATTTCATTTAGGATTAGCAGTAAAAAACATTAGGTTCACACCTTTTCTTTGTTTTTCCTGTCACCTCCTTAAGGGTTGCACTGAAGTGCACCTTGAAACATGTTTTATGGCATTAAGATTGGTAGGAATTCAGGGATCCTGAGATACCCTTGATTTAGATGATGAAGATAATGATGAGACAGATGTGTTTAACCAATGTGCAAAAGAAAAAAAAATAAAATGCCAGAACACAGAAAAATACCACTTCTGGATGTGTTAGGATGTGTTAAGTGCCAGTGAAGGGAATCAAATGAGAACGGGAGCTAAACAGACTCCCTTTTAGTTCTTCTTTTACTGAATTATTATAAATACACTCTGTCAGGTGTGAAATCAGCATTTTTGTTGGAGAAGTAAATAAGGTTGCAGAAAAACACTTACGTGTAAAAGCATCTATGTAGCCTAGGGCTGTTGGAAAAAATGTGAGCCAACTCCTCTTCATAAAGCCATTTAGTTACGAATAGATTCAGAGAATTTTAAAATGTTTTTCTTACTGTTTTCCGAAGTGGTTTTTGGTAAGAATTTCTTTGTTTGTTTGGGGGGGTTTAAGTGTTTAACTGTCTAATTTCTATTGATTTTGAAATGACTGGTCAAAAGCACTGAAAACTCTCTGGAGACGACAAGTATTTCAAAGAGCTATTAAAACACGGGACTTGACATTCCTATGTCATTTTCTTATTTTCCAGAGTTTCTCCGAATGTGAAGATTATTTTTTCCTCTTTCTTTTAAACAGAGTTAAAGGGGGAAATAAGTATATTTTTGGAGAGAGAATGCATAAGGAAACCTGACTTGTAGCAGGGCTCTTGTCTAGTGAGGTGAAGGAGTTTCTTCTGAAAGGCATCATTCTAATGATGCGTTTCAGAAGAGATGTGGTCTCATTTTTCTGAGGAGGCGATGCTGATGCCCTCACTGGGCATTCCTATCTTGAATTTGTTGAGGAAAGCTGAGGTTTGATGTAGAATGTTGCAGTTGGAATGTCCATCTAGCCAGCACACAAGGAGGAGGATGCTTGATTTCCCTTCTGATTTTTTATGAGTGATTTGGTTTCTCGGAGCTGCTCTGGGAAGGTTCCTCACGTGCAGCAGGAATAAAACCTGAGCAAAGGGGAGCTGCTTTCCACCCCCTTGTTCAGGAGCTGATAAACCCCTGCTCTGTGCTATTGATTGTTCCTGGTCAGTGTGGGGTTTGTTAGCCTCATTAAAAGCCATTCTTTCCCTCACAAAATTCACTTTTACCCCCTTTGATCAGAACACTGCTATGTCTTGGCCCAGTTTCAGCACACGCCTACATATCTGCTGTTGAACACTTCAGTCTCCTGTCTCTTTAAACTCATCTTTTCAAAGTGCACCAAGGAGAACAGTTTTTAACATCAATAGTTAGGAGCAGCTAAGCAGCAGATATAACCACACAAGTATCTTGAATTGGGTATAAATAAAATTTTAATCATTATGGCAAAAAGCACTTTTCATGTGAAAGATGCTTGAAGAGCTGTGCTATTTTTTTAAATTTCTTCAGTTTAACATCCTATATATAAAACCTTTTATGCATCTGAAATGACCCTTGGCAAGAGAATCTCACAGTATATCAGTTCAAGCTTTGGTTAATTGTTCTCCGTGTAGGGGGTTTAGATCTCAGTGTCATCCTGATTCTGATTTTAATTGTTCAATAAGAACACATGATTAACATATTTTTTTTCACTCTTTTGAAGTTCAGTGTTTATAACCCTTTTGGTAGCAAGGTTCTGTTGATAACTAATGGAATCAGGATGATAATTTTTATTTGTGATGTCTGTGCAGTTTGTAATAAGGGATATAATTGTTCTGGGCTCATGTTGCTGAAGGTGTATTTTCACATTTCATTAAAAAATTATGTGCAATTGAGAATTGGAAGCAAGAGACAAATAGGGAAACAGAGAACTTAATTTCAGCCCTTGAACTTTTATCCAGGTCTCAATGCATCTTTTAATTTTTGGACATTGGAAGAAGTTTTCTTCAGTTCTTCCTTCACATGTCCACTTCTGAACTTGTGAGAAGTTCAGCAGAAATTCCTCTGTGCAATGAATTGCTTCACTGGTACCTAAGGGCAGGGCAGCAAACATTACAGGATCTAATATTCTGGTTGTTCAGGGAGGGAATTACACATTTCTTTTAAGTAAAATTTCAATCAATTTTTTTTTTCCTCTGAATTCAAAACTTTCCAGCATTTCTTGCTCAGAAATGTTCAGCTGCACACAATTGCTAACACTGACTAATGATATGCTCCTATTAGTGGAGCTTCAGCCTCAGTCCTGGTTTCACACACATTTGCTGCATGTTTGTGGAAATCAAGGAGGTGACTTTCTCCACTACCGTACATAACTTGTGCAGCGAATTAAATTCATTCTTTTTCATCTTGGGGCAATTGTGTGATGGGTGTCTGAAGCCACAGATGGGAAATGTAGAAATGGTGACAAGTCACTGCTGCTTCTCAACGTCTCTGAGTCAGCAACACCCTGGAGATGTGTCTCCACTGAGCTGGGTGCCTGCATTCTCAAACCACTGCAGAGGTGTCTTGGTTTGGAAAGACAGGCGCCGTTCGAATGGAGAATGGAAACCCCCTCTCTCTGAATTATTGCAATTTTACAATTAAGAGGGCTTTCAGGCAAAGGTATGGGAACAGGAATAACAATTCTTTGCTTAGGAATATTAAAAATATAAAGGTAGTAGTACAAAAAACAAGCAAACAAACAAACAAATCCACAAACAAACCCTAGGAACGCTGACAGAGCCAGAGCACGACCTGACACCCTGTTGGTCAGGGTGCTGGGAGCAGTGCAAATGAATCCTCCTGCAGTGCCAGCTGTGGTTCTGCTGGAGCAGAGATGATCCTGCAGAAGGGTCCCTGGTGCTGAGATGGGCCCGGTGTTCCTCTGGCAATCCAGTGCACACAGGCTGTGCTGCTGTTCCCAGTCCCAGGTTTGATCCAGCTGGGAATGCCGGGCTCCTCCCCTGGGTGCAGCATCTCCCGATGGACGATGGAATTGTCTCAGCCCTGCAGGGAGCCTGGATGGCCCATGAACAGCAGAGATCCCTGCAGGGAGGATGGGTCCTGGGAGGGATAAGAACCCTGCCCCAGCTGGTTTAACAGCTGCCCATGGACAGAAGGCACCCGCCCCTCCCCCTGGAGTTGTGAGGGATGGGTTACACAAGAGATAAAGAAAACACCTCCCCAAGCGGTTTCAACAGATGGAAAATGGAATACACACTGCTGGCTACATACTGCAACCCAAGACAAGAGGTAATGTCACAAATCACTTGGGAACACACCTCAAGGTGGGAAGGATTTTCATCTTGCGGAGATGGGTTTGTAAAGAACTCTTGCAAGCAGGTGTATGCTGAAACGAGCCGCACTCTCAGCACAGTGAGGACAGCAGACCCGAGAGCAGGGCATGTTCAGGACGCCAAGAGGAGATTAATTCATGTCAAACATCTTTGGGGGGACGGTGACTGTGAAAGCCAACTGCACTCAGAAACAAACGAGATTACATTTGGCACAAAACAGCAGGATGGAGTTTCTGCAGAGAACAGCTACGTGGGAACATTAAGACTTAAATGAAGAGCACCACGGAATTTTCAAAGCTAACAAGTTGTGTAATGAGGAACGTGTATGCTCTTTGTGAATTGGTATCTCTTAGTTCTAGGGTACTGTAAATAATGTTGATATGAATAACGTAGATAATATTTTACTGGTTGCTAAGGGAACCAGACTCCTGGATTTCTTTTTTTGTTGTTACGGGTAAAATTGGTGTAGATTTTAGGATGGTCTGGACAACTGAGCATGCAGCTTTCACACCAGTTTTTCTCTGCAGATCATCCAGAGAGCTTGTTAGAAAAATCCTTTATTGTTTGCATCTCTAGATACTGTCACTGGCAAATCTTGAACTTTTGGGTCTTTATTAAATTTCGTCACCCTTAAGACACCATGTTAATAACATTATATAATTTTGAAAGAGGTAAATAATAGATTTTGCTTGGATTTTTATGGTAGTTTTGAAATACTTGATGAAGAGGCCTGGTTTATCAATTATGTGTCAGTATTCCTGGAGCAATTAATTAATGCTTGCTCCTTCTGGAAGGCGTGTAAGTAGACACCTGTGCTTGAAATTTAGGCAGGATACCCACAGGAATCATAGACCTTGTCACTGCACATGGCATTGTTTGGTGAAGACTGGCTTTTCTTGTTGAAAACTTGCCATCTTTCATCCACACATATTTCATGGCTTCTGTGTGATTCTAAGAAGGAGCAGTAAGCTGGCAAATAATTACTTCTTTCAGACAAATTTCCACAAAGGCAACTGCTCTAAGCATCTGTGTTGCCTTTGCCTGGAGTGTAGCTGTGTATTAGTGAGAAACCAGAAGCCTCTCCCATCAAACTGGCTTTTGATGGCACTTCTCCTTCGGTCTCCTGCTTGAAGATGGTTTCTTTTTAGTGTTGTGAGTTGGTCTTCTGTTGCTGCAAAAATAAAGAGAATCTCTCTCTAGCAGGAGAGAGATTTCCTGTCTCCTTATGGCTGGTGCTGTGCCATACAGTGGATTCTGTGAACAGACTGTTCCTTGACGCTGTAACATGGCCCAGTTTCCTGCAAGAGAAAGAAAATTGTCTGTGGCTTGATAATTTCAAATCTGGAAATTTGAGACAGAGCGAAAAAATTACTGCATCTGCCATGTCCAGTACAGGAATCTCAGTGCCCATCATGCAAGAATCCCCAGATCCTCTTGGTACTTTGAACATTTCTGCTCTTCAGTTCCTACGTTTGCTTTCCTGTATGCACAGCAGCAGCACCTGCTGAACACCCTTCTTCTGACCCAGAAGGAATCGCCTGGGATAGGAATTACTGACAGAGAGACGAGATCTGTTAAAACAAACAAACAAACAAAACCAAAACAAACAAACAAAAACTCAAAAACAAAACAAAGCAGATTAAAAAATAATTTAAAAAAAAATAAACACACCAAAAAACATCACTGTCACCAGAGGCAGGGATTTACTGAGGGTCTTGGTTATGCAGCTGCTGCCTTTGAATGTGCAGGGTGGTTGGTTCAACTACACAATATATTATGGATCATTTCATTACACTGGAAGTACATCTCCAATATACAATTCACATTGGGAAGTAGCTTTTTATTAAGGGATTCAAGGGTTGGCATTGCAAAGCACTAAAATTTTATTATTTGGATTCGGAGAGGTTTGGGGATGTTTACCAGCCAGATCATGGACTCCAATCAGACATTTGTCTGAGACAGAGATTTCTTCTGGTGTTCTCAGTGAAATACATAGTAGGATTTGGCCCATCAGCTCAGTTCCTGACACACAGATGCCCAAATTACAGAAGCCAGCAGCGTTCTTAATATCAATTGGATGTCTCGTTAGTGTTCATAGCTGCTGGGTATGGAAAATCACCCTGTGAAGACTATGCTTCATTTAGAACTAATCATCATTAATTTTCAGAGAGTAAAAATGTTCTTCTGGCAAAAATACATCACTTGAGCTTTAGGTTATCTCACTCTAGATCTTGATTTCTGTTTCTTTCAGTAAATTTTTGGGTTTGGACTCTTAGAAAGGAGAGCTGCTTGCTGAAAACTTATGTTTTCAGTTTTCTTTGAAATTGGAGTTAGGCTGTGCCTGGAGGAACCTCTGCTTTCTCCTTAACTCTCCCCTTCCACCTGCTGATCCAGGACAGGGGGGTAGGAGGGTCACCATGTGCAAGGTCATTTGTCACAGGAATTTTCAGGATAGAAAAAAAAATATTTTAAACAAATCCACATTTGTTTAAATGTGTAAAGCATGTTACTGCAAGCATTCCATAATCAAAAGGACAACAAGGTTGCTCTTTGGTGGTGTTACCTTGCAGGTAAATATCCAAACCTTTTATGTAACCTGTGCAGAACCAGGGCAAACCCAGCAAGAGAAGCCCTGCAGGTGCTCAGGTGTTCAAACAGTGCTCACACTCACACACACAAACCTTAACGGAGGCTTCCACCCCACTGGCAAAGTGTAACTCTGCTGCCTCGTGGCACAAATCTCATCAGAGTTATTTCAGAATTGGATATTTGTATTTATGGACCGGAGTTTTTTGGGTATTTGGGGTGCATCCACCAGTGTGAACACATTTGTTCTCCTCTTCATGATTCAAAGAATACAGGGAAAAAGCAGTAGGCAGAAGCAAGAATATGGCTTCTTGATCATCACTGAACTTGGGGAGGAAATCCATGGTGTTAAGGCGGGTTAATGGAGGGGAAATAATCTTTTACAAAGCTGCTTTTCCTCTTCCCTTCCTTGTTCCAGTATTTTCTCCTTAAAACTCTTCTTGCCTTTACCCTCTTTTTGCATATGTAAGTGCAGGGAAATGAAATAGCCTTCATGATCTGTATTAAAAAAAAAACTACTTTATAAATCCATTTGTTCACGTTCATCTTCCATTCACACAGCTCCCAGTCTCAGAATGTCTGTGGGCTGTTCTGCAGTTTAGCCACATTCCTGTGTTCTTTTTACTCATTCTTTTTTCCCCCAATCTCTCATTTTATTTCATTCTGTATTCTCTCTGAACACAACTTTGGGAGCTAATGAATTAATATTTGAGCTGTTTAGCAGTCTGTTCTACTGCAACCTTTCTATCTCCGTCCCCACAATATCCTGGAACACTTTATGTGTGGAATAAACAGCCCTTGCAGTCCATGACTTCAAAGCCTGAGTGCTCTGCTACTTTACTGAAGGCAGTAAATTTTAAGATAGATTGTAATCCCGTTGGCTTTTAGAATGCCTAACAACTTTTAGAAACTACAAATCATTACATAAATGGAATAGAACAGCAGTGTACTGAACGTGCAGACATTTTATTGTGCAACCATTTCATTGTGCAAGGAATTTATATGTCTGTGTAATTCTGCTATAAATACACATCTGCCAAATATTCTTTAACTTAATGCGGTACAGAGAACTTTACCATATTAATTCCTTTCGCCCTTATAACAATCATGTTTTAATATGAGCTGATTGAAGTTGCATAGACTGCAGCAAAAGATTCATTGGATTTTCTAAAAGCCTCTCATAGTAGCCCATACCAAAGCATATATTAAAAGTAAAGAAAGATTTTGTGTAGGACTAAATCTAGAATGTCAATAAGAGCTTGAAAGGCAGCAATAAGATTGCATCTTAGTTCAGAGGCTTGCTTGGTACTGATGGAAATTCGTAAATTTGTCACATAAGGGAGAGGATCCAGTGTGCTCCTAATCAGGTAAATGCTTTTTAATCCAGATAAAACCTAGATTTCAGCCGAGTTTGGCCAAGGTGCCTCAGGTTCAGATGTTGCTGCTTGTCTACAGTAGAGGTGAGTCTTCCTTAAGTCTGTGTGTGCTGTGTAATTTCAGGTAAATTGCAAAGTTTGAGTCACTGCTCACACTGCTCACACTGGTCTGGCTGAAGTGTCCAGGCTCCACAAAGGAAAGGTGGATCACAGCTTCTAAGTTATTATTTCAGTCACACTTTTGTCTTCTTGGAATAATCCCTGAGTAGCCTGTGGTGAAATAAACCCACATGAGATGCCAGGGGAAATACTCTGACCTGAGACTCAGAGCCACCCTGCTGTATTCCAGTTCTCTGGCTGGGCTCACAGATTACTTGGAATCAGGTATTTGTGTTTTACTGTGGAAATTCTCACCTGTGCTGAGCTATAATGAAATTAAGAGGCCAAAATGCAAACTGTGTTCTCAGAGAGTGTGTGTGGTTTCTGTGTGGCGTCACATTTCAGAGCATTGGGACCAGTCATTTGTGTACAGCCAGCTATAAACTGAAATAGTTGCAAATATCACTTGTATAATTGTGTTTATCCAATGTGTGCATTTCTGTCCAGTGCCAAATGTCATTTCAAGACACAAAGCTTGTTTCCAGGACAGCCAGAAAAGAAACTAGCATAATATTCCCAAGAAAAGTGGAAAAGGGCATAATAGGTGAGCAGTTCCTATTTTACCTTTTTCTTCAGTGAATAAAATATACAAACCTTGAAAATTTGAGGCCATTAATACATGGTTCTTCTGCTGATTTGAAGACATTACTGTGGATTTTTTTTTTTTTTTTTTTTTTTTTTTTAATGTGTGTGTGTCTGGGAACAGTTTCACCGGCGTTTTTTCAACATTATCAGCAGTTGTAGTCTCTGCAGCCTGACAAGGTGCATGGCAGCTCCTGTCAGATGCTTCCTGAACACAAAATGTCACTCTTTATCAACCCCTAATAATCCAAATTGGCTCTCCATCTTGGCAGCCTAGCAGGATCTTCACACAATGCTCAGCTCTGGGAAACACTCACAAACTTTTGCAATCCTTTTTTTTTGACCTTCACTCCTTGAAGTTAATTTAAATTAAACACCGGTTTTAGTCACTTAGGCAGATCTCGCAATCACAGTTATGCGTTTTTGTCACGGTTGTGTAATTTTATTTTATATATTTGAGCATAAGCATGTTGAACTGCCTCTTCTGTGAGCTGAAAAATACGTGTATTTGTTTTCAAGTTAAGGCTCTTTGTTGCTGCTGCTGAAATAACAGGTTGGGTCATACTGAAAGTTCTCCCTCTGGGAATCGCTGAAGTGTTCCTGGGAGGTCACAGTTCAAGTCCTCCGTGCAGTACTCACACACAGGTATTTCTGCCCATTCTGGCCAGGAATTTAATGAGCCTGGAGCTTTTCTATACATTTTTCCTGCTCTGCTTTTCAGATGGTCTCTGGGTTACACTGAAGGACAGAGGAGCAGCAGAGTGGGGATCTGAAATTGCACTGGTTCTGCTGATCAGTGACAAATTTCAGTTTTCACTCTTTCTCATGCCTTCCATGGCTTCTTAAAGGGGAAAGTGCTTCTTCTATTCACCATCCATCACACAATTATTCAAACTGCTGGAGCAGGTAGTTCTTCTGCTCCTATTTGTACTGCTGATTTAGCTTGTTACCCAGCTCCTCCATGCCTGGCAGCTCTCCCTTGGAAAATGTGTATTTTAAGACTGCTTACATGAATAAACTGCCTTTAAAATTCAGGGTTGGGTGACAGTACTCTGAAAAGCCAACCGGGTACAAACACTGCATAAAAAAAATCTCTAGTAGGAAGCAGCAGATTATTTGGATGAGATTATGCAAGTGCCAATTATGTGCCTTGCAAAAAGAGAGTATAAAAAATCGTCTTTAAATTTTACCTTTTTGGGGGTAAAACTTAGACCTCCAGAGTTCATTGCAGAAGAGTGAGAAGCATATGTTTTTGAAGAATATTAGGTTCTTGGAAGAACTGAGTGCAGTTTGGGATGGGGATGGTGCTTTGGCTTTAAAAGAATTCCAGCCTGGAAAGACATGACATAAGAGAGAAGGCAAAGCATTTTCTTGTGTCGGGATGAAATGTTATGTGTCTTAATTTGCACTTGTTACCTCTCATTCTTTCAGTCAAAGAGACCATGAATTAACAGACTTTTAGGAACTGATGTTTCTTTTAAACCAGGTATATCTCTGTCAAGATTTTATTCAAAGCTTTCAGGGAAAATTATCCTATTTTTAAGAAAAGGAGATCAAAAATTCAAGGTAGAAATCTCCTTCGAATGTAAGACTTCGTTTTGTCTTACAAAAGTAAGACAAAACAAAGGTCTTGAGTTTATGCCTAATTTGTCTATATTTAATAGGAGAATAATAAACTTTTTTCTTTATTCTGTGAGCATCGTCTGTCTCTTCATAGGAGAAAGGTCCTGAACCACTAAAAATGTTGGGGTTTTTTATGAAATGCTGATGCCTTTGGGCATATTTCCCACTTTTAGACAATGCACAAATGGATGATTAAAATAAAATTTTTAAACAGCCACTGATTTGCTGTGTTTTTCTGAAAACGTTGTTTTCTTAGCAGATTAATTGACTTGACAAAATACATCTCCAGAAGCAGCAGTCCTTAATGCTTCCAGTAAATACCTTTAGCTCTCCTTTTCAGTGGGAGCTGTGTGGTGTCTGGAAGATTTTGTATAAATGAGGTGATAACGAGCGGCTGCAGATAAGATGTGCTTCTGCTTTGTGCCAGGAACTTCAGCTTCACTCAGCTCTGAGAGGGCATGGATTTGTATTCCAGACTTGTGGCGTTCTTGAGCCACATTTGTTGTCTCCTTTGAAGCGCTAAAATTTTTCTACTGTGTATATTAACGCAGAAGAGTTTTTGTCTTTCTCCTTTGAGAAACAGAGGATGTTACGAGTGTGAGTGTCATCTAAACGAGATTTGTACGACTGTGTAAAGGTTAGCTGCATTAAATGTGCTGCCAGGATGTAAACACCTCACTTAAATCGGTAAATTGGAATTAGAGAGTTCAGTAGGTCTCAGGTCTCCTTTTGACCCTAAGAAAGCCCCCAGACATTCTCCTCTCAGGCAGTACAAAAGAAAAATCAGCTGAGCAAGTTCAGCTTGTGAAAATTGTGATATGTTCCTTTTTGCCTGCTCAACAGTGTATAAAAATGAAAACATGAATGTATTTCTTGGGTCCTTTATCTAGATTTAAAGGGTACATTTCACTTTAAATGATGTCTGGCTCATCTAGTCTATCACATTTGTGTAATTATTTTTTACTTTGTAGAGCATATGTTTCTTCTGTCTGCAAAAAGTTCTGTGGATTTTCATTCCTTCCCATTTTCCCAGCTTTGAGCTGCCCCCAATTATAGGAAAGCAGAGGTCATACAAAGTGACTTTCTAGAGTTTGTCTGCTGTAGTAGCTCTGAGGCTCACACTTTCACTGCCTGCTTCTCAGCTTTCACAGTTTACCTGTGAGATTCAGGAATTTCTCAGACATGGAAATGTCAGTGACAGTTTGGCTCAGTGTCAGTGTTGTGGATTCTAGACTGGAGCTGTCAAACAAACTATAGTGCAAAAGCAAATGGAATTATTATCCCACCACTTAAGGTGGCAGATCATAGATATTTGCCTGCGTCTGGAACTCTTTGTGTCAAAATATGTGTATAAATATTTCACACACAGGTGCTTGAACACTCTTGTAGAATTGTGCTTGACCTAAATTCCTGCCAAGGGAATTTGCCCCGCAGAGTTCTCGGTAACCCAGCACAATCCAAGATGGAAATGAAGCCACTGCAGGGAGTGTCATCATCCCAGTGACAATGCCACCTGTGGAATATCCGAGGATTTTCAGAGGGATTTCAGATGATTTTCAGAGACTTTCAGACAGGGAGGGAGGCACACACAGAGATTCAGAAGGAGAACAGTGCAGAGCCCCAGGCACAGGGTGGGAGATCAATTCTTACCTTTCCATTTCCTGGATTCAGGGGTTTTTTTGGTGGAAAGCAGCTCTGGATGGGCTGTTTTGTTTCTTTCACAAGCTGGAACAGCTGCTGGGGTCTGAGGAGAAGCACAGGGGCACCACTCACCTGCCTGGCCACTGGCTCTTCTCCCATTTCTCCCATCAGCAACTTTGCCAGGGCTTGTCCCATCTTCCTCAGCTTCTGCATTATCTGATCATACAAAGTGTGAAAAACGAGGTTCACTTTCTTAGCAAATTTTTTAAAAAGAAGTTTAATATAAAAGTAAGACAATTAGGGAACAGAAATAAAGGATCTCCACCAAAAGCACACCTTGCCATCTCAGAACACTTCTTTAAAAGGACCAGCATGTTACATATTCAAAAGACCCTAATGCATTATTCAAACATTCCTTTGAGTTTAGATGTTCTCTTAGTTTCAACCTCCCCCCCCCCAAAAAAAAAAAAAAACAAAAAAAAAACCAACCAAACCCTTTCCCCATTTCATCAACTCAACACTTTATTACTCCTTAGAGATAAATTTTTTTGTGGCACCACTTGGTCATCCCACATCCCACTCCTTGATAACAGAGGATCAGTAAATTCTTCCTTTGGAGCTTTGGGGCCTGTCCCCATATTCTTCATCCAGATAATCCAAGAATGTGGGGATTTTCCTGATTATCTTTTCCATGCTTCTGAGTTAGCTACAAAAAGCATCTTACATCACATAATTTCTATTTAATATTAAACTATAACCAAAAAAATATATACATTCATCACACCACCATTTCTAAGCCCTGTTAATAGCAGAAAATAAATGAAACTATATTAATACAGCAAAAGTCTTCCAAAATTATACATACAGCATTCATTTTAATATTTGCAAAAAGCCAACTTTATGATATGTATCTATAACACCAGCATCATTTATCACACTCGTGCTCCCCTGGGACTGCACCTTCCACAGACTGCTCCCTTCCAAACCTCAGCATCACTCTGCTTCCTCAGGGCTGTGAGGGTGTAGCGGTTTTAGTTAAAAACCGTGCAGAAACACCAATTAATGTAGTGGTTTCACATTTGGCAATTTTTTTTGCCAAATTTAGTGTAGTGGTCTTAGTGTTTACTTTCTTTTTGTGGGAGAGGATCATGAAAAGCAAAGCAGGCTTAAGCTTAAAAACAAACAAACAAACATTTTTATTAACATACACTAAAAGAATGGAAAAGAAAAACTGAAAAAGAACAAAAAAAAAAAAAAAAAAAAAAAAAACAAAATGAAACTTCAAAACATTCTTCTCTCCCCTTACAAACTGTTAACTTTCTTACAAACAACAGAGAGAGACACAACCTGTGATTTTCAGTCAGTTTCAGCATTTGGAAATAATCTTTCATCACTTTGGGAGAGGATCCTCTCTAGAGTCTTATGGAGACATTACCACAAGACAAAAACAGTCTGGTGGCTCCCAATGTCACAAATCTGCAACTGCCCGGAGTTTTTGCAGATTGTGCAGTCTCACCCTTTAGCAGCCTTTCCTCTGGCTGCTCTTGGGCCTCTCAGTGTACCTGGGGTACTGTTAAAGAATGCTTCTTCTAGTACAAAACAAGGATTCTCTCCTATCTTTAAAATTGGCTCTATCTCAAAAGAAATAGAGACCTACTTTATATAAAAAAGTAATAGAGATTCCAGGAGCTGGGGGCCTCAAACCACTCTCTCTCTAAAATCATTTTCGTCTCAAAGGCTTAGACCTCCTTTTACCCCAGGAGAGAGGGGCTTTAAGATTCTCACTTAAATCTTAATTGTACCAATCTCCAACTCTGAATAGAACTAGCATTCCCCCAAACAACATTAAGATATTACAAGAAATAATCCATTTCTCCACAATTTACACCAGAGAACTCCAGTTAAAAATGTCCACTTCCCAATCCCTTCTTGCAATAATCTCTATTAGTTCTTTCACTCTCGCTCCACTGACTTCATGCTGTGTCTTCTCTATGTTCACTCCGTCCCTTTCTTCTCTCTCTCAGGGAAGGGTTGGGCCTTGGAAGATTCATGTTGCCAGGAGAGGTTTAAATCTGCCCAGGCCTGCAGTGGCCGTGTGATTTTGCCAGACAGCAGCCTCTTTCTTTCCCCCGCTGCACCTCAGATCGGTCTGGCTTCCCCCTCCACTCTTTTCCTCTCTGCCTGGGAATCACGGGAGGAGGGGAGGGCCGGGACAGAGCTCTGCCACCCCTCAGTGACAGTCGGGGCGGCCTCGGCCCAGCCGGGCCCATGGCGGGTATCAGGGGCCCGGCAGAGATCCCTCCCTGCTCCGGGCTCCGGGCAGCTTTCAAAGCAGAATTGATCTCCCACCCTGTGCCGGGGGCTCTGCGCTGTTCTGCTGCTGAATCTCTGTGTCTGTGTCTCCCGGTCTGAAAGTCTCTGAAAATCATCTGAAATCCCTCTGAAAATCCTCGGATATTCCACAGGTGGCATTGTCACTGGGACGATGACACTCCCTGCAGTGGCTTCATTTCCATCTTGGATTGTGCCGGGTTACCTAGAGCTCTGCGGGGCAAATTCCCTTGGCAGGAATTTAGGTCAAGCACAATTCTACAAGAGTGTTCAAGTACCTGGGCGTGAAATATTTATACACATATTTTAAAGCAGCTGATGTTAATGTGTAACCTCTCCTGCCCCGCCGGGAGCCGCTGGAGCCCGGCCAGGCCTCGGGGCCGGCTCCCTGCAAAGGGCCGGGGGAGCAGCAGGCCCCACTCAGTGTCACCTGTACAGCTGGCCAGGAGGAAAACTCTGAACAAAATCAGAGTTTATATGGGTACTTCCCAAAGTCGCATTCAACATTCTCAGCGGTCAAAGCAGATGCCAGTATCCCAAACTGGCCTTCTGATAGGTCCCTGTCCTTTCTAAAGCAATTCCAAGGTCCTTAAACCAAGGAAAAACACTCTACATTCCTCCAAACTAAAAATCAAACTGTGCCAGCCCATGACAGAGGGACATCCCTGATGGCCCCAAGGCAGAGCCCAGCTCTTTTGGAAGGAATCTCTGAAATAATTCAGCCACTTCATCAACAAGATGTTAATACATTTGGCATGACTGTTCTTGCTCTGTCTCCCCAAATATATTTTCATTGTCATTGTCATTTCCTTCCTCAGTGGAATTCAAACGGATTGACAAGAAACAAAGGCTGGGCAAGGAGGGAATGCTCGGGAATTCAGTCTGGTGCACAGATTGGCTTTTCAGCCTCTGAATTCCCAGGGTCTGCTCCGACTGCTGAGCCTGGTGATCTGCTCACATCTCTGCCCCTGCTCCTGTGCACACTCTTCCTCTCTGTGTGTATTTCAAAAGCCCTGCACATTTCCCCTCTTTATTACAATAATTCCCGAGGGCAGCAATTGTCCTGCTGCCCACTGAACCCTCACACTCCTGGCAGTCAGCAGAACATGGTACTGTGTGACAGGTGAAGGGATTACGAAACAGTGAGAGAGGCATGGGACAGGAGATGATGGCACCCCTTCTCAGCACATTTTCATCCCACAACTGAGTTTTGAAAATACTGTTTTTAGCATGGTTTCCTCTATGAGGAGAAACCTGCTCTCAAACGTCTTGGAGTGCTTGGCGGGCAGATGATTACAAAATTGATTTGTGCCTAATGGACTTGGGCTTCCTGCAGTTTTTCTGTTAGTCTCCTCCACTTCAGCACCACATTCCGTATTTTTGGAGCTCTCCTGAAGTGTTAACAAGCTCATCCATTTCCTCCCACCTCCAACTGCCCCTTCTTCCTCAGCCTTTCTAAACCCTTCCCATGTTCTAGATGAAAAATAGATAACAAGCATCATAATTAACTCTATTTAATTATTTGTTGAAGAGAGAATTACAGAGCTGACCCAGAAGCCTTTGACATTATATCTCTATCACTCTGCTAATTCTCTGTCCCCTGCTCCCACCCAGCCCCAGCCCTCCCAGTCAGGAAGTCAGTGGTCTGTGAAGCTGCTGTGGTTTTTGTCATAGCGGTTGTAATTGGTCCATCAGCTCCAAAGTTGTCAGGTATGACTGACATCCAGCAGAGCGCTGGGTGCCTAAAGTGCCAATTTGCACTTCACAGTGCCATTGTGTCAGCTGTCTTTCCTGAGAAAAGGAGGCAAAAATATTTAAAATGCCCTTCTAACAGCAGCTAGAGACAGCTTCTGGTGAATAGTTGGAGGTATTTTTGTCGTGTCTCTATAAATCTTTACTCTGTTAGGCTGCAGGTCTGCCATGGACAGAGGGCATGGGGAGGGGGACACTTGTGATGTTATTATCTCATTAACAGTTCACCCCAGGCATGGCTGGAGCACAGTTACTCTGTGAATGGAACTGGAGGATGGGAGGGAGCAGCTGAGATTATCACCCTCCTGAAATCTGACAGATGCAAAAGTAAAAATGGGCTTCAGCCGAGCGGTGGAAGCTCTGTGCTGAAGAACAAAAGCAGCTATTATTTAATCGTTTATGTCTTTGCAGCCTCAGTCCATGTATGTAGTGAGGGCTTACAGATTTAATCTTCTTTCTGAACTATAGGTTGGCTGCTGAAGGAGTCAGAACCAATATAATGTACAGTGCCACAAGAATCAGTCTTGATCTGAAAGCTTAATTATGGATTTGTCTGGATAGATAGTCGGAGGGCTTACTGTGTCCACTGCCTTAGCAAAACAATTCCTGTTAATTTCTGTTGGCTTTTGATGTCCATGAGGCCACACGTTTTGCACAATTAATATTTGAATAATTATCGGATAATAACGACATGAATAAGTCACTTTTTCCAACTCTCCTGGCAGTCTGTATTAGAGAATTTCTTGCTAGAGCTTAAGGTGAAGTCCAGCTGTTGATATTCCCTGTATTAGTGTTTCCCTTTGCCTGTCTTACTCCTGTGCTAGCAGGCTGGCACATTATTGCCACATTCCATATTCAGCTCCCAGGATCTCCTTCCAAATGCAGCGGCAGGGCTGCTTGAGCTGTCTGTAGAGTTCTCCACCTGCTCTGTGACTCTCTCTTTCAGAAAAGAAACGGCAGGGACAAGCGGGTGTGGGTGAGTGTCAAAAAAACCCCCCAAAACCCTCATGAGGTTTTAATTGGAGCGTCCAATCTTTGCACACATTTAGATTCTATCGCTGTGGGTTATTACACAATTTCTTCTGTCTTTAGCTCTTTTAGAGAAATTCACTTTCTTGGCTTCTGAAGAAATATGTTGAGGAAGCAGGACTTTTGCTTTTTGTAAAAATTTCTTTTTGACTGCCTTTTTCCTTCTGCTCCTCCCCTTTTATCCACCATTTCCAGATGCTGCAGGAAAAGCACTCTAAATGAATTGATAATTCCAGCTAATTTAAAACAAAGTATTTGGAAGATAGAAATGGTGAGACTGAAAAAAAAACTACTCAAAATTGTGAGCTTGTAAATATTTTAAACTGATCTTATGCAAAATTCATCCAAAACATGATTATTCTCCTTCTTTTCCATATTATTTTATATCAAAAAAAAAAAAAAAGGTACTGTATTTATGCAGTTACAATTCTGAAAATACAGAGTAGTATTTCCAGCCTTAGAGCCGTGTCAGTTTTCAGTCACAGCTTCACAATTTGACATTCCTTTTCATGTCGAAATAATCGCAGCAATAAACGATCTCGTTCAGAAGTCTCTTGCTGGATCTGCATTTGAAACAGGCTTTAAATGGCAGGGAGCTCTGCTCTAATGAAGGGGTAGGATTGCACATTGCCGCTCCTGGAGCAGCTCTCACATCCAGCCCTGTACATTTATTTGCTCGGGCATACCTGGGGGGGGAAATGTTAGTGTGAGAGCTGCAGCACCCACACTCCTGAGGGACATTTATATCCTGGAGGGAGAGGAGTTGATGAAAGAGCTCTGGTAACCTGCTTAAAATAAAAGATTCCTAAAATGGCAGGAAACTCCTTTTCACCAGCCAGGTGAAATTTCAACAAGATAATTGGCTTTTTAAAAAAATTATTTTATTTTTTAATTTAAATTTAAAATTCAATTTTAAAATTATATATTATATTTTTAAATTTAATATTTTATTTTAAAATAATAATTAAAAAAAAAAAACCACAAAAAAACCATGCCTTGTTGTCATTTGAGGTCCAAGAGATTCCTCCTTTTTGGATATGATTGTGATCCCCTTTTGAAAAGTGATGGGTCTGCTAAAGTAGCTGTAAATTGAGGATCATGAGGTACTTGCTCAGTATGTAATCTAAGCCCATTTCCATTAAAATGAGTTAAGTAAGTTCTTCTCTTATTCTTTATTATTTGCACAGCATTGCAACACTATCCAAATTTAATATTATTTGCTGCCAAAAAGAGTGCGGGGCTGTTTCTCACATGGAGTCTATTCCGTGGTCACCAGTGTCCCCATCTACAGAAAGAGGAGACATTTCACATTAATGTCAGTGTCACAACTTGGTGTCCGCACCAGAAATATATTTGTTTCCATGGTAACTAATTGTTTAACCAAGAAAGGGGAGGAGGAGAAGCAGCAGGCTTTGGTGATACAGTTGAAAACAAGATCAGGTCATGGGAGCGATTATAAAGCCTGTGGAACTTTACTGTGTTCTTTTAAGACATGCAAATATGATGCATGATATATAGAATTTTGTGTGAGCGCACGAGCTTAATAACCTGTTAACAGCTCTGTGTTGCTCTTTTCTCCACTCTGTTGCAAGCTCTCCCCTTTCAAAGTCCGTGCTCTCCCAGTGGATCCATGGCCATGCTCCACTGGGAGACTGGGAGTCGCCCTCCCGCACCACGCCCACCCTGCTGTGTCCCATGGGAGGGGACGCACGGCTGCCACCGCTCCTCCTGCGCCCAGCTTTTGTGATGCTGTGTGTGCCGGCTCCTCCTCTCCGCAAATCTTCACAGCTGCTTTCTGTCCTTGGGAACTTTGACATTGGTATCCCACTTTGCCCACCAGTGTCCCGGGTGTTTCCATTGCCACTTGTTTGTGATTCCCCCTGAGAGGAATGACAAGATTTGTCTTTACAAACAAGCCCTGGGTCTGCTGGTAGATAAAACCAGCACCGAGAGATAAGAGAAAAAACGGGAAGGATTCTATTGATTGATGAATGGAAAAGAAGATACTTGTCTTTACAATTGAATATTGAAAGATGAAAGCAACAATGGGGAAAAACCCAAAAAAACCCCATAAATCCCATAAAAATCAAAAATTAGGGGGGTTATACATTAAAAGGGGAATCTTAGGCATTTTGGGAAGTCTGTACCTCTCAAGTACCTCAGCCAGTGGGGAAAGAGAGAGGGAAATGCAGCCGGGAAATTGGGATAAAAAAGAGACTGCATCCTCCGAAAACCTGAGAGACCCCAGGGGAAATGCCCCATGGCCTCTCCCTTTATTCAAATAAAGTAAAAGGACTCCTCTGTCTCCTTTTTGGACATAGACCTCTGGTGTTCGTGGATTAATTTTCCTAACACCAGTGCAAAAGTTGTGTTTTGGTCCTGAGACGGTTTCAGCCATCCAAGGTCCATCCCCTGGTGACCCCACCGAGCAGCCAGTGACAGAATTCTTTTTAATCACCTTTTCCAGCAAAAAGCTTTGCACCAGGAGCTGCAGTTGTGAGACGGGCAGCTCACTGGGGTGCTTTGATGGCCCAGGCCCGGTGGTCTGTGGAGGAATGGCCAGCTTCAAAGTGCTGCTGAGCTTCGAGCAGGGTTTACCTGTGTGGGGTGTGCTGTGTGTGCCACGGTGAGGGCACAGAACAGAGTACTGCTTCTCTGTCCCTCCTGCTCTCTGACGTGTCTCAGTGCTGCTCAGGGTTTTCTTCCCCCCTCCAGCCTCTTTGAGGGGAGAAATGGAAACACTGGACAAAGAGGGAGCAAAGGTGTATTGTGTCTTGTTTGCGTGCAGAACTTCCAAAGCCCCATGATTTTAGGCTGCCAGAGGGCAGGGATGTACGGGATTTTGAGCAGGAATTGTTCCCTGTGAGGGTGGGCAGGCCCTGGCACAGGGTGCCCAGAGCAGCTGTGGCTGCCCCTGGATCCCTGGCAGTGCCCAAGGCCAGGCTGGACATTGGGGTTTGGAGCAGCCTGGGACAGTGGGAGGTGTCCCTGCCATGGCAGGGGTGGCACTGGGTGATCTTCAAGCTCCTTTCCAACCCAACCCATTCCATGGTTCCCAATTCCATGGAATGACCCATATGAGAATTTACACCCAGCCTGTAGCTGCTGGGACAGAACCCAGGTTACTGCCCTAAGTGCTGCTGGGTTTAGTTGCCTGCAGTTGTTTTTCAATCAGAATTCTGTTCTCTATTATTCATGAAAAAACTGACTGAATTTACTTGTGATCTGCTGCACGCAGTGTATAAATACTCTCCATATGGGTTTTTTTCCCCATTTTTAAAAAAATATGACGTGTAACAAAAATTATATGAAGACTTCAGTACATCAAAAGATGTCAATATATGAACCAGGTGCATTCTATAGTACAATAAAAATAGATAAAATTCTGTATAGATCAAAGAAATGTCATAAACCATTGCCACATTTCAGAAGTAAACATTACTTAAAAATTTATTAAAATACATCAAAATTATTTCAAGGCATAATTTGGAAGAGAACTTGATATAATTTGCATTTGATTTTTATGGAATTTTAAGAATAAAGACAATTTTTCTTGAGAGAGTCCATTATTTCTAGAAGCATGGCTTCTGTATGACAGAAAAATCTACTGCAACTATAAAGTAAAAGGGAACAAAATATGTAGGAAACTAAAATTGCTTTAACGGCCTCTGCTTGTAGACTTGCCTTTTTTTCTTCTTTTTTTCTTTTCCATGTTCTTTTCCCTTTCTGTGAAAAGGTGCTTGAAATTTAAATATTAGATTTATAAATCAGGTGGTGGAAAACAGGAGGAGAGACTGAAATTTATGGGTGATTTAAAAGTCCTTTTTTCCCATTATTTTTATTTATATGCACATACATATATTCCAAACTTTTAATTGCTGAAGTGTTGCTAAGTAAGCAAATTGTGGTTGATTTAATGGTCTCCATATGATATTTTCCATCTCCTGTTTCCCGTGATCATTAAGTGGGGAAAGGATTTCATGAGCAGTTGGTGACAGCCTCGCTGCTGAACGTGTGTGACACAGGGGCAGGGCACAGGCTGCCCCACAGGGCATGGGGATGGTGATCCCTGGCCTGGTGTCACATTCCAGACAAAACAGACCTGGATATTCTTGGTTTTAACAAGAAACAGGGCTTTCTTCTCCTATATTTAAATATATATCAAGATACCCAATTTTATTTTTCATAATTTGTCTTGTTCTCCGTTTCTCTTTGGAGCAGTACAGCAGGATGAACTCGTTAATTTTAAGTGTTTAAAAAACCACCGTAGTATCAATTTCTGATATTTATTTTGATGCTTACAGCATTCTTTTGGTTTTGCCTTGACTCTCCTGCTCTGGCAGGTATTGCCAGGTTTTCAGTACTGCATCTGCTCTTGCTTATGGATCTCCAGATTGTCCAGCAGAGCCCACCTCCCCTGGAGAAAGGGTTCTGGGGTGTGCAGCCAGCTTTGGCTGAGGTTTGGGCATGAGAATTATGTGGTTTTAAAGGCCTGGGGTTTTATCAGCTGCTTTATTCCCACCAGAATAATCCCAAGTGATTCATGGGGCCATTGTGTGTTCTGGGGCCTGGTGCACCTCATGCCCAAACCCAAAGTTCCTGGCTTTCTTTTGGCCATTAAACTGTGCTTCAAACCCCCTTCCTCCCCACTGATGAGAAGTGCAAGAGTGTTCCTTCACGCTTGCATAACCTTTGTCATCAAAGAACTTTACTGGCTTTTATTCTGTCACTTTATCCAGCTCTGATGTTTGCCTTCTCCCTTTCTCTGCAGTGAAAGCAGAGATCGTAGCTAATGTCCCTTAAATCCCAGAGGAAACACAAGGACCAGGGATAAAAAGGAAAAATTCTTACATTTTTTTAACTTCCTGACCCAACATTTCTTTGAGAACAGAGGGGCAAAAGATATCAGGGCTGGCAGACTTGTGATCACCAGTGGTTAGAGGGTAAGGAGGCAGAAAAGCTATTTTTGTGGTGGAGGCTGCTGACCGCTGCTTTAGTAGCTGGAGGAATCATAGCTAGAGGTTTAAATAAGCCTCTTTGTTTTTTTTAAAAGAAGTCAATGGCTGTTAAGGGCATTGAAATTGAAAATTGACTAAGACATTGACTTGTAGAGAAGAAAGGCATCATGAAAAATTCTCTGAAAAGAAGGAAGATACCAGTTTTACAACCAGAGGAAATAATTGCCAAATGAAACTGCTTATTCCCTTCTTTTGGAGACTCGAAAGTCTTCCTGGAGGGTCTCTTTGCTGTTGAATTCGCAGCTCCTTTTGGCAGCCTGCTCAGTGCTTTTCAGGAACCCTCACAGAAAAAATATTGGCAGTGAAATATTTGAAACTTGTGGAAACAATTGAGTCTTTCAGTATTGCACTGTTATTTGGGACCAGCACACCAAAAAACACCCATCTTTCCTAAGGTACGATCATACAGGAGTTTCAACCCCAGCAATCCTCTGTGCTTCTAGACAGCTATCCAACATTAGCACTGTATTGGGATTAAAAATAGTACAGGAAAAATTACGGACCAGCTCAGGAGTGCTTGGGACAATCTTGCATTCCAAGAGTTCTGTAAACCAGGCTGAGAACCATCCTCAGAGGAGGAGAACTCAAGCCGTGCATCCTCTGGAGAGGGACAGTGAGCCAGGCTGGGGTTGTTTGACTTCCCAGTGAGTTTGTGGAAGAGCAGCCCTCCCCCAGCACCAGGCATCTGCGGTGTGGGATTCTTATTCTCTAAATTTAAAGGGCAGCAGCAAAGCAATCTGTTGTTTGTATAGAAGAGAGGGATGGTAAAGAAAGAAAATGCACTCAAGGGAGTATCTGCTCCACTCTAAGATGCCACTTGAAAAACAAGCACAGGGAAAGGTTTGCACAGCATGAGGCACAGAGGCAGGGAAAGGAAGGAGGCACAGGGTCTCCAATATAGAGCCTGCACACGGAACTTCTCCTCCCAGAGAGGATTTCCATTTTTAAAACTCCTGACTTTCTGAAAGGATGAGATCTGACAGGAGGGCTTGACAGAGTTCCGAGCTCTGAGTGTGGTTTTGAGGTGACGTGAGGAGCTTTTCTCTGTCAGCCTGAGCTCAGAGGTCCAGGCCAGGTCTTCATGAACAGATGTTGATACACAGAATAATGGAGTGTTTCAGGGTGAGGAAGGGGACATCTGTGAAAGTCATTTCACTTGAGACCTGTTCTGTTCACAGTAGTAGAGATAACAACATTCTGGCTGGAATTTTTTCTTCCTGGTAGCCTGCCAATGAAGTCTAATATTATCTGCCCCTCTTTTAATAGTTTCCACTAGATATTTCTGGAAAATATGCCCGCAAATTTCAACTTTATTGAAGCCAGGGTGTATGGAAGAAGAATTTAGAGATAAAAATCTTAGCTAATCATTGGCTGAAAACAAGCTAAATCATCAGAATGCTGAGGAAAAAAAAATTACTGTTGGAAAAAATATTTGATTTTTCCCATGGAAAGTATGGTGATTGATTCTGAGTGAATTTCTGTCTGTGCTAAATGCTTTGTGGTACACACAAGTGGAGGTGGACTACTTGCTAGTTCTACTGTGAGTAGATAGAGCTAAAGAAGACAATCTGGGGTGACCAAATGTCCTGTTCTGCTTACAAGGACAGGGTGCCTTAAGGAGGAAGCCCCTTGTGCCACCCAGCTTGGTGACAGTCCCAATCTCTGCTCCGTTGGCTGTCTCATCTTTTACAGCCCATTGATCATAAAATATGGATTACTTACATAGCAGAGCTTTTATCCAATTTTTTTGAAGTTCTGCCTTTGGCACCCAGTCCCTCTGGCTTTCTGTTAAACTGATCTGAGATCTTCTCCTGACTGATGCATCAGTTTCTAGAACAGTTAGTTTCAGAAGCAAATCCTGTAATCCTGTGATATTATTTTGCTGTAAAAACTTGCCAGCAGAATTACTGTTAGAAGAGATATATGGTGCAATTATTGCAGGCAGAGCCTGTTTTGTTCCTTTGCATGTTGCAGCACTCTTGAAAAGACTGTGGCTGGGCAGGGACAAATCCCTGTTTGTCTTGTAGGGTGGGGATGAAGCCACAGGGCGCAAGGTTGCTCCTTCTCATGGACAGAGTCAAGACGAAATTAACACGCGTTGTGCAAATTGAGGCAGGAATAAAATATTGCAGGAAACCTCCAGTGCAGGGGCTGAGACTGCTGAGGGAGCACAGGAAACATCTTCCTAGAGATACATCAGAGCATGTGATAATTCTGCAACCCTGGAAGCCCTGAAGAACAGAGTGATTGAGAGCAAGCCTGGGAATAAGGGAAAAGCCTGCAAGGATGCAATAACAAGATGGTTGTTTACAAATCTCCTTTATTTCTGATCTCTTTTAGTCATTTTTAATTCTCCCCATACCAAAAATTATTTGTTCTGTTGCGTGTTTGCAAAAAACCTGGCATTTGAGCTTAAAAGCTGTTCTGATCTTTTTAGATGTGCTTGTTTTTAAGGAAAGGTCTAGACAGATTTTTGTCGAAGCTCCAACCAATTTGAGCTCCTGTCAGTGTAATAGGTGCTGACTTGTTTGTCTATACTTTCAGAGAGTATTGCTCTTTCAAATGCCATTTGTGCTTGCTGATATTTTTTGAGGAATTATGGGACTAAAGAAATTTGATTTACAAAAACTGTGGATTTTGGTCTATAACAAAATAGTCCTGAACTTAGATTTTCCTGTTCATCATTGTTAAATTACTGATGGGTAGATATTGAACACTCCTGTGTTTGGAGTAAACAGGAAAATGGAGCCAAAGAGGTTTTGTAACAGTACTGTGAGTGCCATTCTCATTTGTTCTGTACTAGGTGACCCTAAAGGCAGCAGGTCTCCCTTTCTCAATTGTTGATACCACCCTGAAAGCTCCAGCCTGCACAAGGACTTTGATATCCATGTTTTGATCCTGCAGTAAACTCTGAATTGTATTAGATTGCTCTTTTCTCAGAGAGGGGTCAACTGCAGAGCAAACAACTGCCTCAGATTGTGAGGAGCTGCAGGCTTTGTGTCATCAGCCTGGCCCACGGCTCAAAGCAACCAAACAACCCAGGAGTTTGTGGCAATTTTACATTTCTTGGTGTGTTTATTGCTGTTCCCTCAAACCTTGTCAGATACCTTTTTTCTGGTAGACAGTATCCAGAGGTGTGTTTGTTCAGTGCAGGCATTAGTCAGTGTGTTTTGTGGATCAGGAAATGACTGCCCGGGAATATCCTGCAGCTTCTGCTCTCCGTGATGTGACTTCGCATTCCCATGGGGACACCTTGGGGCTTCTGAAGGAGATGGACTTTAAGGGTGGCATTTCCTCCAGGATGACAGCAAGGACATTGCTCTGTCCTAAGCCCCTCGATGTGAGTTGTTGTCTTGGGTTGCAGTATGTAACCAGCAGTGTGTATTCCATTTTCCATCTGTTGAAACCGCTTGGGGAGGTGTTTTCTTTATCTCTTGTGTAACCCATCCCTCACAACTCCAGGGGGAGGGGCGGGTGCCTTCTGTCCATGGGCAGCTGTTAAACCAGCTGGGGCAGGGTTCTTATCCCTTCCAGGACCCATCCTCCCTGCAGGGATCTCTGCTGTTCATGGGCCATCCAGGCTCCCTGCAGGGCTGAGACAATTCCATCGTCCATCGGGAGATGCTGCACCCAGGGGAGGAGCCCGGCATTCCCAGCTGGATCAAACCTGGGACTGGGAACAGCAGCACAGCCTGTGTGCACTGGATTGCCAGAGGAACACCGGGCCCATCTCAGCACCAGGGACCCTTCTACGGGATCATCTCTGCTCCAGCAGAACCACACCTGGCACTGCAGGAGGATTCATTTGCACTGCTCCCAGCACCCTGACCAACAGGGTGTCAGGTCGTGTTCTGGCTCTGTCAGGGTTCCTAGGATTTGTTTGTTTGTTTGCTTGTGGTTTTTTGTACTACTACATTTGTGTTTTTAATATTCCTAGTAAAGAACTGTTATTCCTATTCCCATACCTTTGCCTGAAAGCCCTTAATTTAAAAATTATAATAATTTGGAGGGAGGGGGTTTACATTCTCCATTCGAAGAGAAGCTGCAGCTTTCCCTGGCAGATACCTGTCTTTCTAAGCCACGACCATTCTTCAGCAAAATATATTTTCTATTGGAAAAATGCCGCATTAGGTTCCTCCAGGCCTTGTGGAGTGCTTTAATCACTGGACCAAATCTCATGCTGAGCCCTAGGAAAAGTGTCAGTAATTACAAGAAGTGGGATGCCTCCTAAAGAGAATGAGAGCTCTTGAGCTCCAGTCTTCAGGCACACCAAGGATAGCTCAGGTAGCCTGGGCAGGTATTCAGCCCTCCACTGGAAATAATGAGCTGGAGAAGGCACTCAGTTGGGTGGTCTTTTTAGTAAAAGCTTTGGAACCCCTTGCCACAGGAGGCTCTGGATGTGAAGAGCTTTCAGAGATTCAGAGAGAACAGTACTAATTCTTGGAAGAAAAATAAACCATTGCAGGCTTACAGTCTGCTGCATACAGAAATATTTACAAAGGTCCTGAGCTGCAGCTTGCCTTACAGGTGGAGACATCAAATATGTGATTTGGTCAGCGAGGAGACAGTGAGCTAAATAGGTCAGTGTGGCTGTTCTTCCATTCCTGGTGTGTTTATTAGGGACAGCAGTGATACCAACAAGAGTCTGCCATATCACAGGTGAGTGCCGTATCTGCAAGATTTACAGCTGGTTTGTTTACAGCTGTGGGCTGTAAGACCATTTTGCAAAACGTTTCTCAGCTATTCCGCTCTTTACATCTTGTTTTCTAGTCAACCTTTCCCTTAAGCCAAAGAAAAAGGAAAATGTGGGTGTCCTGGTTTAGGGACAAATTTGGGCCCCCCTGAATGGGATCCCTCCAGGAAGCAAACTCAAATGGCCCCTCCCTCCAACTGGTCTGGTAAAGAACTTCTTCAGAGAAAAGTGGAAAAAACTATTTTACTTAACAAACAAAGTGCCCACAAGTATAAAGAATGAATAATATGAAACAATAAAACCTCTCATTCTGGAGTGAGATGGCAAATTGAGAAAGTCCTTGCCGTGGGTGTAGCTCGGCTCTCTCTCAGTCTCTCCTCAGTCCCAGTCCCTCCGGCGCTGCTGGAAAATGCCGAGGTCCAGGCCCCGGTGGGCCGCAGGTGCAGCCCCCAGTGCTCCCCTGGGTTTTCAGTCCAGAGCAGGTTTACACAGTCCAGGGAACTTCTCCACCTTAGTTAGCTAAAACTAACTAAAAGCAAAAAGATTTCAGTCCTGCAGTCTCTCCAAGCCTCTGCCGAACACCTCGTCTGGAGAAGAATGTGGAGGAGTCAGGCAGTTTTCCCAAAACAAACTCCGCGCTTCTCCTCGCTCTGAGAGCCAGTCTGAAAGGCACTGAACTCAATATACAGCACAAACAGAACAGATGAGTGGGGATACAAGAATCATAAAGTCACCCTAGGACAGTGGGGAAGGAAAATCATGGATGATAAATAATGGCTTGATAGTGAGGCTCAGTGAATGTGCAGAAGAGCAACTTTGTAAATCGGGAAATAAATGCAATTTTATTATACTTTTGATGTAGGAGGGGCAGGGGAAACATAACAGTGAGGACAAAGAGAAGCAGGAGGTTATTTCTTAGAAAAAGGCACAATAGGCAATGCTGTAATTACTGATAGTTTCTTTCCCTGCTGAGGTATCTCACTCACAATTACAATTATTACCCCCAGCTCATACAGCTTTCATCACCTGGGGCTGGTCCCTGCCCCTAGCTCGGTGCTCGCCCACATTTGCCTATAAAATCAAATCACAGCCACTTCATGATGTGTCACTGCTGCCCCTGACAGTGCTCTAAACACACCAAAATCACCTTCTTGGTGGGCATGCCCACCCCTTTGCATCCTTTCCAGCCATTTCTGTTAATTTGAGGTGTTCCAGTGTGCTGCAGTGGGACAGAACTGCTGGAGAGGTTTAACCTCTTGATCTGCCATGAGTTCCCCTGCATTGCTTCTCTCCCTCTATTCCTCTTCTCTGCTTTCCCATTTTCCACAGCTCCCATGCTAATGTTAGAGATTAAAGCACAGGTATATTCCAGAAGAGAGTTTTTTATGTGGAGCTCAGCGGTGTTTTGTTGCAGTAACATTGTCATTTGTTTGTTAGTCATGCAATGTTTGATTGTGTTGTTTCTCTTGGTTTAAACTGTATGTTTATGAACGTTAGTCATGAGCACAGACCAATTTATCTGATGAAAAAAGGGAAATAAAGTCTTGATAAAACCTTCCAGCTTTCAAAGCTCCTTCTGTTCATTGTTTATGTATGGTTTTGCAGCCCCGGATATTTTTAGATTGGTACTCCCATTGAAACCACAAGTTTTGAAAGTTTAAAGAATGCATTAATACATCTTTATTGAGATCATCTTTGCTCCTACATTCTTCCAATTTCTTTGCATATACTCATTTGTCAAGCTTCAAACTATGTATCTCTTTTGCTCAGCTTAGCATTTTTTTTCCTGTCTTCAGAGATATAAGTTCTGTAATGTAATAGTAGGGTTTGCTATTAAAAAAAAAAAAAAAAAAAAAAAAAAAAGGAACAATAGTTTATTGACTTGGAATGACTTGGAATATGTACCTCGCCGTTTGCTTGGCTAAAGCACCTCTCAAGAAAGTAATTTTCTCTGCTTACACTGACCACTTCAGTGTGCTATTTGCTCAGAATGCTCTTCTTAAGCTTGATCAGGAGTTTTTCATTTTTATCACCTCCTCTTGGTTTCCCCCAGGAGCATTGTTAGCCTGCCGAGCCATGATGATTCCCATGAAATGCCACGATCAGTGAAAAACGACCCTGTCCAAGTCTCCAGGTGATATCAGAAACGCTGTGTGCACTTCCTGTGATATCAGAGACGTGCGCATTTCCTGACGGAGATTTATTTGTTACGAGAAGTGCCGTGTGCACGTGAAACCCACCCCGGTGGGTGTTTATTTGGTTTTCCTGGCCACTAAGGGATGAGAGCAGTCAGGTTCAGCAGTGTAGAGAGGCCCCATCCAAACACATCTGTTAAAGATTTTTGCTGCGTGCCGAAGCCCTCGCGACGCTCGCGAGTGTTTGCTGTGCAAACGCCACGGGCTTTTCTAGGTCACTGAGCATTGCAGGAGAAATCCCTGCTCTGACCCCATATGGTGAAGCGTCAGAAGCTAAACAGATTGGCAGGGCAGGGTCAGAACGCACTCTAATCCTTGAGGACATCAGATGCTGTTTAGCCAATTCAAAGCAGCTTGACATTCCTTTCACCGGTGACACTTTATTTCTCTGTAATGGTTCTGTCACAAAAACTAACTGCAGCAGACAGATTTGATATGAATTTCCTGGAGTAGTTTCTGAAGTGGTGGACAGGGTTTAATTCTAATGTATATTGTGCTTTGGTTGGTTCGTACAACAAACTACACGGCTTGGAAGTGGAATAAATCTTTGGCTCTTGCAGTTTTTCCTGAACACATTACTGGGTCATGAGGGAAGGGATTATGTGCTTTGAAGTATTGTGGTTTAGTAGTCAAATCACAGAGGTGATAGATAGGCCTCCTGCATTCTATTTTCATAAGTATTATTTGCTATGAATAAAAATCCCATTGCACTTCCTCAGACTTTGCTGCATGGCATGGCACGGAGTGAAAAAGTGGAGCTGCAGAGAGGGAGGGACCTCAGGAGGCTCTCCGGGCCCTCTCCTCATGCAAGATGGAATCAAAGCACAAATAGATGCTGGCAAAACTCATACTAAAAGATCTCTAATGATAGTAACTTCACACCTTCCCTGTGCAATCTGTTCCAGGGCTGCAATAATGTAATTTTTTTAGGCTGGCTTTTTTAGCTCTTCTAACCATGAAAACAATGTGGTGCAGTGCAGGAAGGAAATGGGTAGATTTTGCATGGAGAAGCATTGAAGTTATTTTTTCTTAGACAGCACAAATGTTGCTTCTTTTCCCATTTATTTTTGTGGTAAAACATCCAACCAGACTTACCAGTGGTGTGTTTGTGTATGAATGCATATATCTATATCTATATATATATATATGTGCATATATATACACACACACACACACACACACACACTGAAAAGTTTAACACCATCAACAATATTTAGGGAAAAAAAAAAAAAAAAAAGAAGCTAAAACTGTTAGAGATTTGTATCCCTGAAGATGAAGGACTAGGGATATAAAGATTCTATTCCCAGCAGTTCTCTTTGCCAAAATTTGAGCTTGTTGGCTCATACGTCTCTTGTCTTCACCTTTAGAGATGATCTAACATGTTGTGCTGTTGTAGAATATTAAGAATATGGCATTTATGATGTGTTTTGTTCTTCTGTTTCTCCTTTTATATCAACTTCTCGATGGTTTTTCTTTACTTTCATCTGGTTGGTTTTGTCAGGCCAGTTTGTATTTACTGCTAAATACTTGTGTTAAGCTGCATATAAAGTAATTTCATGTAGAACATATGTATTTGAAGGTGTGTTAATGGTATTTCTTTTTTTCTCCTGTGTATTTAGAGTCTCCTTTATGAAATTCATCAGGGGTCAATTCTGTGTTGTAAATCCTGGGCAGAATTTTCCTTAGATACTGGCCAGGCTGGAATTGCAGCTTGAGGTGTATCTGCCATGAGTACGCCATGAATAAATCTATGTGTGAACTCATGGCACAATCATCCATATAATTTATTTATAAATTGACCTGTGGAAGTATTGTATATTTTTGGAGTGCACTTGCAGTTGGAGAAGAATCTCCCAGCTTTTCATCTGATCAGCTTGAAATACAGGGTTATTTAGCTCAGGCACTTCAGAGTTTCCTTTAATCTCCACAAACTACTGTGTTTCCAAAAGCATCATTGATCATCCATCCTCAGAATTGTTCCTCCTGTTAATGACTGCTGCTCTTTTCCCCCACCCACTTTTTCTCTACTCTACATTCATTTAGATATACAAATTATCTGATTGGTTTGTCTCGCCTCCCTTTGGAAACAAGCGATTGCTTCTACCAGCTAATTTTCACTTAGTTTCTGTTTGTTTTTCAGTTTTATTATAAAGATTGAGTGCAACCATAAATCCTAGGGTTTCAGAGATCCTAGAGGAATTTTTTTGATATTCTCTTTTACTCATCTGCTAGTAAAACAGAAAAAATAGCAGCAATTTTGGCTAAGGTTCAAATATCAAACTCTAGCCTATCCTGTATTTCAGGCTTTTTTAAATCCATAAAACAACATGTTCAGCAGCATCGTTCTAAAAGGTCCAACATGGCACATGGAAGATTTGGTCTTTCTTTGTGCCTGTTTTGGATGCTCTCTTCAACAGGTAACACACATCATGCTGCTGCCTTAAGGGCAGTGCTCCTGCCACATCATTAAGGAAAAAAGGTCTTCTTTTTTTTTTTTTTTTTTTTTTTTTTGGAGTCATTAGTAGACCTGTATCCTCAAACAATCATTTCCCATCTCAGGTTATTTTATTTCATAATTCTGTGCTACAAAAATTGGTTTAAATCCTTGGCTCTCTCAGAAGATGTTTAAATTTTAATCCGCAGTAAGTAACAAGTGCGGACTTCCTTTGTTATCCATGTCAGCATTTTATATTATCCAGTGGGAATCTTGCATAACTTCACAGGAGACCCATCTGTTTTACTGTTCCTCTCATTATGCCAATCAAAAAGTCACTTCCAGTAGCAAGAGGAGCCACACATTTTTGGCGGATTCACAGGAGAAAACGAACCTCCCCTGCCCCGTCCCATGAAGAGTTGTTTTAGTTCTAAGAACTTGCAGTTTTCTGAACAGAACCTTCAGAGAGTTACCTTTTAAGTCAGATTTTAATTAGTTGATGTAATAACTATTGACTTTCCTTTAGGGATATGCCAGTATTATTGATATGACAATTAAAAGCAGAAGGATTAGTCTATTAAAGAAGTAGTAATTGACTTTCATCTTACCAGGCTAAACCATTAAGAGCTGAGTGGTCAAAGTAAAGGGAGCTGTATCTGTATTTATTGAACTCGGGATTTGACTTCTTCTCCCACTTTTTTTTTTTTTTTTTTTTTTTTTTTTTTTTTTTTTTTAATGTTTATGCCTGAATAATCTGCTGAATTGATAGATAGATGTTTTCAAATGGATTTTAACTGAGTAGCATGAATAGAAATCACAGAAGGAGTTTGTGTTTGTTGTTGATGCAGCAGTGGAATGGTTTGTAGACAAAGGAGAAAACTTTCCAGAGATCTGGAAATTGTTGCATTTTGATGGCGCTGATTGGCTTAGCCATGTTTCCTGGTAATTTTCTAGTAAAAAGATAATTATCCATTGGGCTAATTTTGTATCTTAATACATTGACTCCCTATAGTGTAGTGTGGTTTCTTCAGTTTACAAAGTGGATGCAAATCGTGTCTATTAATGATTTTTGTTGGAATTTGGTTCCTCTTGTTATGATAGGAATGTGGGTTCATTTTACCTGGACAAAAATGTCTGCACAAGATACAAAGTAATCTGTTGGGTCTTGACACTTTCTGCATTGTCCTAACTAACATCATTTTCTGTTTTGAAGTTAAATCTCAAATACTTTGTTACCAAATGTCCCTTTCTGTTTGAGGAAAAAAAACAACTTCAAAATCTTGAAAATGCATGAAATCCAAAATTGTAACAGCAGAAGTTTCATGATACCAGAACAAGTTAACACATTTTTCTCCTATGTTACAAAGTTATAAAATTAAGTTTCCCATTAGAGTTAAATTTTAGTTGTGTTGCTGATAGAGAATTAAAATACTTAATTGCTAAGCTGAAATTAAACTCCTCCTGACAGCTCTTATTTATCACTTGCAATACTTTTTGGGTACTGAGTGTTGCTCTCCCTTCTCTTCCCACTCAGGTATAAAGGGCACTGATGGAGCTTCATCATCAAGATCTAGGAAGACGAGGCTTGAAGGAAATAAATTGATGTTGATGATCTTATTTTGCTGATTTGGATTCAAGTTTTGACAATTGCTCAGCTGCTTAGAAGGCTTTGGATTCTCCTTGTGAAACTGTAATGTGATTTTATTTTCATGAGAAAGAAGCATTTTAATTTCTCTGCAAAATTTTCCTCTTTGACAATGTGGTACCTTCCGTTTTGACAGTTCCTCTGTTTGTCCTGTGTGCTGTAGGACAGTGGATGACTCTGGTTTGCTGATGCTTGTCGCACCAGTCTGAGAGCTTAAGCAGAAATTTATTTAAAAAAAAAAAAAAGAAAAACAAAACAAAACAAAAACAAAAACAAAACAACAACAAAAACCCGACACCACACCTTTGCATTTTTCAAGTTTGGGTAATTTGTGATGCTCACATGTATTCACTGCTGCCTATATTTCATGTCCAAATAACATGGCTTGAGTTCTTTAGAGCAGTCCCAGAAAGGAAATAAAATTACCCAGGGCTCTGTGTAAGGGTTGCAGAGTGCCAGCAAGTGCTCAGCTGTGCTGCTGGTGGGTGCTCAGAGCCCCAGGACTTTTTCTTTAGGGTTTTGTTGCTTTTTACATTTTTATGCTGCAGTTGTTTGGGTTTGTTTTGTTTTTGTTTTTGTTTTTTTTTGTTAATGCCTATATTGTGCACTTCAGCAATGACTGAGGTGCTCCAGGGCTGGCTGGAAGCAAACCTGGGCTGAGGGAGGATGGATGCTGATGCTGAGGTGAGGAGATGGGCAGGAGGCAGTGGCACAGGGAAGCCACACAAGTGCCTCCAGTTGTGTCTCTAGGAGCTGTCTCCTGGTTGATAACACACCAAAGGAACAAGGAGAGCAGCTGCTGCTTTGCTCTGGAGCTGCCTCAGCTGCTCCCCAGCAGCCCAGGCCTGTCCAGGGATGGGGACAAGCAGCAAGATCCAACATCTGCCCCAAACCTGCTGTATCCAGGGATGGGGGCAAGCAGCAAGATCCAACATCTGCCCCAAAGCTGCTGTATCCAGGGATGGGGACAAGCAGCAGGATCCAACATCTGCCCCAAAGCTGCTGTATCCAGGGATGGGGGCAAGCAGCAGGATCCAACATCTGCCCCAAAGCTGCTGCTCCCTCCTCCCAGCCCAGCTCGGTGCCCTCCTGGGGCTGCAGTCCCCCTCTGACCACCCACAGCACTTCTGGATCTGTGCAGCCCCAAACTGCTTTGTGTTTCTGTGGAAAGGACAAAATAATCTTCTCCGAGAGAGAGAGAGAGAGATGTCTTAATTTGAACCGAAGGAAGCTGCCTTGAGTGGCTGAACTGAAAACATATTTCATGCAGGAGGTTTAGGAGGAAGAACAACTTTGCTAGGGGGGTTCAGGGAGGACTCTGGAGGTGTTGGTACTGCAGAATACAAATACATCTGGGCAGAAATACGAGGTAGAGACAAAAAGATTTGTAATCCTGTAGTTCTGACCCAAACATTATCTAGAAATTAACTTTGTCAAACATTCAGAAAGGAAAATACCGTGGCATGAAAAGTAGATGTGAAGAGCGGCGAGATCCTGGTGAACTGGATTAAAAATTTATACCCAAGGGTGTGTGGCACTTTCAACACCGAGCCATCTGAAAAGTTTTACACAGCTCAATAGTTATTTTATTCTTTACACAGTTTATTCTTTCTCTGAATCACACTGTAGATGGAGTTGGGGTTCTTGCAGGTTGTGGAGCGGGAATATTGGTCTGGAAGATAAAGGAAAAAATTGGGTCAAAGCCCAGGATCCTAACACTGACAGTCACATAATTCAGTGATATTGCAAGAGGTTCCTGATGCAGCATTATCTGAGCAGAAAGAAAGATGGCACTACCTTGTTTTTTCAGTCACCAATAAAGAAATCACTCGTTTCTAACCATAACAGTACCCATTTCTTTAAAAATGGGAATAACACATTAAGATTTCTATTATCCTTTTAGCTGAGCATTTTGTTTTGCTGCAAGCAAATCACCTGAAAAATTATCTGCTGAAATAGAATTTTTTTTCATTATGTACACTCACAGGAGACTACTTTAAAACATACTTGATTTGACAGTCTAAAAACAAAAATTCAAATAGTTATCACAAATGTTGTGTTCCTTAGATTATGCACTCCACTTCATATTTTTCAATGCAGGCCAATGTTCTTCAGCTAATCATTTCAAAAATCTTTAAAAGTATTTTAAAAAGAAGAAGGAAAAAAAAAAAAAAAAAAAAAAAAAAGAAGTTTGAGAATCTTTTCAAAATTCAGTGATGTAGCTCTCTAATTATGTATTCAAGCTGAATTATCTTCTCTTTTTCCCTTCATTACATTCACAGTGAGAAACCACATGTTTCATTTAAATAAAAATCTCAGTGTGGTAAATCAGACAGTATATCTGTATGGGACTTTCAAAGAAATCTGGGCATTGACTATTCCAACTGTAGGTCAATTATATATCTTAAAACTGCATGCATAGGATAAATAGTGATTTAATTTGACAGTGTCAATCCATCTCTGAAGAAATGGAATAATGTGGTACATGGGAGAAAAATTATCTATAAATAAATAATTGAGAATTGCACCTAGAGCAGATTGACAATCTACAGGTAGAACTACAAAAAAAACCCTGGGTTTGGAAAGTCTGAAAACTAATAATGTTTGCAGTGTTTTTTTAATTAAAAATTTGAGGCAGCTGTTCAGCTATGAGGTGTTGCATAATCCTGTGTTCATTTATCTAAGTGGAAATGAATAAGAAAATTGATATGAGGAAAACCCTTGAAGTGTGAAATTCCCACAGTTATCTATAAAAAGTTACGGTTCTATCTTTCTGTCTCTCCTAATAGCAGTAGAAAGTCAGGCAATAATAGCAGATTTGTAAGGCACTTTAATCCAACATGCCACAGTCTCAAAGGTTTCTTCTTCCAGCAGGTGTTGAATGCAGAACTTCTTTTAAAAAGCTGTTGAGAGGTTGCAGGTTTGAGAGGTTTGTGTGATTTGGGAGGACTATCATGAAATTTGGACAGAAAAAAAAAAAAAAATAAAGGAGAAAAAAGTTGGCTGCTGAGCACTATGTGATGAAAGTAAGGTCGGAGTGATTTGCTTGTTTCGGTTTTCATATGGGTCGCTAAATATCTCAGCTCTTGTCTCCAGAGCTGCTGAACAGGTGGAAGTTTGTAAAAATCAGGACATTTGTGGTCATTACCAGTTTCTAAATGTAATGTTTGTCGCTTGTTATTTGATACCATTTGATATTCAGTGGTGAAGAGCCAAACCTGGAGCTGACTGGAAACTTTTTAGTCAGTGAGGTGTTTAGAAAAACACCTCTCTTTTAGAAAAAAAAATATATCCAAATCTCAATCATGAACTCTCATCAATACCACTGGCTGTTAGGCTGTGATTTCTGCTGGGAATTTTTCAGAGCTGCAGAGCTCTGAATGTCTTTGAAAGCACAGGGAATGCTGTGGCAGGCGTGCATTTTCTGCCACAGGATTGCAGATCCTGCACTTCCCAATCTTGTCTGTGAAGCAGATGGGAAACCCTACTTCCTGTGAGACAGAAGTGGAAATGTCCCCTCACTTCCCTTTTTGGCAGGGCTGGTTTGACTCTTTGCTGCTGTGAGACAGAAAGAATAAGAAATAAGGAGAAATAAAAGGAAATATGAAGTGCATTAGAAAAGGTAACTGTCCTTATAGGTTGCCTTGAGGAGTATCCTTCCCTCGTATCTCTGATCTGAGAGGCCAAGCATCCTCCTGCCTCCTACTCAGGGTTGCTTTTTTTTTCTCTTTTCCCCCTCTTCTTTTATCATTTTAAAGGATTTTTCAGCCTTTTCAACGCAAAGTGGGTCATCTTCAACAGCAAGCTGTTAAGCTTTTGCAATCCAATTTTCAAGAAAATTAGCCAGCTTTTTCTTACCCAGATCATATGGGAGCCCATGTAGCCTGAGGATTTCATCTTGGATCTAGTTCTCAAGTATTTCTACTCTGGTCTGTAAGATTTTATCTCCTTTCATTAGAATTGTCTATTCAGGCTTTTCCTCAGCTTTCAAAATGTTCAAATTTTTGTCTTTTCCATTTTATATTCCCCTTATTTGACTCTTCTCAAGCTCTCGAGAAGCCCAAGCTCTCTTTGACACCATTGTTTTCCTTAAAATCTACAGGAAAAAAAAAAAATTCTTAGGAACACTACTAATCATGCTTTTTTTTGCTAATTAGATGTTTCCCAGAAGATGGTTGTTGTCTCCTCCAATATTGTGGTGCTATAAAGTCTCAAAATGTTCACCTGTGCTTTAATATTTAAAGTCATATTTACTTAGCTCTGTATTTTGACAGATCTCTGTAAATTTCAATGCTACACAACAGGGAAAATAAGCAAATTAACAAATGTGGTGCTGTGGCCTGATGTCAGGAGCCTCCCAGTGTTTCTGGATAAATACCTTTAAAATTAACTCATCTGTGAAAAAAAGCAAAAAAGGAATCTGCCTACACAAGGTGAGGGGGAAACTCCAGAGGACGCTGTTGAAAAAGGAAGTTGTGGGGTTCTCCTAAAGATGTAAATAGCTCAGGCTGGTACCAGTCACCCACACAGGACATTTGTGCTTTGCCACACTCCCTTGTCAGCACACCCAGCTTGTCTGGGAGTGTCAGAAGGGAAAAGGCCAAGCCCTTGCTGGGCTGATGTGTGCTGGGGGTTTTGCAGGAATGGGACAGGGCCACTGGGAGACATTCCTCGAACCCTTATTGAGACATCAGCCTCATAACAGGGTTTGAGACAAGTGAAAGATGGCAACAGCTCACGTCTGCCAGCAGCCACCAAGGATCTCTTTGTTACAGGGCATTTAAAAAGTTTTCCAGCCAATAGCACATTGCTAAAGCTCACAGACAATTGTTCCAGCCAGTCACTGAAAGCACACGCACACCTGCTTCAAACAATGTTTGCTTGTTTGCTTTCTATTAACAATAGAAACAATATTCTATTATTAACCTTAAAACCTTCTACTATCTAGCTGAGCATATTCCTCTGCAGCCTCAAGGTTTATCCTGGCCAAACCTAAAACTCCAACTATTGTTTCATGTCCTTTCTTGTTGTGCTATCATAACTTTTCCTATTTTCAAACTTTGCAGTTGCAGCCAGTTCTAAATTCTTCCCCTTTTTTCCTTCTGTAATCCTTTTAATGTTGTTAAAGATTTGGTCTATTCTAAGGATGTGAGCTAAATCTAGTAGTAGTTGCTGGTTTTAGTTTTACTAAATCTTGTCCATTCTAAGATCTTAATTTAAAGCTTTCATCTATATCCATACTTGTACTTACTACACCAGCTGAGAAGAGTTCCAGGCACATTTGGTCATCCCAGGGCAATTTCCTCTCTGAGGTCATAGGGCACCCCCAAAAGCCCAGAGGCACCACAAGAAAGAGCACTTTTATCATATTTAGTCAGAAAAAAATTGCCTGGGATGGCTGGTAAAGGGTGGGCATTTGTTGCAAACTTAGATTTCAAGGTTTTAGTGGTGTATTTGGGGTGAAATGGAGGATTTGGGGTATAGGCTAAGTCCTTCTTCTTCACCTTCCTCTTCATGGTTTCGGGTGGTTTTTCCTTATTGCGTGAAAAAGGTCCCCATTGTGGACCCTGGGTGGTCAATTATTGGGTTAAAAGTATAAATAATAGAGGTTTCATCTCATTATTGGACAGTTTATGCTTAAATAACCTTGGGAAGAGTTAGAGAGGATCCATCTTCTACCTTGCTAGTTAGAGCTCACGGCTCGTGGGACTCTAATAGAGAAAAGAATTAATAAACACTGAGCCCAGACACGAAGCTGCGACTCCTGTGCTCCTGATCCCAGGTCTAACACGAAGAAAATAAAATATACACACCACAGACGTTGAACTTCTGGAGCAGCCCCTCCTCTGTGCAGGGCTCGGGGTGTTTTTGGTCCCAGAGGGGCAGCAGTGACCCTGCTGAGCACCACGAGCTGGGCACTGCACCAGCCCTCCTGGCTCGCTCCTGCTGCATGGTTTTCACGCAAAATCTTCATGGAGTCCTGCAGGAATTAATTACATTTACATGTCGGAAAGGAAGGAAGTAGTAAGATCCAAAACACACTTGACAAACAGATGGAATGCTGAAGAGCTAGGGGGAAAAACATACCAAAAAAGGAGAAGTAACCTTCGATTTAGAAACAATTTCACATAAATTGAAAGTGCGTGGAAACAGTCATCAGTGCCTTCAAATGGTCTTAAATAGTTAATTTAGTACATGACATTGCTAATTTTGTCTAAAGAAGAAGGGTGGAAAGAAGAATATCAAGTAAAAATGAGGATCCTTTGCACAATCCTCATTATTTATTTTCTTCTCTCCAGAATTAATCCATGTAGTAGGGATGCTTCTCAACACTGGGTTAAATTCTTTCTTTTTTATATCACTTTGATGTGATACTGCCTGGATAATGAATCTGATTGGATCTTTGTCAACATTTAACCACAACCTTTAGACATTGCCCACTGTTGGACCTGTGCTGGGAAGTTTTACTGCTCATTAGTCGTAGTTAGTTTAACTTTTTCCTCAGCAGCCTGCTGTGGCAGATGATGATCAATAGTAAAAGTACTCCAAAACTACTGCCTGGTGAAATAAAAGTATCCAGAATGAGAATCCATGAACTTCAAACAGAAATAACTTTCAGCAAAGTCCTCTTTAGTTGCTGTTCTCTATGCAGTTGCAAAATTTTGAAGACTATCTAGTTACTGCATCAAGATCTCAGGTATTTCTGTTTTCTCTCCTTATATACCTGGATATTTGTGGGAGAAGATTTTGACAGCTGAATTCTGAGGGTATGATTAAATATTATTGTAGTGTTTCTTCTGTAGATCCATCTGTTTTGATTTATTTATGGGCTGTACACACCAGAGAGGTGCTAGAAATCCCCCTCTTTTTGTTTGGTATAAAATTGTAGCGAATAACTGAGGGGTCAGGAGGGAAGCAAAGCACTTCAAGGACAAGTTTAAGGCACATCTTGATTTGTGTGGTGTCAGCTTCACAATGTGGAAAGCTACAGCTGGGGGCTGTCTGCTCTGGAGAGAAAATGTACTCACACTGTCAAAGCCTATGAACAAAACAGGAATGACACTGGGCAGCACAGAAGGTGCCAGACAAAAGAAAATCCAGTGAGCTCAGGAAATTACACAGGTGGTGGCTCTTTGTACTACCGTAATGTGAAAATCTGATTAATTTCACAGCAGATAAGGAGAAAAAGTTGATTCTTCATACTGGGAGTAAATAGAAAAGTTCTCTCATCTGTCCTTGCTTGGCTTCTTCCACTGTCACACAGCTTTGTTCTCTCTGGATATTCATCCTCAAGATTTTGGTGGATTTTGCAGCACAGCTGCTTTTCAAAATAAACCAAACCCAAATCCTGCCATCCTCAGACATCCTTTTAAAAAATAATGTACTTTGGGCACACAAGTTCTGGTCTCCCTACAGCTGAAGCAAATTACAGGAGCAAATCAAAGTGCGTGGGATGATATTTAAATGGAATCTGGCTCTGCTGAGCTTGTTAATGTTGATGATGGAAATTAATCATAAGCAGGATTTAGTGGGGACAAGGCTCAAACAAGGGGCTTGTACCTTTGTACGTCTTATGTTTTGGGATCAGCTCTCATCACCCAAGGATTTTCCTTTCCCCACAAAAGGCTTGAAACATTTTGGGATTAAAAACCACAACAATGACAACTCTTAACACCTGGAGCTGTAGCACAATCACTGTGCTAAGATCATTTGATTCGTGTGTGTTGGGAGCTAAAACACAAGCTGGAAGTCTCACCATTGGTGTTGTGTTTCCATCACTCCCAACACAGGAATTCCTGTGGCCACCATGCAGTGGAATGAATCCTCCTGGGTGTGCATCCTGGAGCAGTTGTGGCTTTCATTCCCTCCATTGCTCCCATACCTGCAGCTATTCACAGAGGTCCTGGTCACCTTTCCCACCTCATGCTCATGCTCATCCTCATCCTCATCCCTATCCTATCCCATGCCATCCCATCCTCCTCCTCCTCCTCCTCCTCCTCCTGCTCATCCTCGTCCTCATCCTTATCCTTATCCTATCCTATCCCATCCCATCCCATCCCATCCCATCCCATCCCATCCCATCCCATCCCATCCCATCCCATCCCATCCCATCCCATCCCATCCTCTTCCCCACCCTCATCCTCCTCTTCATCTCATCCTCCTCCTCATCATCATCATCTTCCTCCTCATCCTCCTCATACTCCTTATCTTCATCCTCATCTTCATCCTCATCTTCATCCTCATCCTCATCCTCATCCCATCCCATCCCATCCCATCCCATCCCATCCCATCCCATCCCATCCCATCCCATCCCATCCCATCCTCTTCCCCACCCTCATCCTCCTTTTCATCTCATCCTCCTCCTCCTCCTCCTCCTCCTCCTCCTCCTTATCTTCATCCCCATCCTCATCCCTCTCCCATCCCATCCTCTGTTGTACATTATTTGGATTTATATTGTATTACATTTTTACATTGAGTTTTGTAATGGTTTCTTTTGTGCCCCCCTGTTCCCCTGGAAAATGTGTCATCCCGACGTTTGTCCCTGACCCTTTTCCCCGCCCATTGTCCCACACTGGAATGTGATCCAACTCTGTTCCACTCCCACCTTATCCCTGATTGGGTAGTGGCTGGTCCTCACCTCTAGCCCCTTCCCCCTGGATAAAAGCCAGGAAACCAGGTGGAAACCTCCCTCGTGGTTCGGGGACAGGGACCAGGCTCCTGACCCAGGCGGGGACAGGATCACAGGAGAAAGACTGAATAAATGCCCTGATTTCCCCCCGGATCTCGTGCAGGACCCTTCCTTTGCCATTAGCAGGCGCCTGCTCTCTCTAAAGGAAAAGGTTCACAGCTGCTCTGGGATCTTTGGTGCCCCGAGGAAAAATCCTTCCAACTGTGGTTTGTCTCTCGAGCTAGCCAGAGCGAAAATGGAGCTGGAGGGCTCCAGGAGAGAGACTAGCCACAATCCTCCCCATCCTCATCCCTATCCTCATCCTCATCTTCATCTTTGTCTTCATCCTTGTCCTCATCTTATCCTCATCTTCATAATCTCTTCCCCATCCCATCCCATCTCTGCCTGTATCTCCCTCCCCAGCAGCACAGGTCGGAGATGACCCTGCCAGCTCAGGGATTGAGGGATTTCGCATTCCTCTGGGAAGGGACATTGGTGGCTCTGAGACACCCGTCAGCTGGCTGATGTGGACTGTGTAGCGCACAGCTCTAGGCTAGAAGTGAAGGGAAAATAAAGGTACAGACCAACCTCGGCCCCTTAATGCTTAACCTATTAGAATGAATGGAAAACTGAAGGCAAAAATCGTCTCTTTTTGTCTAGAGGGCTGTGCCAAATGCAGTCTGCTAGACAGAGCTTCTCCAGGAGGAAAAAAACCCACAAAAAATTTAACATTGAAAACCTTAAAATTTGTTGTGGGATGAACAAGAGGAAGCAAAGCTGTGTTTTGATGGGTGGTGTGAGATGGTGTTGGGCAGTAACAGTTACAATCTGTGTTTTGGCTGATACATCAGAAAGCTTTAATGGATAAGAGCAATAAAGCAATCCAGTTATTAGAACCCTGGGGGGCAGTTAGGAAAAGCAGATAGCAAAATGCATTGCTGATTTAGAAGAAAAACCTTCTTCAAGAGAGACAGAACTTTAATCATGGAGGAATTCTATTCTGGAGATTCTGAATGTGATAAATATATTATTTCAAATATTGTTTTGGATGACAATACTGAACTTCTCAGTGAGAGAACCTGTGGGACAATCTGTGACTATTTGAGAGCTAATCCTGTGAAAAAGACAAGTCTCGTAAATAAAGGAGCATGTAGGAATAGTGATAACAATATTTTCTGAACAGACATGTTAAGAATAAAGAAAGAAACAAATGTTTTATTGTGAAGCAGCTGATGTTGAGGGAATATTAAAATGCACTAAGATTTTAAGTATCCATGTAATATATAGGGAATCATTTAACAGAGAAATTTGAAATGTTTCAGAAATTGTTAGCAGTAATGATATTGTAACTCAGTTTAATTAAATTGAATTAATAAAGCAAAAGAAAATTATTAGCTGGTGAGCATAAAGAATAGGGCAAACAATAGTAATATTATTTCTTCATGATATCTGCAAGAATAAGCATGGTGAAATATTTAATAATAAGGAAAAATACATGAAACTTCAGGTCATGAGAGAAGCTCAAAACTTGGGTCTTAAAATACAAAAAAAATAACTATTCAACTTTTATTCAATATTTTGCTAGATTTCATTTAATGGTTAGTACTAAAAGTAAGTGATCCAGTGGAGAAAATCTGCTGAAGTGTTGAAAGCTGTTGGCTGAGTTCAATGACCCTGTGTCTCCTCCTGATCTAAAAATAATGGAGTGAAAAGTGGATGGAAGTGGGGTGAAGTGCTGGGGCAAGAGGGGGAGATTTCAGCCTGCACCATGACAATATAATCTCCAAATCAGAGCTCTGCCCTTGGTGGGCCGGGCCCAGTTCTGGGGGAAATGGGGTTTTCAGTCCAGGCTTGCTCTGAAGCTGTTCATGAATGGAGACATTTAATTTACGGCACGGAAAGGTTCCTCGTTGGTGTTCACAGCTTACTCACCCATCCCACTATTTTATTGAAGCTACAGGCATTCCACCACTACACACCTACTAAAATGGGATGGAAGTCGAGCAAAAGCAATTTAAAATTTCATCTTCTCTGCCCCGTCTTCGCCACAGCAGCCTCCTCTCCCCAGGGCTCGGGGAGAATGTCCGCCCCAAATCTTGGTTTAAATGATTGTATTTCCTTAGCCACATCCACTTCAACAGCAAAAATAAATCTTGTAGGGAGTTAAACATCACTTGGACTTCTTACTGTGAGGGTGTGTATTAATGTCCTCAAAACTAATCCAATTTCTTAATTGTTGTGCCCACAGGATGCTGCCTTTCTGCGGGAAGGTGTTCCCTCCTCTTCTGCTGCTGATTGACAGGATGAAATGTCACCATAGCAACAGAATAAATTAATTTTGAAAACAAAAAAGGTCAGGTCGCCAGACTTTAAAACAGGAGTTAGGAAACAAACAAATAATCTGAGATAAAACTAAATTGTTTGTTTCCTGAAATTCAGGCGTTGGTAACACCCCTCATGGGTTGGATCTGTGTTTGAAGACCTTGAGGTACAGCATCAAACAGAGATTCTAAGATGTAAATTGAGGCAGAAAAACATTTTCTTTTTAGATCAAGGGCCATGCAAATGTCTTTTCCTCACTACTTTTTCCCCTGTATATAGGGGAAGAGTACCAGCATTGCAATGGAGATAGTCAAAGCTGTCAGTACACCAATGCAGGGAGTTTGGGTACTCTCAGTGTACCCTGGACCTGCTCTTTCCCATATCACACGAGGAAAACCAGCCTTGGTTTGTCCCCTGGCACAGAGAGTCCCATGCACTGTGAGTTACTTGGGAAAGTGGTCACGTTCCAGCAGGAGAGGTTGAGGCACATCCAAACCATCTGGGAGCCTGCTGCACGCAAGGGAGATGTAGAAAACTGAGAATTGTGGAGTCGGCCGGAAGTAAAGGGAGACAAAATCTGAAATTCAGTGTTTCAGGCTCATCTGTAGTAAGTGAAAACGTGTGTACACCTTTCTGCCCCTGACTAGAAATCCTATTATGAAGCTGATAAGAGCCATTTTCGGATTGGCTTCATCAAATTGACACTTATAGGTAAAACCTGGCTAGATCTAGCAAAAATGACTGCTTACAGACAAGGAAATTGGCTGAGTTTTGCTTAGAGAAAGCTGCGTAAATCCTGTTCACACCCCGTAGTTTTTCTCATCTCTCTTCATCAGTTTTAGTAGCAAATACCAAAAGAAGCCACTTTTTAGAGGTGTGACTACTTAGGGCTTTAAAAATCTTATCACTGGCCATCGTGGATATTGTGCCTGTTCTAGCTGGAAACATTTCTGCTTTGTAAAACACTTCAGCATCATGGTTGTGATCCTTTCAAAGCACTGGACTTGAGAAAGGAGTGATCATTCCTTGTTGGTCCATCTCTTTCATTAATCTAATATTGCTTTGTTTGGGCTGCAAATGATTTTTCTGCGTTGTTTGTTTTTTTTTTTTTTTTAGTAACAGGAGTTTCAATATTCACTATCACTGTTTTCAAGGTATCTTGGAGAGATTTTGTATTCCTGCTTTAGGTTTCTCTGTTTTAAAATGCCAGCTGTTATATACAAGAGAGAATCACGCTTCAGGGCTCCGAGAGATTAATTGGGGAATGTGTCCTCTGCATATCCTAAATTATCAACTGACATAAGGCAAATAATTAGCAACAAAATGTGTTACTCAGAGAAGTACACATTTGTGTTCTGTCTGTCTGAGGAACATTTCAATCACCGAGCTGCCGGTGCTAACTACGGCAGCAATCAGGAATCAGAAGCAAAATCAAGATCCAATTGTATTCCATGCGGCATGTGGGCCAATTATGTAATTATTCTTTAAGAAATATATCATGGGAGCACTTTGCAAAGGGAGGAACGCAGGTTGCCTTTCATGTGGCATTTTCTGTTTCCTTAATTGCCGCTTTTTAACGGGAGAGCTGATGCTGCATGACCCCAGTCAGTGATTTACATCAGTTTGCTCTCCTTTTAACTCGTTCTTCAGAGAAGGGGGTTCGTTTTAATAGTTCTTTTTTTTCATAGTTCTTTTTTTCTGCCTTTGCTGCAAACTTGCTTTTCTTTATTTTCATGAGTTGGGTCTCAGTGAGGTTAAGAGCAGTGCTAAGTCAATTCCACAGTAGGAAAATCCTTCCCAGGAATACAGGTGTAACGAGAATATTCAAGTACTGAACTTTACAGCCTTATCAGTCATGTTTTCACTTCACCACAAACACCATTATAGCTGTTCTTAGCTATTGATTTGGCCTTTCTTGTTGTTTTTGGGGGGTGGGCTTTTTTTTTCTTTTTCCAAATATCAATAAATCAGCCCTTTAAATGCAATGAAAATTCAGAACCTGGGTTTGTCTTATAACTTAACAAGGCAGTCTGAGAAGCAGATGGTTGTAACCTTTATATATCTTGATTACAAGAAATTGTGATGCATATGTCTGAGTTTAGAAATGGAATACAAATTCATCTGATGTCAGTGTGTGCAGAAAAGGGGAAGCTGAAACTGTGTATACTTCTTGCTGTATATGTAATGCTCTTTGCAAATTTTTGTGTGCATCAGCTTTGTTATAATTAAATTCCCATATGTTCATTAAGGAAACAAACAAATTTTGTTTTATAAATGGGACTTAGCAGCATTAACAGCAGTGATAGCACAGTGAAAGTTCCAAGGCTGGAAACGGGAGTTCTGCCTTTTCCAGTTGCAAATCTGAGTCAATTCAGACATTTTATTAATCATGACAATATGTTGCGACATTTCAGCAGAGCTCAGTTCCTGTGGTACAGCAACAAATCTCACAGAGCCAAGTTTCATACCCCAGCGAGCCTGTGGCAGTGGTGTTCTCGCATTTCCTTCAAACCTCTAACCCAAAAGAAATAACAAATCTGTAATGAAAAAAACACCAAAATATTCAAATCGCAGCAGAGCCTTCCTATCTGTGTTCTATGGTTTTCTTTGTCCACCCTTCAGCTGAGCTGATAAAACTGTGTTGATGCCATCCCAGTTGTAAAAATTACAGCTGCACAAAGAGAGCTGCTGTGGCCACAAACAGGGATTAGATCTCGTGCCTGAGGAGCAAGAGGCACCAAGGTATTTTTAATGTTATCTTGAAGCATTTCTACTAAAAATGTCTGCTAAAGAAAGCAGAAACGGGTTTAGGCCAAGAGCCATGTTACCTGTAATAATTAAGCATCTTCACTCATGAAATTAAGTGTGTGAACGCCTAACTCCTTTTAACCCTTGTCCTGAAACTGGCTTGCTCGTGTATTAAACAGAAATTATGGAAGAGAGAAGAAATTTTTTTTTTTTTTTTCTCAAGAAAACAGAGTAAAGGAAGGGAAGATCACTTTGAAAAATCTACTGCACCAAAAGCAGGAAGAATTATTTTCCTTTCCTCCTCTCCTCTGCCCCAGCCACTCTCCAATCTGGTGATAGTCTCAGCTGACATTGGAATAATGTCCAGGGACTTACTCACCAATATTATTTCACTGTTTGTCAAACAGTCCTGAATTGTGAGTTTTTGGGAACAGCTGGTTTCAAAACAAATCGTAAAATTTGCCACAAATCATTCATAACAAATATTTTTCCAGCTTTCTCTGTGTCTGTGGCTCACATTGCAAAGGCACCTAGAGGCCTAAACTGGCATTAAGACAATCAGTATGCTAAAAGCTGTGTGTGCAGACAGTAAAATGAAATATTTATGTGAAGGATGTCTCTACAAATAATACTTAGGGCCAAAACCCATCAGCATACTTGGGGATTTGCAGTTGCATTCATGTTCTGTAGGATTTGGTGTGTTGTTGCTTAGGACTGTCCAGACTTTCCAGACAGGAAAGTTCCAGAGACTTATCCCATGAAGAAGGGCGTTTCCAGGTGTTATCATTTAAACAAAACTTCTATCAGCCTCATATCAGCATAGGTTTTTTTAAAACTTTGAATACTTAGAGTGAAATGCTCTTTTACAACCCAGTGGTGCTTGAGGAGCCTCTGTGAACACGGGAATGGACTGGGGAGGTCTGAGAGTCTGCATTTCTTCACAAGTAGTGCCACTGACTATGAGAACCCTGTGCAGGCAGAAAATGCAATGTCTTCTCATGCAATGTCCTCTCTCTGCAGCAGTTCTGGCACACACTGCTGTGCTGCAGGGCTTGAAAGTTTTCCAGATGAATATTTTAAATAATAAGAATTTTGGAGGGGGCTTCCAGGTAATTTTATTCAGAACGATTTCTTTGGGAATAGTGTAGGGGAAAAAAGAAAAAAAAAAAAAAAAAGCCCAGAACAGCAAAGCAGATATTCTAACTGTATCTAGTAGTTCCCTTTCAGAATGTTCTTTTCCAGTGCCTCTTTCTCTCTGCTCAGATTAAAATGCAGTGTAGATATCACATGAACTGGTTCATAATAATTTTGGTAGGAATCTGTGGGGACCCAGTTAAGGTGCCATTATGACAGGAGACGAGAATGGGGAAAACACAGAAGGGCACAAGTCCATGGAGAATTCATTAGGATGCTAATTTGATTCCTCTGTGATTATTGCAGTGAGATTTCAGTGTGAGCCTTCAGAGAACTTCTGATGATGTGGAAATGAAAAGGTGTCAGTGTGCGTTACACTGTCATTAGAAAAGAAATCAAACACTAAGAAAATATCACAAAAAGAAAATGGTACTCAGTTTTAATGCAAACTGGGGAGCTTCTTGGTGTTCCTTCCATTTCATCTCCTCCTGTATCATGTTCTGTTCGTGACAGTCAGTGCAGAGATCACTGGCTGGGCTTCCCTGCCAATATTCGAGCTGCCACAGAGGCCAAGCTTTGTTCCAGTGTTGGCTTCCCCTTTCCCTGGCATTTCCCAGGTGCAAATTCTCCTGCCTGGTTCAGGGGAATTCGCTGACCAGGGAGACAGGTTGAAGTTCCAGGAGGTTGGATTTGCTGCCTGAAACCTGACTGCAGAAACTTTCCTGTCGCTGTTTGGGCAGCCACGACGCACAAAGGCACACAGTAAAAGTTCAGAAGGCTCTCTTTATTATGGACACATGCTGTCTTTTATACAGTTTTTACAAACTTTGAGGGCAAACTCTATTAACTTAATAGATTTCTTGTTAATTATTCTATTGGTTAGTAAAAGGTGTTTTATTTGTCCATCGAATCTGTCCAATCTTGGATTGTTTACATATTTTCTTTACTGTTTCTCATGGGACAAATCCCCTCTTATTACAGGTGCACTTATCTTTCACCCTCAGAACAGATTGTTGCATTAAAGAAATTTCTCATCCTCAAAATAGCTTCATATGGGAACTTATAGATTGCTTATTAGCAACATTTAGAAAAAATAGCAGGCTAGCTTTTCACCCTATTCCTATACTTTGATGGCAAGGAAAACCATGTATCTGGTCTTCCCAAAACTGGGGATTTCAGGGGGTGTTTAACTAGTTTACAAACACCCTCACTTAGGAGGAACAGCTGGCATTCCAGCATGGGGACTTTGGGGAAGGAATAACACAAAAACAGGTGACAAGTTTTGTATGTGCCTTTCGATTTTGGTAAAAAAATATTTCATGTTTATATTTATATTTATATGTATATCTATATATCTATATCTATATATCTATATCTATCTATATTACCATTTCACTATTTTATATTTTTACTATTTGGTAAAATAGAGGTGTGAATTAAAGAGTTTTAGGTATTTTTTTTTAGACATATGATTTTTAAGTTCCTGTTCAGTTATGATGATCTGGAGTCGTGCAAGCAGCTTGAAAAATAGAGTTTGAGTTGAAGGAGCAAAAGGTTTTCTGAGGTTTTCTCTGTTCTCATGTTCTATAAATTATGATTGTAGGTGGACACGGATCTTGAGGGACTTATTTGCATGAATGTGTTTGTGTAATAGGAGCTGTGTTTTGTGTAGTAGGATTTTCACTTCTCCAAAGTGTTTTTGTGCCACTAATTCCTTGCTGCAGTACCATGTTCCATGAAAATGAGCAAGCAACCTTCATTTCTGGTAGGTAGGAAATCTGTATTTTTTCCATGTAGTGACTACTGCTGCTGATAAATGGAATAGGATTATGGCAAAATGTTCAGCAAACTGGAATGATGTCCTGTGACAGGAGCCTGGGTACAGCTGCTCTGTTAATTCTGGTTTTGCTGCTCATCACCTGCTACTATTGTTCATTTATCCGTTCCTTGCAACAATTACTTGGTGTTTGGCCGAGGTGAAGCAAAAACTTCTTGGCCCTGGGTGACAAAAAACGGCAACAGGTGATTGCAACACTTCCAAAATCCCTGAAAAATTTGCATTTTTTGGGTTGGGGTTTTTGTCTTTGATGAGACTCTGGTGGTTCCCCGTGAGCATGGGAGATCTCCCACTGCAGGTTCTTCCAAGCGTCTCCTTCAACAGATCTGGAATTCTGTGGGCTCTGTGCAGGGCAGGTTCTTTCCCTGAGTGTGCAGCACGGCGCAAGAGACCATTCCCGAATTGTTGGAGTCCAGGGCATTCCTTTGGGTGCCCTGGAGGGTCAGGGACCTGGGCAGGGGGGTCTGGGACCCCAGCCCAGAGCTCAGAGCTCAGAGAGACACTGGATTTGATTTCAGTCCATGGGAGAGGCTTCTTGCACTGCAGGAAGCATTGCAGGCCACAAGAGTGTGAAATACAGTAGTTTTGATTATCACAGGGTGAAAAAACAGTGGGTTTGGGATTTTTGGCATTGAAGTGAATGGGGCAAGATGGAGAATTAGGGCGTTGTCTCTTTCTTCTTCCCTCTTGTTCCCTCACTCCATTTCTGCAGTGACGTTGGCACAAAGCAGTCAGTGAGGATTGGGTCAGAGTAGAGATGACCTTTTTAGTAATAGTGATAGACATTGGTAATAAATAGTAAATAGAGAATAGGTAGCAATTAGTATAAAAGACAAGGACAGCCCAGAGACAGGGGGAGTCACCAGATGTCCGAGCCGCGGCAAACATCTTTTGGACACTGAGAAAATTGTAAGATAAGAACTAATAAACGAAGCATGCAGCCTTGAAGACTCCGTCTTTTCCTGCGTTTGGCACAGAGCTTTGCAGAGGGCCATGACTCTAAAACCACCTGAATGACGGGAATTTAAACCCCTGAAAAGGAAACACCCGACACCGAATAAACCAGATTGATGCGGGAAGGAAGTGGCAATCCACAGACAGATTTGTTTCCTGAATGTAACGACTGCTGTGACTGTGCTCCTTGGGGAAAGGCACATTTCCTCTGCAAGATAACTTCTGTTGGATAAATTCACTGACTGATATCTAACAGATGTATTTATAGCTAATAAATCGAAGTTATATTAATAATAACTCTAATAGATTAATCAGAGTCTGAATTCACTGTGACAGAATTAAAGTGAAGTTATTTTTAGAGGTGAAGTTGACCAGAAATGATGAATGTTTGCAAGTATAAAATAGATTAAGGCCATGTTAAGCTGTAAAATAAACAACTGGCTTTTTCTCTGTCTTGGCTTGATCCAAAATATGTTCCCAAACATTGCCAAAATACAGAGATGCTCTAAAGGAAAGCAATGTCTGTCTTGATGTAAAACCTTTCTTGCAAGACTCTGTCAGCTGAGACAAAGAGAAATACAGCCCAGTTAATTCCTGGGAGTGCCTCTGCTGGACTGAGATTTGATTCTGGAAACTCAGAGCGCTTCATGCATCTCCAAAGCACCTTTCTGGCCCTGCCTGGTTCACAGAAGTGACAACAAATTTAGGAAAACTGAGTTTAAAATTGGGTTGCTATGACTGAGGTCGGTTTCAGCTGGACACAAATGTGCTTCTCACATGGACACACCGACACAGTCCAGGTATAGCAAAATAATCCTTACAGAAAATCATCCTTACTGCTACAACACTGAAATGGGAGTTAGGGCTGCGGCTTATGGTCACAAAAATTTATGTATGTAGCTACAGATATGGAATTTTAGGCTTTAACACGTTTCTGCCCAGTTCCAGCAATCCTAAGAACATGTGTTGAGTTTAAACCTTGTGAAAAAAAGAAAAAAAAAAAAGACCTGTTGTAGACAAAGTTTAGATCAATCACTTTTTACACTATTTCACAGTTCTTCATTTCGTACACTTGTGCAGCTACTTAATAAAAATACATAATGCATGACTTTGTACTCTAAACTGTTAATTTATAATAATTTTATGTCATCTACTGTAATTATGGCACTGTGCAATCTGTACTAGTTGACAATATTTTGGCAGAAGCATCTACTGTAATATTTACAAGGCATTTCTGGCTCCGTTTAGTTTTCATTGTGCTCCCAGTTATTCTCCTGAGTTATTTGGATACCAGTGTATAAAAATGTCTGTTGTTTGCTTTGCTTCTTGACTAGTTAATCAAAAACATTTTAATATCATGGAGCTTTTCAAGAGAGAAATTATACTCCAAAAAATCCATTATGCACAAACAGAGAAAGTAATGAAGTTCTGCTGGTCCTGAAGTAATTTCACACCATTTAAAGCTAAGCTCCATTGTTTAATCATTTCTAATCATTTGCTTATAAATTCCAGTCCGTCTCAACCTAACTCTGTGGAATTTTTTTTTTTTTTCTTTTTCCTTAATTTTTATTTTCATTATGCACTGGATAGCTGGTGTAATTCCCAGACCTCTGCAGAAGACGCAGCTAGTTTGGGTGGCTGGGCTAAACACGCCTCAGGAACATTAACTGCAGTCACAGATTTCCAGAAGAGCTCTGTACACTTGGAACTCCGTGGAAACTGTACACTTATTTATTTGCAGTGGGTGTTTCGTTATCCACATGGAAGCTGCAGCTGCTGAACACATCATGGAGCAGATCTCTCATTTCTGCACTTGGTAGGAGCTTCAGCTTCTCCCTATTCAGATCAGAACTACCGGGGAGGAGATTACCATTTAATTTATATCATTTCAAATGCATCTCGTCCACGTGTCACTAAATATACCACGGTGGAGCATTCAGATCTTTGTTTGAGACGAGGGGAGGTTGTGTGGCGGTGAAACCCGTGCATAAATACCTGGGAGAAAACGATTCTGCAGTTTGCTCTCATTTGCTAATTGCAGATCATTGCTGCTGCAGACAGCGAGTTGTGTGGCTGTTTATGGCTCGGGATGGCAGATGGGTGAGTTTACATTTGCATTTTGATTTGGATCAGGAGTGTGTGTTTGAAGGAAGTGTTCTGATTGCCTGCAGGTGATCACGCTTTCCAAGCAGCACCCCGAGCCATCCTGGAAGGTGCCAGTGGTTATTTGTGGGTGAGGAGAATGCACTCCAGGAGAGCCTGGGAATGGGAGGCTGCAGAGGTGCTGAGGAGACAGAAAAAAAAAAAATATATATATATTTACACACACATATATACACACACACACACACGCGCACACTTATATATATATACTTTTACTCCTTGCTGTCATTAATTACCATTAATTACCATGGGCCACTCCAGAAATCTCCAAGTTCATCGGGTTGGGGTCACTTAGACCAGGAAGAACATGAAATATGTGATGAAATAGTTCCGTATTTCCAGCTGCCCCGTGGTCTGTGTTGTGAAACCCTGGAGATGAACGGGCAGTGCCATTGCCGTGCCTGCACGCCGCGCCTGCTGCAGCCCCTGCCCTGCCCTGCCCTCCCTGCACGGCCAGGCGCTGACACCTGCGGCACTCCTGGACCCCTCTGTCGGACCCTGGGGCACGGAAAAGCCAATTCCTGTGGCCAGGGAGGTCCAGCGGTGCCAGGGAGCTCAGCTGGGGCAGCAGCAGGCCGGACTGTAAAGCAGGGCAGGGGCTCCGGTGCCTGCATGGCAAAAATACTGGGGAATAACAATCGTAATCCAGGCATTTTGGTCAGGGCTGGCTGGGGCTGGAGGTTCTGTTTAGACTGGAAACGTTTCTTTAAGGGGTTTTTCTCCTGGTATTTTTGATTTATATTTTAAAGGATAATAAACTCTCTGTTATAATTTAAATTATTTTTGTTTGTGAATTTTATTTGCTGTTCCAATCATTATATAAATATTTTTATGCCCTGGAGAGCTCTCTTTAGCAAATCAACAAACTTGTGATCTATACTAATTGAATTATGAATCATTTCAAAACCGACACCAACAAAGAAATGCGGTGCTGCTGTCCTTTTATTTTTTATTTTTATGTGCACTGTTTTCATTTCAATTCCTTTTATTTATTTTATAAGTTTCTGTTATCCAGAGGCCGGGCTGGATGCAACACTAATGGATTATTTTCTCTGCTGGTTCAAAGTGTCGTACACGAGAGACAGAGAGAAATCTGGCACAATGCTGAATTCAAGAATGAACAAAAAAGTTTTCTCCTGCATCAGCAATGAAGATGAAAATATTAGATAACTTATTCTGTACACAAAAAAAAAAAAAAAAAAAGATTTATCTGTATGTAGGGAGACTTCAGCAGTTATTGATTCTGAGGATGGTTCCATTCATTTATTCCCTCCCGAATGTTTTATTTGTGATCACAAGAGTCATCTAGTGCAATTAGTGATTATGAAAACTGCCAGCATGCAATTACTCAGAATAATATAAATATTCAAAACAAGAGCCATAATAATATGCAGCAAACACAAGAAATTTGAGGTCAAAATGAAAAAGGGGGTTTTTTATCCTGTTAACAAAAAGCCCAGAGAAACTACGAATAAATTTGTCATTTGCCCTGAGACAATGATGCACTGTACTTGAAGGTCCCACATCTGGGCTTTTGTTGTGCTGAAGGGAAGTATACTCCAAAGGTACAGGCTTTTCCCCAGGAAGATCCTGTTGCCATTTCTGACTTGAATTCTTTTATACAAGCTATTATTGCAATGCAAAACTGCTTCCTCCTAAACAATTAAATATTCCATTGGAATCTGGAAAAAACGTTTGGAGGCTTTTAATCTCCTTTGATGGGGTCCATAATAGGAAGAGTAAAAACCTGTGCTATTGTGAACTGGGCTTTGTTTATGGTTTCAGGCTTTTTAAGTAATTTTGGGGCAGACCTTGGTTCTCTGAAACTGCATTTAGAGTCTGATTTTAGCTCCTGATTCCGCTGCAAGGCTCCACAGCTTGTCTTGCAGAGACTTTTGGAGGTGTTTGATTTTCCTCAGGGTTGCACAGCTGATGTGAGCCTGATGGTTATTTCATGGCCACGTCTCTGTTTTGCCCCTGTGTAGGACGCTCCCCACGCTATTGTTGTGCTTCAGGTTTTGGGGCAGAGGCAAAGGAGGGAAAATATGTCAACAGAGTGGCTCCATGCACAGCTTGAGGTGTTCTTCAGGAAATGGCTTGGATGCTGATCTGCTTTTAAGATGTTCCAGGCCTCCCTGGAGGAAGTGATTTCACAATACAAATTCGTCTCAGCATGTCTGGACACAGAGATCACCCCTGACCCAGAGAAGCAAATCCAGCCCTAGCACTGAACAGCCGCTTTTAATGACTCTGTGCTCTTTTTCATTTAAAATATAAGTCTAAAAACTGTTTTTTTCTGGGGAATTGGGTTCCTGTTGAATGTTTCGTACCTCCTAAATGTTCAAGTCTCCAAGGCCAGCAGAACAGCAGCTCATTGCAGAATGATCAGTGCTGGGTGGTCGTTCTGCCTTCACACAATGAAGACAATCCTCCAATATGTGTGATGATGTCACACACAATTAGCAGCATCAGCTGACCCCATTCTGCTCATCTCCTTAAAATATTAAGCCAATTTCAGGATCAAGCCCTAATAACTGAGGTTTTCACACTTGCAGTTACAGTATCCTCTCTGCCCAGACAATAATTGCGCTCCAGGTCGAAGCACAGAGTTCACAGACCTCTGCCCTAACAGCGCCCAAATTTGCTTCTGGGTTAATTATAGCTGTGAAGAATTCAGAAAAGACCAGAAATTGGTGAGCTCGGGTGCTTGTCTCAGCACATCGTATTTATTACAAACTATTAATGAGTCTTGTACCCAATGAGAGCTGTATTTTTGAGTATGTTCTCTGCCTGAGATTAATGTTGCTGCAAGCCTCCTGACACTATTAAGGTGTTTAAAATAATACATTTCTTTCATGTAAAACAGCTTCATTGATTTCAGAGGTTTATACTCAATACAAAACCACTTAACGCTGTCATTTGCTAATTAATAATTTAAAAAACGGGGATTTCGTTGAGTTTAGATTTGCATGGTTAATAATGAACTTAACACCATAATCGAAGGGTGTTCTATTTGTGGTGTGGGTGGGAGGGGGAGCTTCAGACAAAGTTTATTACAAAGGCTCCAGCTGAGTGCCCAGGTGCAGAAAGAACCCTCCGGTCTTCCAAAATCCTCGGGGAGGAGCCTGGATGTGGCTGGGTCCAACCTTGGCTCCAGTTTGGAGCAAGGTTGGAGGTTTTTTGCACAAATGGGGCAGGACCACTGGGAGATGTTCCCTGAGCCTTTATTGTGACATCAGCCTCATAACAAGTTTTAGAAAATAACATAACAGGCAGCTCACATCTTGCCAGCAGCAGCCAAGGATCTCTTTGTTACAGGGCATTTTTAAAGTTTTCCAGCCAATAGCACATGGATAAAGCTTACAGACAATTGTTCCAGCCAGTCACTGAAAGCACACACACACCTGCTCCAAACAATTCTTGCTTGTTTGCTTTGTATTAACAATAAACAATATTCCATTATTAACCTTAAAACCTTCTACCATCTTGCTGAGCATATTCCTCCGCAGCCTTAAGGTCTGTCCTGGCCAAACCTAAAATTCCAACTATTGTTTCATGTCCTTGCTTGCTGTACTATTGTAACTTTCCCTACTTTCAGGCTTTGCAGTTGCAGCCAGTTCTAAATTCTTCTGCTCCTTCTGTTTCTGGGTCCTGCTCTCACAGCTTTCTGAAAGCCTCCTCACCTTTAGTATTTCCCACACTGCTGTTCCCAGCTGTGTTATTGGGGTGAGGGAAGAGTCTCTGAGTGGAGGAACCCAAAGCCTTTGTGGTCCCCCAGGTCCCAGAGGCGCTCAGAGCAGATCCTGTGAGGGAGAGGTGAAAGGCCAGGGATTGTCCTGGGCTGGCCTCGGTCACCTGGGCGCGTGTCCAGCCCTGAGCATTGCGTCTGACAGGGGTGAAAGTGCACAGCTTGCCATTTCCTCTGCATTATTTATGTGTCTCAGGTTTTGGAGATGGTTTTTATTGCATTAAAACAGCGGGGAGAAGCTCTGGAGGAAAAATAAATCTCGCTAAACCAGGAGCCTGAGTCTTCCCAAGATGTTCCTAAAGCGGGAGCTGGTCACTGGAAACCTTCAGATGGGTATCTAAGGGTGGTGGTGATGAGCAAGGACAACTGCTGGTGTACTCAGAGAGCTGGAAATTGCTCTAGAGCAGAACCCTTATTCCGGATACCTTTTAAACCCTGTTATCCAAAGGAATTCCTTTAACTACGGGCCCTCTGCCTCCACTTAAGACCTAAAAATCTCTTTATTCCTTGTAAGAAGCAGCATACTTTAATTTTTGTGGTAGTCAGCATATTCAAAAATGATACATTAGAAATGAAACTTGAAAGCATAATATTAGTAGAAATATAAATCTGGTGCAGAAATTCAAAACTGAACATTGCAGTCCATATTGAGATAGGAAAATACTGAATAAGAAGGAAGGACGAAAAGTGAAGCCAACTATTTTGAAATTTAAATCCAGTGAAATGCAGAATTAACAGTGGCAAATAATGGCAAATAATGGCAAATAATAATAATATCAATGTGTTCACTTCTTCTACAGAATTTTGTTTCAAATTTTTAAGCCTGTTACTTGTAGAGTTAAAACTTATCTATCTGTGAAAGAAGTGATAACATAACAATAAAAAAAAAATCCTAAAACAACTCCAGAAGCTGAGGCTTTCAAAGGGTCAGCATTATTTCCTGGGCAAGAGCAGAAGATTTTGCTGGAAGCCAACAGGGCTGAGTATCTTGTCACAGATTCTATTCTTGTCCAGGTGTAGTTCTGAGATAGTTCCTTACAACCAGAATTAGAATGTGATTACCGTGAGCAGGTGAGTTATAGCTTCCTCCTCAACACCTGATCCCAACGACGTCCCCTGCACCTGTGTCTTTCTTTGGAGGCTCAAGGGTGATGTTTAGAAGATAAACTCCCAGCCACTCTGACTTTTCAGAAATGATAACAGATGCAGCCTGGAAATCCTGCTGCCTACCAGCAGCCACGGAATGCAAGTCCCCTGGGAGATTTGGGAGGTCCAATCAGTCACTACAGACGAAGGAAGGAGGAACCTGTGAGAATTTCACCTTTCTCATGTGAGCAAACCTACCCACATCTGACAAGCCCATTCTCCAAAGCTCTTCTGTTTTCCTCCCTCCACCTGCCAGCGTGCCAATGAGATGAGCATTTAAAATGCTATACTTTTTAATTACTAATGAATTGGTCTCATTTGTCAGACGTCTGAAAATGTGGACACAGTTTTTCTGGGTTTTTTTCAAAGCCCCTTTGCTTGCGTGAATAAATAGCTAAGTGGTCTTTACCTCCCAAGGGGAGTGCAGTCAGGAAAAGGTGGAATTAGGCAATTAACAAAAGAAGCGAAAGCAGTAAAATAAGAAAAGAGGCTTCTGAAAAAAAGTTAGTGTTATTCTGAACTCCCCACAGCCATTCTGTGGGGTTCCACTTAATTGAGATGAATAACACAGCCTCATAAAGAGACCAGTGGAAGGTGCCTATTTAAACTTTGTAACTAATTAATAGTTTCTCAAGGATGCTCAGCAGTGATGTGGGAGTGCTGCTCACGCTGTTGCTGCCACGTCTGCGGCTGGGTCTGGTTCGACTTTGCACAGGAAGAACAAAACCTCTCTGCTAAGAGAGATTTGTCCATCTGTCACTGAGGGAGGGGGTCACTTGCTGTTATCAGCATGTACTTTCCACTTCCTAAGTGCTGTCGCAGTTTCAAGAAAGTTGTCCCCTTGCAGACCCTTGCAACAAGAGAAGAACAAATGTGTAGGTTTAATAGTTGTCATTTTCATCTTAGCTTCAAATTAGAATTACAAGATAATGATCCTCAGCCTTTAGATATTTCTCCCTCCTGTGATTCACAGCAATGGGGTTGTTGGTAGAAATTTGCAGGTGTTTGTGAACGTGAGCTGCCCTCCTCGACCATGTGACACACCTGTGACCCTCCATCCTGCGAGCACCTCAAAGATCTCTCTACCTGTGCCTTGATAGAATATTCTTATGAAATAGCAGCCTTCTGTTGAGACAGGTTTTTGAATCTCTCTCTTACAGCAATATCTCTTCTGATCACCTGCAGCTTGCCTCTATACGGCGGCTCTCCAGAGCATGCAGGACATGGACTGAGCAGGCAGTTGCCACTGTCACCGAGCCCTGGCTGTCCCCTGCAGAGCCCTGGGTGCTCCCAGCACCTCACAGCTCTTCTGGAGGGTTGGGCTCCTTCCTTCCATGCTGTCGTGCCCGTGGGTTTGCTGGCGTGAGCAAAGCCTGTTCTGTTGGTGTCTTGCCCGTCCAGGGCTGTGGAAAGGTTTGTTCATTCTCTGCGTGGTCACCCCGAGGTCAGAGCACAGCTGTGGCTTTGTCCCTCCCTCACATCTGGGGTAAAACCCTCCTGCTCCCACTGAGGAGCTGCGGTGGGGTCGGTGTAAAACATCCAAACCTGCAGGAGAACACCCTTGGATGGATGTAAGGATTGCAAAGGAATGGATACTCTGGATTAGAGCAACGACACCCGTGGATTTCACTTGACTCGAAATCATTTTGTTACCAAATGAAGTGCTAAGTTTCATGAAAACCATTGTTACTATCCTGCTAAGTGTTTATAGCTCTTTTTTTTTATTATTATATATGCTTCCTTCAGAATCTCTCATTGCTCTCCTGGATGTTGTTTTCCCTACTCCCCAGCTATGGGCCCCTGGTGTATTTTTACACGGGAAGTCAGATGGATATATACCAATAAGGATTTGCCATGCAGCTATTCAGTACATTATTTTTCTTGATGGCATGTTTGCTTCCTAAGCTTTTTTTCCTTTACTACCACTTTTCCTTGCTTCCCCAATTCAAGTAGACTTTCTGGATGTCACAGTTACTTCAAAAATATTTGGCAAACAAGTTATTTCTCACTGGGAGAAGGAACAAACTTAATCCAGGTTATCCTCTGTGCTCCTTGAGAATAGACGCCTGCTTAATCCTGTAGAGAAGTAAATACTGTCTGGAACAAAACATCTCTATGCTGTAAGATTGCTTGATTTTCATTTATTTCATTTTTTGTCCAGAGAGGATGAGAGATTTTTGCTTTAGCAGTTGTGTGAAGAGCTGAATCAATACAAGATAAGACCTTAGAGGCTTTTTCCTGGTGTTGAACTATTGGATCAGCCTGCATCACTTTATACCTTGGTGTGTGCCGGCTGCCTTCCTCCCCTGCTTCCCACGGCAACCTGTGGCTGCAGCAGGGTGTGGAGTGACTCCGGGGACTCTGTCTTGTGCCAGGGGTGCACAGAGCACCGCAGGCAGGTCAGAAATTCCCATTTTCTGATACATTTGGTGTTGGCTCAGTCACAGGGCTGCGCCCGCTGCACCTCTGGATCGGCGCTGCTCAGGGACGAGCAGTGTTAAACAGGTGTGAACGAGCTGAGCTGAGCCTTCCTCCCAGGCAAACGTGCTCTCAGTCTAAAACTGAGGCTGGGAATTGCCAGGAGCAATCCCATCCCGGGAGCTCCCACAGCCCAGGGCATCTGAGGGGTGAGAGTGATGCCTTGGAAGGCTGACCTGGAACAGAGACTGGACAGAGCCGGAGAATAAAGTAGATATTTATTGAAAGGCTCCAGGACACACCTTGGGCAGGACAGGGCCAGGGTTACACCCAAGGTGGACCAAGAATGGTCACAAAATTGCTGACCCATTACAAGATCTCACATTTTTATAAGTTTTGGTCCATTTGCATATTGGGGTTTAATTGTCCAGTTCCAGCTCCAGGCTGTGAGGTCCCATCCTTCTTGTTCCTCCCTCCAGCCACCCTTGTTTGTGCTTTGGGTCTGAAAGTTGTCCTTGGTGTGCAGCAGGAAAGGGATTTGTTTTGTCTGCTTGCTCTGTGAAGAGAGCTGACTTAATATGAGGCTCAAAACCACATCTCTAGGCAGCACAGAATCTGAAAAGCGTGAAAGCTGAAGCTTAAGGCATCAAGTGGAGCCAAGAGCCAGGAGAAAAGTGGAATGGAGGGGGAGTGCAAAGCAGCCACACAAGATCCAAAGGTGTGATGGTTTTGGCTTCTTTTTCTCCCTGCCAAGGTCGGGATAGAGACACAGAAAATGCAGGTTTGAGTTTGGACTGGGATGTTTATTATTTCTTATCTATTTACAGACTCAAGAGCTGTGGGCTCGGACTAGCAAACTAGAAAATTAAGGTAAAATGGAGCACTTCTCTACTAGGTATTTTCAAGGACAACCTGTCCAATTATGAAATGCCTCCTAAATTATTTTTATTTTAAACCAAATAACTAACACTTGAAGTCTGCCATGCAGACTCCATCAACCAGCTACAGAAAACCACCCAAACCCATGAAGAAGAAGGAAGAAGAAGGTGAAGAAGAATGACTTAGACAACATCCAGAATCCTCCACCTTAACTCACATCTGTTACTACACACTAAATTCCCAAAATCCAAACTTCCAGAATTCCAGCATGAAAGGACATGATGAGCAGGGGTGTGGCACTGAAACGGTGCCACGACAAAGCCACTGAAAGGCAGAGACAGCAGGCTCCCGAAGCATTGCTGCTCTCTTTCCTCCACGAGGTTGGAAGGTTGCCCTGCTCAGCTCTCGTATCGATGTGGAGCCTTCACAAACCCACACAAAAACGCAGTGTCACTTTTTAGAGCCAGCTTGACGCAAAGGTGTTTGACTCTTTTGCTACTATCATTTTATAAGTTGATGTAAAATCATAGAGATGAGTTGATTTTCTGGAAGATGCTAGACGTATCTTTTGTTTTTTCTTGGCATTTCTGATCTTCTTCGATTTTGAGCTCTTGTAATGAGCTCGAACACTGTAACTCAAATTCCCTTGAAGTGTTTGTAAAACCTGCAGAGCTCAATCTCTTTGAAATATGACACGAAAATTCACTTTTCTAGTTCTTACTCTTATTCCTGCCTTTACTTTAGATGATGAATCTTGGCTATTGTGAAGAGTAAGGATGAGTCAGCCGGGTGAAGATTTTTTATTTGGCAAAGCCATAACCAGAATATTGATAGGCCTTGCCAAGTGATTAGCAAGCCATGTTACTATTTTCAGCCTTTGGGAGAGTTTAACAAAGTTCTTGCTAATTGTTTTCTTGTCTTTTATCTCCTAAGCAGAGGAAGTTTCTGCCACCTGGAGAACACCCCTGCTTGGTGTCTCACGAGTACAGATTCACGTTTCTCACCAGACAGATCTGTTAAACGGTAGATGTTGGAAGGCCAACAGCCATTGCTGTCACACCCAGAAACTGCCTAAGACAAACTTCTTGTCCTTCATTCCTGGGTTGGGTAACAGAAGTAAAAAAGAAAGGAGAAAGCTACAAAGAAAAATAGTGCACATGGAATCATCAATTATTTTTACAGAATATCTTCTTGTTTTCCCAGCTGTGAGTAGTTTGAGAGCTTTACTGGTTGATCTGGAAAGAATGCTACAAAAGCACCTCTCATTTGGCAAAGTTGTTTCCTGTCTTTTGACTTTGCTCTGCACGTGCAGAACGCGGATCTAATTGTCCCAATCACTTCTCCTATCTCAATACATGGGACAGAGTTTCCTGAGGCCACCAGGACTTATGCAGATTACTCTGTTCATCTCCCTGCACCTTTTGGACTCAGTTGTAATGATGGAGTCTCAATTTTATATAGATTCATATATTATATGGATCTAGATTATATATTAATCATCATGGATTAATATATAGATTTATATATTTTATGTATGTTTATATACATGCATATAAAATCTTCTCAGTTTTAATATTTTAGTTTCCAGTGTGGGCTCTTTAGAATTTTCCTTCCCATCCTATGAGAAGCATTCCATGCCTTCTTACAATTTCTCTGTGTGTCATTCAAAAAGCCTTATTTCGTGGAAAGATTTTTCTGTGGTAGGAAATCAGCTTTTTGATTATTTGACAGATCCCCGAGTCTGGTATCTCACAAAGATCACATTTCTCAGGAAAAGGCTGCATCTTGTGAAGGAAAGATTAAATGCTAATTTAATGGCAGCGTAATGCCTGTAGCCTTCTGCCTGCTTTGCCAAATCCCCTCTCTCCCTCTCTCTCTCTGCAATGCCATTTAAGTTTTTTGTGCACAAATCCAGGGGCAAATGATCTCCCTGTTTGTGCTGGTGCCTGGTTCAGGCAGTGACTCTGAGTTCCAGGAGCTCACTGAGGCTCTGCCACGCTCAGCACTGGGGAGCGATGCACCGAGAACAGGATTGTGTTGGCGTTCTGCTCTCTTGAGAACATTTTTCTGGTAGAAAGAAACGGGAATATTTAAAGCGCACACAGGAGCCTCTTCAAAATTCTCTGCAGCTGTAGTTTGACAATATTACACAGACTGAAATGTTTGCTTATCAGAAAAGCTGAAATGTTTAAAGAACATTGATCTACATTTCTTGTCAGTTTACTGTCTCCATTGGCACAACATTTGGAGGGATTCTGATGTTACGAAACGGAGAGTGCCTCAGACTTGCATCTGCAGTGAATGCTCCGTTACCTCTCCCTGAGCCTTGGAACAATAACTCCTTCCACCTAAACACTCACAGAATGTGAGACATATGAGAGATCTGTGCAAAGTTGTTCCTGTTTTCCACCTTATGCTGTAATGGCAGCTGCTGCCAATCAGCAAAACAAGGAAGTTGAGAAATGGGAATTTTCTGTGAGTGCCACTGGCTTCCCTAATTTCCTTGAAATTAAGTACAGGCGCTGTTCCACTGTTGACATTTCTCACAGCTGAGGCAGTGTCAGTGTTACTGACACAAGACGTTTAAGTGATGACATCGACTCTGTGCGTGTGCCCTAAATGAGCTCTGCCAGATCACATGATTCATTTTCTGGTGCTTCTCCAGCCCTGGTCAGAAGTTGTGACGAAGGACTCCGATGGAAAATTACAATTAGAACAATTTTTTAAGGGTTTTTTTTTTGTTTGTTTTTGGTTTTTTTTTTTGTTTTTTGGTGGTTTTTTTTTTTTTTTTGGTAAAAGAAGCACTTTTATTATGTTAGCTTGCAGTTTTTGCTGAGCAAGGCTGTGGTTAGGAGGTTGCTGTAGAGGGCTTTGGCAGCTGACTTGCCATGAGAATTAGGAATACAGGGCTGAATGTAGGTGCAGAAATTGTTAGTCCTTTCCCATGGTTTCTATCGTATAATCCCGTGTTTCTCTTTATTCACATTGCTTCAGAGCTCTGCAGCCCTGGTCTGATTTGATCTCAATTGAGGGTGTCTTGTTGCAGTAGAACCACGGTGTTTTTACAGTAGTAAGTGCTTAAGAACCTGATGGGGAAGCAATAATGGAAGTGTTCCTAATTTCACTACAATAACTCTCCATAATCTGCACAAAACACTGGCTGCTTCCTCCTGCTTCTCAGCAAAGATTTAAAAGCTGAGTGAGTTGCCATGTTACTTAAGACTTCATTATTTTTTGCAAAGTATACTCCAGAGCATTTGCTGGAACATTATGAAGTATTATCATAAATGATTAAGCTGAACTATAATTGTCAAAATATGTGAAAAAAGCACATCTGGCAAGCCTGGTTTTTCACTCCCTAATTCACATGAGTCAGTAATTCACCATGGATCCTCCTGACAGTGTGGGTAAGTCAGACTCTGAGGCAGGGCAGGCTGGGAAAGCTGAACTGGGTTTGGGGTTTTTTTGCCTTTTTTGGGGGTGTCTCATCTCCCTCGAGCACAGCAGACAGCTCTTGCCTGGTCTAACCCACGGCAGCCTGGACCTGAACTGGGAAAGGTCTGACTGGTGGGCTTGGGAAGACAGGAAAACCAACCCTGTGGGTCATCAAATCCAGGCTCATGCAGCCAGGTCTATCTAACTAACATTTTATATTCATCAGCCTAAAGAGTTTATCCCCATCCCCTTTTTTCTCCTTGCTTATGCGATAGTTGTATAACTGTCATTCCTAATCTAGGGCGTATTTACAGCCAGTTTATAACATTTGTTCTTTTGCCAGCATCAGCCTTTAGTTAAAATGTTCTTTTTCCTTGTTGCGAGTTAGTTCTATGGTGAGGAAGAGTGAAAAAATAGATAACATCATTCTCAACTTTCATTTTGTGAGGTTATACAAACCGAAAGCCTCCTCTTTAAAAGAAGTTTAAATTCCTTCAGTCATGCTACTTCTAATGCAGATGGAATTTATTTTCCTTGGGTGGAACCTGTCTCACTCTTCCAGATGAGGCCTCACTGGTACTGCCCAAATACCTCTCCTGACGAAACCTCTCACATCTGTGTTAAATTACAAGCTCAGGAGCCTCTGGACAGTAGATCCAATTTTTTTTTTCTTCCAAACAATGAATGTTGTTGTAAGTCTCTTATAGCATTATGTCAATATTATAGGTGTCAAAGAGAATATCTCCTAAAGCTGTTTGTGATGAGATTGTAGAGGGAGGAGGGCTGAAGTGGGAGATTTCCAGTTCTTACTGTGCCAAGCCACTGAGACACATTAACCACCTCCAGCTGATATTTCCCTTCTACTTTCCTTCTCGTTAAATTTAGGGAACATTTTTGACAGAATTCATCTTTATGATAACATTAAGATTTCAGCTTTACCTGAGTTTGATTGTGGAGGTCTCTATGGACCTTGCTGTTCCTTACTGTGTGTCTCTACAGGGATTTTGATTGCAAAAGGTGATCTCGCTGTTCCTTCCCTACTTTTTCACAGTATCATTGCATAAGGTGACTCTACACCACGTTGTATCTCTAATACCTGCAGCACACCTTGAAACTGCTATTCTGCCACCATGTGATTATCTCTGGTTCATGTTCCTTCTGGAGATGTCCTCGTCTGACTGCCCAGATTCCTTGGTTTCTTTCCTTTTCTGGTGATCACTCTTGGGTCCTTCACTACACTGGGCCAGACCACCTCTATATCTCTGAATTTCTCCTGGCCTCCTCCACTGCTCCCTTACTTTCCAAGCCCTTCCACACTCTTAACTATCATTATTGTATTCAGGACAGCTGGAATAACAACATAAGGCTCCAAGCCCTTCAATGGCAGAATGCAAAAACCCTTATGGACACCACATGCTTTTATAGACAAATCTGAGAGAACCAAGGTGTGATTGGTCCTCAAACCAGCACCTCACCCTCACTGGCTGCTCAGGAACCATCCTTCGTAAACATCTTGCAAGTAAACAGAAGTTCTGAAAAACAGCAGGTGCAGAGGTTGTTTATCATTCTTTCCCACAGCTTTCCCAGACCAACCTGTGGGAAAGCCGGTGTTCCCATAGGCTCTGCTGCTACCTGATCCCTAAAAATTTCTCTTTGACCATTGCCAGCATCCACACTTAACTTGTAAAGAACAGACTCAGAGCAGGACCCGCTTCCCCCGTTCCCCCATCTCCTTATTGTGGGCTCCCACACAATTTAACTTCCAGGGTGGCCGTGGGTTGACATTTGTAAAGCACTTTCCAAATAAGGGTGTGCAAATGCTAATTGCTCCATCTCGCATCGCCTTTGCCAGACAGAAGCAGGAGCTGAGTATCCTACAATGGCTTAACCCCTCAGTGGCCAGAACAGGGCTGGGGGCTGTCTGTGCCGAGACCCAACACTTCTGCGTGCCTCACCTTCCAGAGGCTGCGCAGGGGTGCTGAGGGGCTGTGGCTGGAATGTGCCATGAGGAATCTGCACCCTCAGCAGGGCGTAAGGAGCATCAGTGCACTGCTGGACCTGCTGGAAAACCTCCCTGCTTTAACTCTGGGGTGCGAGAGGAACACCCCTGAGTTCTCCCAGCCGTTCTGTCCAGAGGGGCCGCAGCTGGGAAGTCTCTGCACGAAGCTCTCCTCACTCCTGTGCCTGGAGAGGCTGAGCTGGAGCTCCCAGGGCTGTGGCAGAGCTGCAGAGCAGCACAGTTAGGCATGCTGCGTACAGAGGGGGGCAGTGGGGATTCAGCAGCAGACCTAAACTGTCATTTCTGAGCAATTGAATAATAAATTGGCCTGGAAAGTGTTGAATATTTTAAGGCTTTAAATAACAGCTCGGCCCTGCCTTGTGTGCGCGGTGTTTGCTGTGGTTGTGCCGCCGTGGAGCTGTCCAGGTGCTGCTCAGGGCAGGCTGACTGCTCGGAGTAATTGAAAACTCGAGGCGGGCATTAAGGATCCCGAGTCATCCGCTCGCCCAGAGCGCAGCTCGGTGCTCTGGGTGAATCACGATTTCAAAGAGTTAAGATTTTAGCTAAGGGTTAGAAGCAATTTATATTGATCAAGAAGTAAGTTAGATTAGTAAATTGTGGGTTAACAGTTATTAGCTGCCTAAGCTAGAGCTAACTGTTATATTTTGAGTATGTTTATAGAAAAAATGGAGTAAGTGAACCGTCATAAGAACAGACTGAAACCAGTAAGAACAATGGCCAGCACCTGGACTTGGTATCAATCAATCACGAAGCAGGGGACCTTGGATCGTGCCAGAGGGTCACAGAGACCTGATGAAGACTCTCCTGACTTCATCCTTGGAGACCACTGACCCAATTCGAGACCCCTGACCCAATTCAAGAGAAGAACTGCACACGTGTGAAGGACTGATAGCCTCATTTTAATAGAGAGCAGGGATGGGAGGTGCTGGGGTTATGCACATGTATTGTGTGTAAGAGTTTGGAAAATAAACAGAGAGCAAAGAGCCTTGTTCTGGCTGGCCACGCCTTTTGGAGATGACTCCCGTGCTGCCCATGGTGAATAAACATACCACTGAATAACTTTAATTAGTTAGAGGGCCTTTGTCCATGATTATATCAGTTTTTAACAACTCATGGGACCGCCCAGGGATACTCCCAGCCCAGCTGCTGGGACAGGGATGTGCAGGTAGGGAAGGTGCAAGGGTCAGGACAAAGTGGGTGAAGTCTCAGAGCTGGGCAGGAAGAGCCCCACAAGGTCAGGACAGAGACTGGCACTGCTCAGCACACAGTGGCTGCCAAACAACAGAAACCATCAGGAGAATTTGGTCTGCAAATAATCTGCATTTTCTATATCTGTGATTTTTTAAATTTTTTTTAATGTTTTTAATGTTTCTGTTGGCAAGTAGTATGTTTTTATTTTATAAATCTTGATGGATTTTTTTTTTCCCTTACATAAATTTCTGTCACTTTCAAGCCTTGTAGGTTGTTTCATGTTAGTAAATAACCTTATTTTTATATAAATACCACTGCTTGTAAATTCCAGTGTTGAAAAACCTTGGCAAATTTTTGTCATTTTTTAGCGTCTTTTTTTTTTTTTTTTCTTCTGAGGGGGGAAAAAAAAAAAAAAAAAGTCCAAATTTTTTTTTTTTTCTCAGCAAACAAATATAATCTTCTACTTTTTAATGAAAAAGCCACCTTTTCCACATGGGGAAGTACACCTCAGTGAACGGCATCTCTGCAGAGGAATTAATTCTGCCCCTTTGGTCACCTGGAGCGCTTGAGGGGTTCCTTGTCCTTGGTCCTGCAGGTGGTTTGGGGTGGTCAGTCACCAGATGGAACCCAAACCCAGGAGCTGTGCTGGAAGGGGGTTCAGGAGTTAGCAGAGCAAACGGGGTGAGATCAGAAGGCCCAGGACCTGATGAAAAAGGAGCGTGGCAACAAAGAGAAAGAGGAGTGGATGCAGGGGCAGGTTGCAGGAGAGGCAAAGCAAGGTTTAGAGACAGAGGCGAGGACGTGGAGAAAAGCCAAAGCACTGCTAAGGGCTGGGGTCAGCTCGAGGAAAGCAAAGGAGGGCCCATTGGCAAAAAGTGACAGCAGAGGGAAGGAGAGGAGCGCAGGAGGCAGCAAGGAGGGAATGGACAGAAGGTGAGGGGCTGAGTGGGAAAGGTGGGTGATGAGAAGGTGGGCAGCTAGAGGAGACAGTCCTGGGAGGGCTATACTCGTGTGCTGTGACAGTTCTGGCTTCCTCTTCCTCACCAAGGTTGGGATTAATGCACAGGAGTCACAGATTTGTGTTCAGACTTGGATGTTCTTTGTTCCTTATCCATTTACAGACTCACGAGCCATGAGCTCCAACTAACAAGCTAAAGAAAATGGCAAAAAACGGAGAGCTTCTAACTCTCTCCAAGGCTAGTTAAGTGCTAACTACCCAGTAACGAGCTGACACCTGTATTATTTATATTTCTGACCCAATAATGACCACCCAAGGCCTGCAATGTGGACCTTTTCACTCAATTACAGAAAACCACCCAAACCCATGAAGAAGAAGGAAGAAGAAGGTGAGGAAGAAGGACCCAGACCATGGCCCAAATCCTCCATATTGCTTCACACACACACTCTAATATATACTAAAATCTCAAAATCCAAGCTTCTACAATTCCAACAATGTGCATTTCCCTGTTTTGAAGGTCTCTGGGAATTTGATTCTTCTCGCCCTTGGAGGTCCCCAGGTATGAAATCCATCCATGGTGCTGTTTTGGGGCAGTTTGCCAAGCTGGCAGTGTGTGCTGTGAGGGGCAGCTCTGTGGGATCATCACCAGCACTGCCCTGGGTGGGAGGAGGCTCTGGCACTGCCTCACTTCAGGGTTTGGGTACCACTGGTTAATAAAGGCCCATCAATCTATTTATGAGCCTCCTACAGACCAAGAACAGAGATGTATGAAGACCTCAGAAATTATTTATGATGCATTTACGGCATAAATAGCTAAGCTGTCAACTATGATTGTAAAGTTCTTCCTCTACTCCTGCACTGTGCCTTTCATTTAATATGGCTTTGTTCAGCTCAGAAACAAACCAATCCTGTGATGGCTTTTAATAGCTGTAATAAAATATTGAGAATATAATGTCTGCCAGTGTGGTGCAGACACACGGACTGTCTGTGATTGTGATGTTAGAGAGAGTTAAAAGGGAACTGAGGTGGGGAGGAGATTTCCAGAAATGAAGGAAGAAAAACCTTGGAAATTTTTGGATGGCTTGGGTCGGAAGAGGATCTATTTCTCCCGGCAGTTCTGGATTTCCAGCCTGAGGAGGAGTCCAAGGTTATTGTTCCCTTTGACATTAAACCTGTGTGTTCCTGTAGCACCTGGACTTGGTTAGAAAGGAAAGCGCACAAGCCTTGTAAACAAAAATTGTTGTGAAACCAAGACCATGAAATGGTTGGTCTGGCACCAGGCTAGACCTGCACAAAGCTGTGTCTCATACCAGATAGACAATGCCATCCCAAAACCACATCATCATTAAAGTTAAGAAATCCAGACTCCTGGACTATACAAATCATGATATAGAGTTTTTGAGATCCTTCCTCAAACAAGTCGAGCATTTTGTCCAGTTGTTAGCAGGAGGAGAGAGTTTTGGAGTGCCCTTACCCAGAGGCAGTAATTCTTCATGAGACTTTCCAGCAGCAGCTCAATCATGGCCACTTGCTGTACTCCACTCCAGCTCCTGTATCAATGTTATTTTTCAGCCTGCACTTGTGTTCTCTGGCTGTGTTTATGGACAGCAGTTGGAGCTGTTTGCAGCTCTCATTGTGGAAATCTGAACAAATCGGGCTCTGAGAGACTCCCCGTGGCTCCACTGCCCCAGCAGGGTTGCTCTGAATTTTGATCCACAGAAAATTCCTCCTCCTGGGACCTCCAGCTCCGGACCCTGCACGCCAGGACATCTGCTGTGGGTGAGGTTTGCTGTTTGCCCCACTCTGATGCCACTGAACATTTTGTGACACTCCTCACCCTCCTCAGCAGTGTCCAGCTGGCCATGGGGCATCACAGACCTCAGAGCAATACCAATAATGACTTATTCCTTCTGGCTGAAGGAGATGGCTGAAGCGTGTGAAGTGGAACGGTTGGAGGGATGGGCAGAGTCTAACAGGGTGAAGTTTATTAAGTCCAAGTGCAAAGTCCTGCACTTTGGCCACAATAACCCCCTGCAGCGTTACAGGCTGGGGACGGTGTGGTTGGACAGTGCCCAGGAGCAAAGGGACCTGGGGTACTGGTGACAGCAGCTGGACATGAGCCAGCAGTGTGCCCAGGTGGCCAATGGCACCGGGCCTGGATCAGGAATGGTGTGGCCAGCAGGAGCAGAGAGGTCATTCTTCCCCTGTACTCGGCACTGGTGAGGCTGCACCTCGAGTGCTGTGTCCAGCTCTGTCCCCTCAGCCCAGGGTGGACATTGAGAGCTGTGTCCAGTTTAGGGTAGACATTGAGAGCTGTGTCCAGCTCTGTCCCTCAGTTCAGGGTGGACATTGAATGCTGTGTCCAGTTTAGGGTGGACATTGAGTGCTGTGTCCAGCTCTGTTCTCTCAGTTTAGGATGGACATTGAGAGCTGTGTCCAGCTCTGTCCCCTCAGTTCAGGGTGGACATTGAGAGCTGTGTCCAGCTCTGTCCCCTCAGTTCAGGGTGGACATTGAGAGCTGTGTCCAGCTCTGTCCCCTCAGCTCAGGGTGGACATTGAGAGCTGTGTCCAGCTCTGTCCCCTCAGCTCAGGGTGGACATTGAGTGCAGTGTCCAGCTCTGTCCCCTCAGTTCAGGATGGACATTGAGAGCTGTGTCCAGCTCTGTCCCCTCAGCTCAGGGTGGACATTGAGTGCTGTGTCCAGCTCTGTCCCTCAGTTCAGGATGGACATTGAGAGCTGTGTCCAGCTCTGTCCCCTCAGTTTAGGATGGACATTGAGTGCAGTGTCCAGCTCTGTCCCCTCAGCTCAGGGTGGTCACTGAGACCCTGGAGCGCATCCAGAGGACGGAAGGAGGCTGGTGAGGGGCTGGGAACACAAACCCTGTGAGGAAGGGCTGGGGCAGCTGGGGTTGTTCTGTCTGGAGAAAAGGAGACTCAGGGGTGACCTCATCACTCTCTAAACTCCCTGAAGGGTGCCTGTGCTCAGCTGGGGTTGGTCTCTGTCTCCAGGCAGCACTGACAGAATGAGAGGACACAGTCTCAGGCTGCATCAAGGGAAATACAGGTTGGACATTAGGAAAAAGTTTTCATGGAAGGAGTGATAAAGTACTGAGACAGTCTGCCCTGGGAGGTAGTGGAGTCACCATCCCTGGATGTGTTTAAACAAAGACTGGATGTGATGTTGCTAGAGGACACAAAAAGGATGATACTCACATAGTCAAGTTGTCAGAGCAAAAGGGAGGCCTTTATTTCTCACCCTCGATTTATACAGATTCAGGACAATGACCAGGGATTGGAGAATGAGGTTGCCACCTCTCCAACTCCACTGGTCAAACTAGAAGTCCATCAATTTTCCCTCCTTCAGAGAGAAATGCGAAAACAATCACTTTGTTTATGTTGCAGTCTGTGAGAAACCCCACTACAAAAATGCAAACAATCAGAAGGCTGAAAAGAGCAGTCAGCAATGTGGCCCTCGGTGCCATGGTTTAGTTGAGGGGTTAGGGCATGGGTTGGACTCGATGATCTTGAAGGTCTCTTCCAACCCAGACATTCCGTGATTCTGTGATTCTGTGTAATAGCTTGAGCTAGAGGACCCATCAAGTGATGTTTAAAGAAAAAATCATTGCCTTTAATTTCTTGCCACAAGAAATAAAGAGGGGTTTTGGTTTGGTTTTTTTTGGGGGGTTGGTTTTGGGGGGTTTTTTTTTGGGGGGGGGTGGTCAGGTAAAGGAGCTGAGTCAGTTTTGGGGGGTTTCTGGGTCCATAGAGAATTAAGAAATTGAGGAAGGAAGCAGACAGAGCAAGGAGGACAGAAAGCAGGGCCCTGTTTCCTCCAGAACCCCTGCCAAGGAGAGATTTCACACATTACAGAGTGCATTAGAGTTAAGACAGGAGATACTCTTTTATTTACTGGCTTCTGCATGAGATGTTTTACTGGCAGTATTAAATGATCTGTTACAGACATAGTCTAAAACTTTCTCGACGCTTGGGAGAACAGCAAGAGAAATCCACTAACTAAATTTTCACTGATTTTATGGGGACTGTCAGTGGAAACATGAAACTGGGATTAAATCAAATGCTGCGTGTTAACAGTAATTGTTGATATACAGCACAACAAAAATTTTGGGTTTTGCTTTGACTTACCCTTTTAAACCAGCCTGAACCTCCTTAGTGTTCAGAAGTTTGGTGATAGTTTGCAAATTCTGACCTCCTGAAAACCCTGTTATTGACATTTTTGATTTCTGAATTCTTCTGAAATGCTGACTCTCACTGTTACAATCATTTCCTGTATTCAGTTTCTAGGCAGATTTTGGCAACGCAGAGTTGTGTGGAAAAATAAAATCAGGGAAAAAGAAAACAACATCACACTTTACAGCCTGCAGGAGGCCTGGTGGGGACCTGAAATGAGAACAGAAATGCAAATATTTAGTCCTGGAGTTCTGGCCTTGATGTCAAAAGAGTTACCTGGGACTGTGAGTTTCTTGGACCATGTGTTTACTTGGACTATACACAAATTCCTTGGGCACACATTCAATTACTAATTGAGTTGCCTAAACCTCAGATTCTTCTTTCAGGGATGATGTATTTAATAGCATAAAATTCACTTTGACACTCCTGAATAATGATGGAATATCTGTGTTTCATTTTGGTCATCGTAATCACCATAACACTCAATCCCTCGATTCTGGTGGGAAGGGCACAGTGGAGGAGCCTCACTGGAATAAACATCTTTATTTTTTCCTGTAGCTGTGACAAGAGCACTTGACTCTGCGCCTCTCTCTTAAGAAATTGTCTTGGTGGCACTAAGCTTGACATGAACACAACTTGTACATTTGCTTCATGCTAAGCTCAGCGCATAAATGAGATTTTAATGGTGCCTGAAAAAGTCAGTCAAGGTTTGAAATATGGAATTATGTGGATAGCTCAGTACTCTCATATTGATCTCCAAACCAGTGCAAACCCAGTGCCTTCAGAGCTACAAAAGCCTAAAATAACACCGTTTTCTCACCTGCCTCACTGGGGTGTTTCAAATGGAAGGTACAATCAGCCTCTGGCAGATTTGAGCACTCAGTAGCTGATGTTTGCCTCCTGTTTTTTTTTTTCCTCTCACCACTGTTCCTTTGGTGCAAAATGCAAATGTTACCCATTTTGCCTGAGCTTCACCCTGAGGCACGAATCCTTCACTGAGTGAAGAGTTTGGGAAGGTGGAGGGAGCAGGAGCTGTCCCTGTCCCACAGGAGCTGTCCCTGTCCCTGTCCCTGTCCCTGTCCCTGTCCCTGTCCCTGTCCCTGTCCCTGTCCCTGTCCCTGTCCCTGTCCTGCAGCGTCTGCCTGGGGCCACTGGGCAGCTGTGCCAAGCATCACACAGGGGCAGCTCAGAGTGCTGGGGATGCAGTTCATTTCCCTCTGTTCCAGGGATGGGGATGCAGTTCATTTCCCTCTGTTCCAGGGATGGGGATGCAGTTCATTTCCCTCTGTTCCAGAGATGGGGATGCAGTTCATTTCCCTCTGTTCCAGAGATGGGGATGTAGCTCAATTCAGTTCCCTCTGTTCCAGGACCAGAATGTAGTTAATTTCACTCCCCTGTTCCAGAGCTGAGATGCAGTTCAGTTCAGTTCTTTCCTCTGTTCCAGAACTGGGATGCAGTTAATTTCATTCCTCTGTTCCAGAGCTGGGGTGCAGTTCTGTTCCCTCTGTTCCAGAGCTGGGGTGCAGCTCAGTTCTGTTCCCTCTGTTCCAGAGCTGGGATGCAGTTAATTTCACTCCCCTGTTCCAGAGGTGGGGATGCAGTTCTGTTCTCTCTGTTGCAGCGCTGGCCTTGCAGTTCAGTTCAGTTCCCTCTGTTCCAGAGCTAGAATGTAGTTAATTTCACTCCCCTGTTCCAGAGGTGGGGATGCAGTTCTGTTCTCTCTGTTGCAGCGCTGGCCTTGCAGTTCAGTTCAGTTCCCTCTGTTCCAGAGCTAGAATGTAGTTAATTTCACTCCTCTGTTCCAGAGCTGGTGCAGTTCAGTTCAGTTCCCTCTGTTCCAGAGCTGGGGTGCAGTTCATTTCACTCCTCTCTTCCAGAGCTGGGGTGCAGTTCATTTCACTCCTCTCTTCCAGAGCTGGGGTGCAGTTCATTTCACTCCTCTCTTCCAGAGCTGGGGTGCAGTTCATTTCACTCCTCTCTTCCCACACGTGTCCCCAGGCAGGGAGCGTCTGTGCCACGCAAACGCATCTGAGACTGATCAAAATTCCTTCTGCTGCAGGGAAAATTTTTCTCGCTAGCGAAGGCCAAAGAAGTTTTCTATATCAGTTCAACAGCTGGTCTGGTTTTATTGATATTGAAATATTACCCCAGTTTCCGAAAATTCATGAGGCTGGAGAGAGCTGAAGTAGGCACAATCTGAATGGCGCGTCGCACAATGGAAATCACTGGCACGGGGAAGTTTCTTAACAAATTTTGGCCATTTGTAACACCTAATGAATGACATCTATATTCACTCCGCTATTTCTGCGCACTGCAGTGGGTGCTGCTGCGCGTTCTGCCCTTCCAGCCCGGGTGAGAGCAGGAGATGCCCGCTAGCAGCGCTGCCAGAGGAGCTGTCAGCCCCAGACCGCGCTCACCCGCGCCAGGGCACGGCGCCTGCCCGGCTCCCAGCGCTCTGCCACCTGCCAGGAGCAGCCTTTGCAGAGGCTCCTCTTCGGATACATCGGCTGTTACGGATTGCAAGCGCTGTGGCCTTCTGTAAAGGAAGGGGAATTCCGTCAGGGAAGCGTTTTGCGGTCTGGGGATGCGGAGAGATGAAAAATCGAGGAACTCTTCTTTCTCGTGGGCTACCTGTAAAATCCAGCAGCCCAAGTTTTCTTCTGCTCTATTCCCTGTATACAGCAGAGATTGAAAGGAACTTACATGGGAGGAGACCATGCTGCTTCTATCAGATTCATGTCAGGATAGCTTCTTATGCAAGAGAAATTCTCCAGCGGCCGTTATCAGTCAAATAATAATTTCTTTGAGTCCCCTGAGCACCTGTGGCTGATGCTGGAGCAAAAGTGAGGTGGTTATTTCACAGAAATGGATGGAGTGGAGCAGAAAAAAATCCCTCACCTTGGCCATTTCAATGTCCTGAGCAGAAAAAACAGAACACTCTTTGTCTCCATGAGTCTTAACCTAGATTTAGCATGCTGCAGAGATATTTCTCTGACATGTTCAATGATAGCAGAAAAATATGTGGTGGTGCATTAAAAGCTATACAGCAAAGGAAGTTTGGGGAACTTAATCAGAGCCTTAGGCAAGAAAAGGATGTGTAACACTGATATGTACATTTTGCTTTTGCTGTAGTTAATGAAAAATGTTATGCCAACACTGCTTTTTGTCCCTTATGGTTTAGCAATGCAGAACCAATCCCTTTTATTCTTTGTGTTTTGTGTTTTTCTTCTCATAATGTTACTTAATCTGGAAATAAAATTGTTTGATTTCTGTCATTCCCCTTGGCTACTTCACTTAAAATGTTGCTTAATTGTTTTCACTTTAAAGGAATGGTGCCAGGTTTAAAATTTTATTATATTTTCATGGATTTTGTTTTAAGATTGCAGGGCTTTCTATATACTCCTCCTTGACACCTGTCATAACATGAGACTTTTCAAACTTGGCCACCACCACCCTGAGAGGAACCATTAGTGAGTTGTCAGGTTGCCACAAAGACCAGGTTTCCTTTCATCCTATCCCAGATAATTCTCTCACTCCTCATACTGCAGCAAAATCCTCCTGGTATTGCACAGGTGCCCAGGGAGGAGTCCTGGATGGACTGCATGGCTTTTGTTGGGATGCTCGTGTTCCCAGCCCCTGAAACTGCCAAATTCCCCTCCCTGATTTTGGGACAGAGCATTCAGAGCACCAGTTCTTGGGCAGACTGCTCCGCTCCTCCCTCACTCCACTGGGTGGTTTGTTTTTCCTCCTTTTTCTTTTCTTTGAGTACAGATGCTGCTGCTTGTACTTTAGGTGCTGGTACATTATTGATCAAAGCATAGAGCATGCACAAATAGCACTTGAACTGAGGTTCTGTGGGAGAGAGAAATTAACTGTTGTCAGAAGATGACTGGTTTCTATTTTAATTTCAAGACATTTAGGATGCTTCCACTGGCACCATCTTAAAATCCTGCCAGTCCCCATCTATCTAAGGAACGATTTATGCTTAAAATTAATTATCTCTCAGCTTTTATTTTTTTGTTTCTTTAATGTTTCTCTCGGAGGCTGTTTTCTTACACTCAGGCTAATTTCTGATTACCAGATTTCACTTCTCTTAAACATGTTGAACAATTCTATTTTCCTACCCTGTTGTCTGTTTCGGTAGGTTGCCATCAAATTTAGTTCTAGCTAATTAGGGAAAACCAGTTTCATCACTTTGAAGATCGTCCTCTCCTTCATAACATAAACAGCTTTAATTTGAAGGCCATGTTCACCTCTTGTCTAGAGCACTAAAACCAATGAATTCCCTGCTCTGGAGGTTGTGGTTCGTGACCTGAATAAAAGAGCAATAAATCAAAGTGTGCTCACTGGCACCGAAGCAGGCTCCAACTGCGTGGAATCCACATGCCAGTTCCAAATTGTAATTTCACTAAAAATAGCATAGTTTAACAATTTTGACAGTTGTAAACTTGAAGGATCTAGGCACACTGTCCATCTTGCTGTGTCTCATATGTTCTGTCAACCATGCAGCTTTTCGAAAGTAAAAACAGAAAAAAAAGCTGAATACCCTTCACTCTTCACTAGATGCGCCCATCCTGGCCCTCTGCAGGGGGGGGCACAGAGTTAACAGGGATTTTTCAAAGGTGAAGCTAAAGAGTCCTAAGTGATGTCTCAGGAATGGGAGGACAGAGCAAAGTCTGGGGTCTGCATCTCCCCTTTGTCACTTCCCATTTTGGGGTCTCTGTGTCTTCAGGGAACAAAAGACAAGCAGCCACGGTGTCGTGGATCATTTATGTTTTACAGGGCATGGTGCAATTGTTCCTCTCTGTTCTGCAGCCTGGAGAGCCACAGAGTCAAATTTTACTGTATTTTCTCCTCTCGAGGCTTATCACCCAATCCTTAATTCACCCAGGCTCCATTCAGCAGACATTTGAGCATGTATTTAATAGGAGGCACTTGATCTGTCTTTTGGCTTCCACGGACTGTATGGGCAGGCTGGAATTAAAACCGTTCTCGAATGCTTGGATGAAACGGGCAGCACTTACTTTGCATTGGGGATAGATAAATAAAGCGAGCATTTAAACTTGCGGTTAAGGTCTGCTGGTGATGCCAAAGTTAACCCTTCAGCTGGCCATTCCCCTGACAGAAAAGCGAGCGCTGCTGTGTACTGCTTTAATGCCAATTAATTGCTCTCTGCCTCAAAAAATGCCTGAGGTTGAACCACACTTTGCTTCATCAGAATTCAGCACTGCTATTGGTCTGCGGGGAGGAAGAGCAGGAATTAGAAGAGACAAGAGCACTGCGGAGCAGTAATCTTTTATTTATGTATAATGCTGTACATTTCCTGGCTGTGCTGCGACTTTTCCTTCTAACTCTCACTAATTACGGTGACTGGCATGTGGCATGTGAGGGAGCCTCAGGAGGAGCAGGGCGCATGCAGCTGCTCAGGGCTGGCACCTTGAGCTCCAGTCTGCATTTGCTGGCAGGCCAAGCTCCCCTTTTTTTCCTGAGGAGGGAAATGGGAATGTTGCAGTCTGGTTCAAGTTGTGTTTGTGGCACCAAAAGGCTTTATTAGAGGGAGATGAATTACCTTCTTGCTTATCCAGAGGGGCTGCACAGGCAGGAATGGAAACCTGGTTCCTGAAAACTGAGTTTTCAGAGGTCATTGTTTGCATCTATCTGTTCCAGCTCTAAATAACCTTCATATTGCCTGTCCTGCATCGCGCCCAGGTAAAAATCACAAATGTTTGGCTAAAAAGATGATGGCTGAATGAAGAATTAATCACTGAAAGATGTATAAATTTACTTAGAACTTTGAAAGTTTGTGGGTTCCGTCTTTGCTCAGAGGAAGGCAAGGAGGAAGATAATTTTCATATCTCCATTACTTTTTCAAGGCTCTAAAATACTTGACTCATTTTGTGAAAATGTGCATTTGCCAACAGTCATATTTGCTTCATCATTATCAGTTTTGTAAACTCAGGCAGAAGCTTCCTAACTTTTTAAATGTGTACCTGCAGAAAGCGGTAATGATGTACCAGACTCACTGCTCTTGAGGCTACATCTGCACCCTCCTTGCACAAATTGAAAGTAAGCCAAATAAACTCTTTCCCACTCCTGGGGAATACGTGTTCTTCTAAGCGCAAGACTAGGAGAAATGTGTTAATTGTTTGACACTTCATCATTTACAATGCTCATTAAAGGAGATAATGGCGATGCTACAGATAGTGACCTGACAAAATTTTGCAGATCTCCAAGGTGGTCGCTGCATTCTTGCATCCAGATCAGGCTTTTGAGAGGAATCTCTGTGGTATTGTCCATCTATTTACAGCCCAAGCAAACCCTTCTTTGTTCCCAGCTCCTTGCCATACACATGATGTGAATATTCCCATTTCCACTGCAAACACGGATTCACCAGCTGGTGCACGCTCTGAGTCCTCTGTGCTGGGGGCCATTCCTTGGCAATTGGGTTTTTGGTGATTCTTTTTTTTGGTTGTTGTTGTTATGACAAAGGACATTTTAAGTACAGTAAAATAAATATATTCTCTCTGTTTTCTTTTCCCTAGGCATTTAAAAAAAAAAAAAAAGTAGTGTGATTTTGTTAAATTCTCTTTCACTGTGCAGCCCTTCTTTAACAATCTTTCAAATGGAGCCCAGGGATATCCTTCATCATTTCCTCTATTGGTTTCTTCTCACTGTAAACTTAATGGAAGCATTCAGGCTTGTAGTGAAGAGGAAACCCACAGGCAAGTGACAGAGGCATCATAAGCTTCGGGGAGCTGGTTTAACATGGTTAATTAAAGGGGTGATCAGTTCAGGGCAGCACCAAGTGCGAAGGACTGATAGATAAATCCCTCCAGTCAGGCTCGAGACGAATGCTCTTAATATGAGAAAAGGCCTCTCAACTTGTTGGAGCCTGCTCTTATCCTTTTTGGGGGGAGAAAACCCCCACAAGCAGCAGCTGCGAGGCAGCACACAAAGCAAAACCATCTATTTGCCACTTTCTGTCTCCAATTTTGGTGCCCTGGGTGGACAGTGCATTGCACAGGTGATTTAAATGAATTATCTTTGGGTTCGTACATCAGCCTTGGTTTAGTCTCAGGTCTAAACATTCAGAACAATGGGGGAAGTTGCACCTGAAATTCAACTTGCTCAGATTTGGACCTGATCAAATTTAATGTTTTCACTGGGGAACTTTATGAAAAATCAGGGGTGTGCTAATGAAATTTGCCATTTACAGAAGGTTAGTGGTAGAGTCAATAAAGAGGAAGATTAGAGTGTTATATGAAAAGAATTTTTATGACTTTGAGATGTAGGGTAATAAAGTTAGGTACAACTCACTTGTACAAAAATACTAACTCATAAGCTCAAGGAGAAATCAGAGAATTCCGCAATTTTGTTTTTCTTTAGAGTCTCTGGTCTTTCTGGTACAGCTCAAATGGAGAAGTTTTCTGCTCCCGTGCTGCACAGAGCTTGTGTACCTTCCCAAACCAAAATGGTAAGGCTTTAATAAGGAGTGCTAAAGCTCAAATGCACATTTGTTATCACTGGAGGTAAGTACACTTCTGCAATAATTTGGGAATTATTTCATTGTGATGTTTGACCTGAAGGAACTGTGTGTCTGGAAGGTTGTCTGCTTCTCCTGGCTGCATTATTTGGCTTAATGAGGCACATCACCTCTCCTCCAAGATGCTGCTTCTCTGAGGTTGCTTGGGGAAAAAAAAAAAGACAAGGAAATCCTAGATTTCACTGGGACTGCTACTCTTTTGCCAGTTGCTCATCGCCTTAGGGCTGTATTTTTACGTACTTTTAAAGGATCAGAAGGAAGTCTCTGCAGTTGTCATCACAGAACATGGCAGCAGAATCACCCAAGCGTCTGGCCAAAGCCGCGGTGTTTGGAGAAGCCGAGGCACAGGAGGTCCTGCCTGGAGCGAGGGCAGAGGGGACGGTGCAGGGCCGCTTCAGGGTCTTTGGGTGGCAGGTTTAACCTCAGCAGGACCAGAAGCATCCTGAATTTTGGGGGCCAGCCCGCTTTGAGCAGTCGGGAAGGTGAAACAATAGCGCTGCTGGGGGCCCAGCCTCGGCTGTGTTCAGATCTCTTTAATATCTGACCAATATCCGAGCAAATCAGAGCTCCACCAAGAATCAACAGCCCAAAATGACTTGAAATTACTTTCAGCTGGGCAGATTAAAAGGACATTTCCCGTAAAGCTGGGAGTCATACTGTAGCCTGTTTTATTTCTGGTTGTGTGATTATGACTGGAAGTTACTGGCTTGTGTTGGCCTTGTCATTAAAATCTGACCCTACAGTCGGAATATGAACTAATGAACTAATTCCAGACTTTATTTAAGCCTGCTTCTCATGAGAAGTCATTCATATTTCTTCTCTCCCCGTTGCTCTCTGGAGGAAAGAGGGGTGAAGTCCTTGACCACGGGCAGATTGTGCTGAGGGTGGAAGTGCAGAGCTGTCTCTCCGAGCACCACCTCCCGCTCTGATGATCCTTCCACGTGGGCAGGGATTTTTGGATTTCTGCCTTGTTTAGCTGCGTTCTCCCACTAGTTCACTGCATGCTAGTACACTCCAATTTCCTTGTCTCCTCTGTCCTGGGCACTGATAAGCCCTGTGTGGGTTGAAAGATCCCTGCTTCTGCTGGGAGAGCAAACTTGGGAAAAAGCAGGGTGCTTTGGGATCGTTAATTATTAACATTTTTAATTATTTTTTTTTTTTAATTATTTACTCTGCTTGCTGCCATAATAGCAGCAAAGCCCTTATATGGAACAAGCGTGGCTGGAGGGGATTTGGAATGTGCTTGGGTTTGCTTTTGAGCTTGACAGCCATTTCTCACTTCCCGTGATAATGACAGTCAGCTAGGGAAAACGAGGAATATTAATAGATTTTGAGAGTGTTGTGTTTCTAGAGTAAAGACAGAAAAAGCCTCGGCAGGAGTAAGAAAGGGACAGAAGTAGGGATGATTCGTGCTTCCTGGTTTCTGTTTCATTCTCGTTTGCAGTCTTTTATTTATACTGTTCTCCTAAAAGTAAATGTAATAGAGGAAAAAGTCTCCGTCATGATTTATTCTTCCAATTTTCTGAGGCTTGTAGGATTGCACCCTCCTTCCTCTCCTCGTTGCAATAACCAGCCACAGTAAATCCAAATATACAACCTTTGGAGAGAAAGGGTTTTGCAGGGGAGAACTGAATCAACCTCTAACTTGCATGTTCAAAAAAATAAAATAAATAAATAACTAAATAAAATATAAAGTAAGATAAAAAACCCTCAAAGCAGAGCAGCGCAGGGTAGTGAAGCTCTGGAAGTATTTATAGTGTGTTATTGCCAGACTAGATCTGTCTGAATGTGTTGCAAACCAGACACTGGCACTTGGAGCTGATTGTTCTCTTCAGAAAGCAATGAATTTCCCTGAAAATGTTTGGGGGTTTTGGATTTTTTTGTTTGTTTGTTTGTTTGTTTCACATTTTTACTTTCATCTTGGATTTTTCTTTTTGTGTTTTAATGTTGAACTCGTATCTGCACTTCATCTGACAGACAAGAGGCTGTAGCCCCATTTTCTGAAATGAGTGTTTGCCACTACCCAAATATGTCTTTGACAAGCCTGAGAGTTGTGTATTCATCTCGTTTCTACTGCAGCACATAAATCCAGTGCTAATATTACATTTCTCTTTTTCTTCCTTTGTTCTTTTTTCTGAGTAAAGAGAAGAATTGTTGTGTAAAGAGTCAGTACAAGCATTGTAGATATTGTGATGTGATGACACTTGTCACTTTCTCAGTGAATAAAGAAATGAAGTTGGAATCAAAATTTCTCAAAAACTTTTTTTTTTTTTCCCCTTTTCTCTTTCAGACTGGGCAGTTTTTAAAAATGTTATTTTTTGTGGAGGGTTTTTTGTGGATTTTTTTGTTTGGTTTTGGGTTTGGTTTTGGTTTTTGTTTGGTTGTTGTTTTTGTTGTTTTGTTTTGGGGTTTGGGGGGGTGGGGGGGGTGTGGTTTTTTTTTGTTTAGTACTGCTGGTGTACCAAAAGGCATTTGCTGAAAATCACTTCAATGAGCAGAATTCTGGCAGGGCAGTAACTGGTCCAGATTATTTCATGGGTTCAAACTGGGAACCTCCTGAAAGGCTGAGGGATGGGGGCAGGTTTGTACAATCCAGAAGAACTGTTCTGCTAAACCTGCCTGAATCTCCTTCACCTTTGGTCACAAACAGAAAATTAATATATTTACTGCTCTGCTGCAGGATCCAGTGGATTTATGCAGCCCCTGATGCCTACCTGGATGAGCCAATGCGTGGCTCCCTGCGAACTCAGGGGTTTCTATGATTCCAAAATACACTTCAGTGTTTTTTCTGGTTCCTGGACTAACAGATACGGACAAGGGATAAAAGCAAGACTGTTTACTTCAATTCTTACAGTACCTGCTAATGTTTTTTCAACACAGACTGGATCCTTTCTACTGGCTTGGAATTCTTTCCCACTGGGAATTCTGTGGCACGACGCAGATTCTCTTTGAGAGGCTGAGAAAAGTAAGTGGCATCTGATTTTCTGTGGAGCATGGTAAAAGCATCAGATGTGCTGGCAAGGTCTGAAAAAAACCTTCTCTGTAGCGTGCCACAGCTCCACTCTGGAGTTTCTGTGCGCTATTGACTGGGTACAGCTTGTTGCTTTACCCTTCCAAAACAGAACCCATTCCACAGCAGGCAGAGAAGCACATGGGTGAGGAAAAAAAAAGACATTTAGCTTGTGAAAAACAAGGTTCACTTCCTTAGAAAAAATCTGTAAGTTTAATAAAAATAAAAATAGACATTTAGGAGACAGAATTAAAGTTTCTCGGCCAGGGGCACCTGTCAAACAGCCAGAGGGCACAGCTTACCCCATCAGATCTCCTGGTTTTAAGGACCAGCAGGTTACATATTCAATAGACCCTAATGCATTATTCAGACATTCCTCTGAGTCCAGATGCTCTCTTGGTTTTGCCCCCCAGCCTGTCCCATTCTACCAGATTAACATTTTATTACTCCTTGCAGGTAAAGTTCTTGTTGGAGCCTTTGAGGTGCCCTATGTCTCATTCTTCTGACACCAGGAGATCAGTACATTCCTTCTTGCAGCTTTTGGTTCACTGCTATCTCCATCCAGTTAGTTCATGAATGCAGGAGGATCCCCTCTTACCTACTGCTTTTTAGATGTTACAAAAAAAACCCTCTCTTTGCTTTTAACACTGTTACAACTCCAAAAAAAAAAAAAAAAAAACCTTAAAAAACCCCATTCATCACATTCTAAACTTCTATTGATAACAGCAGAAAATACAGTAAAATGTCATTTTTATATTTGAGAAAACAATCATAAAATACGTGTTTATAACCAGCTGCTGGTTTTGTGTGTTTTACAAGGTGCTTCCCCGGCAGGTGCAGGACCTGGTTCCTCCCGGCCCTTTCTGTGGCATTCCCGGCATCCCCATCCCATCACGGACACGAGGGGATGCTGAGCCTGGCTCTGCCTCCCTGGCAGCTTCGCTGCTGTTGCTGTTCTGTTCTGACTGCGCTGGGCTTTGTCTCCCAGATCAGGAGTGCAGTCTTGAATAATTCGTCTTACCAGTAATGCCACAAAAATTTCCTGAGGGCCGGAGAACCCGTCTCTGACCCGGCAGTGGTGTCACACAGGAGAGTGTCAGGGCAGCTACAGGGAAAACTGAGACACTTCTTGTTCCTGCAGCCCCTCTGCTCCCCCACCCCAAAAGGTCTTTTTTTGTAAATGCTGGGATTTTTCTGCACATTTTGCGAAAACCCCTGTGCGTCCTAGTACACCACTAATATTGGGAGAAACTCAGCATTTTGCTGGATATGGTTCCCATTTCGGGTCTTTAGCCCTGGCTGCCAAACCTCTACATGATCTCTTTCTGCTGTGTATTTACGTGCCCTGAAAAGCAGGGAAATATGTTTTACCTGGTAAAATTTTATGCCATGGCACAGTAAAATAGCCAACAAAAAAAAAAACCTGCTCACAGTTTCTGCAGAGTGAGCCTTTGCATTGCATTGTTACCAGCTGGAAGAATGCAGACAAAACTGGGAGAGGACCCATCCTAAAAACAAGCAAAGCTCCAAATTGCCTTTTTTTTTTTTTTTTTTTTTTTTTTATTCTTCACCTGCAGCTGAAATATTGTAGAAATGGAGAAAACTTTGCTGGTCTTCATTCAACCCCACAGAAGACATTTGTTACTGGAGAAATGTGCACCCCGTCCTTCCCCAGTTACTTCGAAAACACTTCTCCTTTTTAAGCCCAACTCCTGGAATCAGTAGCCACCCACCACTGTCTGCAAATGCAGATTTGGTATTACCCTGGTGTTTAGGTGTGGCAGAATGAAAACAACACCCTTTACCTGTCCCTGAGGGATCCAGGCAGATTTCCACTGCCATGATGGCTGCTAACTGAGAGGGAGAGGGATGGTGTTTTCCCTTGGTGAGTTGAACAGCAGGAATGGATGAGGCTGTTGGGAAGTCGGTCAGCCCCAGTGCTTGGGGGCTGTGTCCCACCCCACCCTGACTGGGCTGGGGCTGGAACACCTGGCAGCAAGGTCTCAGTGCTGCTGTCTGCATCCCTCCTTCCCTGTGCTCCTCAGACGGGATTTACACGTCTGATCTCCTCGGTGTAACTTCCTGCAGGCTGGGGTTCTCGTTCTGCTTTATTTTGTTTGGGTTGGGAACACAACACTTCACACCTTAAGTGTCTCTTGTGGAGGTTTGGCTTTATTCTGAAGCCCTGTGCAGGAAGCAGAGTACTCTCAGAAGGGATATTCTCAACCATCTGTTCTTGTAGCTTTATTGATCCAGTCTGTCCTTCAACTAGCCTGGACATTATAACCCTTTGTGCATAATATTTCCTGACATGTTATCAGCAGGTAGGAGCCTGGGCTGTGCTTTGTAACTCTGGGACCTACTGAAAGTTATTAAATTTCAGATTTCTGAGGAAAAGCCGCGGCGTGCTGATGCTTTGCAGCGCAATATCAGAAATTGTTCTACAGTGTCCTTAGGCAGAAATGCAAAAGGGAGCTCTGCAATGGCTGGTAGCTCATCTCCTGCCCACAGACAGCTGGAGTGTCTGCAAGCAAACCGTGCTGGTGCTCTGTGAGCTCCTCTCGTGGGCAGAGGGTTTCAAACCCTGCTGTGCTCACGTCCACCCTGCTCTCAGTGCGCTGGGCTGGGTCTGGGGACAGCATCATCCCCTGAAGCACAGCAACCATTGGAAAACTGATTTAGGGCTGCAGGGCTTGACCTGAGGTAGGCAGACCTTGCCTTGGTGCTGCTGGAGAGTCTGGAGTGGCTGTGCCTGGGGTTTTCAATGAGGCAAACCAAGAAGCAATCCTTCATAACGCTGCAGTCCTGGGGAATAAAGAAGCGGAGGTCTGAAGCTGCCATTCGTCCCGCCAGGACTCGATAGCTGAAGGTCATTTCGGGAAATGTTTCCATTTTATCACTGGAAATTTTTGCTTTTCCTGCTCCTGGCTGCCTGCCTTCCCTCAGCCCCCTCCCCAGCCGAGGGACAGGCACACATGAACAGCACCGTTCAGGAGAGCTCCACCAGAATTCATTAGAGCGAGGCTGAAGGTTTCATTATTCTTTAAGGGTGCATTAATAAAACTGCTGTACACTTGGGTTTTTTAATACTATATGAATTATTCTGACAGTCAGTTTGCAAAGCCAACATATCAATCATTAAATTAAAAATGTAGTAATATAAATTAGTGTGATTCAGGAGCTGTAGAACATGTGGAACAATATGCTCTCTGTTTGGAAACGAATAAAGATCTGTCCTTCAAATGAGAAAATATAGCAAGCAGGGAGATGCAAAAAAATTGCAGTGAATTTATCCAGCACTCCATAAAACCAACTCTTTCCATGTATCAGGTAGCACTCTTGTTTTGTCCAGATCCCTATTATCCTTTCTGCAAATATCACAGCAATCTTTAATGATCAACCATAATGTTTGTTTGCAGGGAGAGGTGTCATTTGTGAATTGCCTGACACGGTGCTTGCAGCTGGGGATGAGGCAGCAGCACAGAAAAATCAAAACACATCTCCCCACAATTACTGCTGTTGTTTGCTTGACAGAAGATGCAAGCAAAATATTTTGCAAAATAAATAAATAAATAAATAAATAAATAAATAAATAAATAATAAAAAAAAAAACCCCACGTTGCTAACTCACCACTTCATGCAGTAATGCCTCACACAGGTTGCATCAGTGCTCTGAACCTAATCTAGCTGGCCCTGGTGGCTCCTGGTGCTCTGGGGAGAGATAGTCTATCTGGTCCATTTACGTGAGCAGAGAGAAATTATTTTTCCCTTAATAAATGTGAGGCACTAGATGAAGTGTGCTGGACAGCTTGCTTTTTCACTTCACTTGATCAGAAAGTTCTTTTTAAGCATCTTTTCTTTTTTTTTTTTTTCCCCCTTCCTCTGCTGATTCCGTGAAAACTCCCTGGCTGTGAATAACAGGTCGGATGTTCGAAGCAGCCCGGCGAATGTGAGATAATGAAGCTGTGGCTGAGGTGCAGGGCATTTTCAACGGCAAGTCTTTGCCCGTGGATTTCTCCCCTTTCTGAATTCCATTCCAGCCAAGCCGCTTTGACAGCAGCTCGCCTCCCCTGCAGATAAAGCCCTGCCATGCCCAGCTGGGCCTGATGCGCTTACCCGGGGCAGTGTGCTCGCCCCAGAGCAGCATCTCAGCCCTCCCAGAGCCAGCCCTGGTGCCTGGCAGCAATAGTCCTGTGCAGCAGCAAACCCTGCAGCAGCCCTGCCTCCCTGGGGCTGGAAGTGCCGGCAGCCTGCAGCCGCCCTTTGGAATCCGTGCCCATCGGCGGAATTCCTGCCTCAGTTCTGTCACACAAGCATGGTCACGGGGGCCAGCAGAGGAGAACAGGCTTAAAAAATATGTTCACAGCCAGGACAACATGTTAATGACCCATTACAGGCTCAGCAGCTGCCTGACACCAGGAATCACCGTGGGTCTGACCTGCCCAGGTCCAGCTGCGTGTGCAACCTTATGAACTCGTTAAAAATAGCTGCAGCCTCAAGATATGAGATGCAGGTTATTATTGGGGCTTTCTACTAAACGCAGATTTAAAACCCCTGGGTGTTTCTCAGCTCTGGTCCTTTCAGGGCCGTGATTTTGATGCTGCCAGTGAGGATTGCAGAGGTAAAAGCTGTTTGTTCTTGTTTGCTCCTTATCTGCGCTCTATAAAATGCATGAAATATCACAGTGGTGGAATAAAGGCAATAATCGTTTCTAATAATGAAACTGTTCTGAAAGGCAAGACCTAGATTTCTTACCGAGATAGTGTGCTGAAGTATTTGCATAGTAACTGGGCTATAATTACAGATTCATCTCCTTTATGTCTCTTAGCTCTCAGGCTTAAGTAACCAGATCTTTGGAGCAGTGGCTCTTTTCCCTGGGAGGCTGGGTGTCAGGCAGCATATGCTGAGCCTGTGTGCACGGCTGCCCTGACTGTGAGTAATGAGTGTTGATAAACTGTTTACTGAAGCTGGCTGAAATTCAGCATTTGTGCGTTGCGGGGGTTTTGATAGTTCAGAAGCATTTCCACTTTCAAGTAGTGGTATACATGTTTGGGCTTCCTCAGAAATTTTAATTTCTGGGATAAAAATACGCTTCGTTTTGGTGGGGTTTTTGGTTTTGTTCTTGGTTTTGGTTTTTGGTTTTTTGTTTGTTTTTTTGTTTGGGGTGTTTGTTTGTTTGTTTTTTAATTTGGCAGTTTTGCTCCTGGCCTTTTTTCTTGGGTTTAAAATTTATTAGTTTTATGAGACAGCAGTAGCCATTGAAAAATATACAGCACAAAATAGCCAAAACTTTCTCTTCTTTTTTTTTTTTTTCCTTTATTTCAAAATCGTTGACATCAGCAGCCACTTGCACGTGTCTGATAAAATCTCTGCTCCTGATGGGTGTAGGACACAGCCCCGAGGTACAAAGAGCTGGGTGCTGTGGGGCACTGACAGTCTCGCACTCACAACACAGAAAATGACAAGCAATGCTGCTGCACAAATATTTTTAGTTCCTTCTCCTTGGTGTACTGGTAAATTTTTAGTCCTGATAGAAAGAATCCATTAACTTCGGGCTATACAAAATTCTGGGCAAAAGGAGCTAGGCAGAACAGTCTTTGCCCCAACTCAAATTAAGCTCTGTCCTGGAGTTTCTCCTCGAGAGCTGAGAGCTGCAAATCCCAGAAGATGGGATTGTTTGGGGGATTTTAATGTACAAGAGTGTTGGCAGCCTCTGTGTCACTAACTTTATTCTCCCAGAGAAACTAGCTTTCAAAGCTCAGATGCTCTGAGAGCTCCTACTCTGCAGAGAGATTGCTGAGACAAAGGGAGAGTGGTGTAAACTTGAGAGGCAGAAATTCTGTGTCAAGGTAACTGCGAGGGTCATTGTTTCCTTTTAGGCGTGTGCCAGCCCACAGAAACCCTCTCTGGAGAGTCCAAGAGCATTTTTATTTCCTGCTTATAGTCCGAAGGTGTTTGTGCATTTGTGCAGAACTTGGTTACAAGTAGGGGCTCTATCCCGTTGTACTCTCCCTGCCTGATTGTGGTTTAGGGTACTCCTAGGTTTAGTTGCTTCATACACCTCGGAAGTTTGCATTTCCTCAGTTTGTATAAACTCATTATTACCACAGTAGTAAGAGTGCCATTCTCCTGCCCTTCTCTGTCATGAGAAAACACTTTTCTTTCCTTCTCCTCGGCCCCCTCGCCCAAACAGCGCCTGCTCCGGTATCGATCGCTGCTCGCTCCTGCCTGTCATGGGCTGGACTTGTCACAGCTGAACTGAGATGATCCTGGCAGCTCTCAGATGCTCTGCCCGCTCCCCTCCTGCAGCAGGGCCCGTCCTCTCGTCTTCTGGGGTTGTTGGACTGCAGCTCCAGGACTGAATCCCTCTTTGTGGAGCTCTCCTCACCGCAGATGTTCGCGGCAGCAGCTCTGGTTCCGTCTCCTCTGCTGGGAGACAGAGTTCACTGCTGGAAAGTGACAGAGCAGCTGACCAGCCTTCCTTTGAGGGAAGATTTGAAATAAGGGTGATTCCCAGGATATCATAACTAATGCAGAACCGATAAATTGAGAAGTTCCACTGATACGTGTGCTCGGAATTTGGCGTGAAGCAGGGGAATGCATCCATTCAGCCTGTTGTGGCACAAATAGGTTTGTTGTTTGTAACAAAGGAGAATGGGGAAAAAAACACTTTGAATTTCATAAGAATAATTTTTAAAAGCTTGGAGGCTTCCTGAATCACTAATTAAACCATGCTGAAGACCAAAGAAATGTCACAGAATCTGAAATAACATATATACTGGTTTTCACTTTAAAGAGGCAAAGAAGAACAACCAGGAAGCTGTAGGCAAATTGACCTGATATTGATTCTGTGTAAAATAACAAAACACTTGATTCAGGAGCTCATCAGCAAGGCTTGGCAGCTAAAAATTTCATCAACAGTTACTTGGAAAATACAGACCTTGTCAGACAGACAATTAGCATGATTTTTTAGGGTTTTTTTGTTTTTTTTTTTTTCTTAAAGTGGATTATGGGCAGGTTGATAAAGTCAGATTAACTGACATTGTGTGCTTGGTCTTCAGAACTTAATACTGCATGACATTTGGACTAAAAGCTTGGATTTAGCTGTGTCTTTTAAAAACTGAGTCATTGGTAGATAACAAAATGTAGTTGTGAAGAGAGATCCATGAGCAGTGCTCTTTCCGGGGGGCCAGCATGGGGCAGATCTGAGGTCTAACATTTAACATTATTTTCAGTGGATTTAATTGTCCATGTAATTTTTTTTTTCCCAGAGCTTGCAGGCTTTGCAAATATTGGCAGAGTAGTAACAAAAAGAGAAGACAAGTCACTTTTATTGAGTTCTCCAGGTTTGTTATTCAGTCAGTCTGTCTTTAATAAAACCAGTGCAAGGTAAATTGTGTGGGGACAGCAAATGTAGATTCAGCAAGTGTAGATTCAGAGCTTTGTTAATTCACTCCACTGAGGTTTAGGGGTCTGGCAGAAGAAAACCCCTAAGTATGAGCCCTCAGCACAGTGCTGTGGCTGAAAGGAAATCAGATATTTTAAGATAAATGAAGAAAGTTCATAAAGCACAAGTGGGAAAGTGAGGCTGGTTTTGGGTAGAGCCTTACCAGGACTGTCACTAGAATGTCTGTGCCTGCTTCTGGTGTCCGAGCTGCAGAGGGGTGCAGACCGAGCAAGAGGAGTTTTTAAGTGGGTTAGAAATGTTCCTGGGATTGGAAGGGAAGCTTCTGTTTAGATCATCATGCAGTCAGTTCGGGAAGAGGCTGAGATTACATGGCTGTCAGCTGGAAGCAGACAAGCAAAGGAGGTGGCAGAGGGATAGGAAGGAGATGGACCCGTGCCTGGACATTGCAAGCGTGCTTGGAGCAGGTTCTCTTCATATCATACTCATATGGTTCCTGCAGACTGGCTGCCACATTTAGACTGAACACATTTACTTCCACTATTTTCTGATTATTGGACCTTGTGAGGATTTTGTCTTTTTTTTCAGCATGGGTAGACTCCATCTGTTGGGACCATGTCTACTTTGTAGGCTCAAGGCTTGGTCTCTCCTCTACCTATTTAGTATTATTTAAGTAAATTTAGACCTGAAATATTCTTCATTTCTGAAGACAGCATACTGGACAAAATTAACTGACCTGAAATGCATTGAAAAGCAAAAAAAAAAAAAAAAAAAAAAAAACCACAAGGAATAACATGTGGTTCTGTGGAGGCTTGGCTCCTGAGAAGCCCAGAAAGATCAGCCCAGGTAAAGCACCATGGGGACCTGGATGTGTGTAACTTGCATCACTTGGCAGCACTAAAAATGGATGTATTTTGTGCAGTTCAGGCTGAATCATCTGGATCCATCCCTGTGGTAAAGACATTAACTTTTATGCTCTTGTGTTTTGGATTTTGTGTTACATGAAAGGTCAGACCAGACATTTTCAAAACTCCTTTCTGGCTGAATTTGTCTCTGAGCCTGGCGAGCCTTTGAGCGATGTGGAGGTAACAAATAGTCCGACAGACCTTGAGCTGGTTTCTTATTTACATAGCGAGGAATTCAATAAAAAAGCCAACCGGTTTGAGCAAGATGAAATAAACCCCTTCTCTAATGCACCTGCCATGTGGCTCAGTGCCACTGCAGACTACTCCAGACAGCCCCAAAATAACCGAATATCTGCAGGGCTGGGAGCCCAGAGCCCCTCTGCAGCGTGCTGGGACAGACAGGGCTCCCTCTGAGCTCTGGGATCCCAGGGCACAGAGGATTTGGGATGGTCAAGCCTGGGGTGAGACACTGATGCTCTCACCTTGTACCTGGGGATGCCAGAGCAGCTGGGCTGTGTCAGTGGAGCCTTCTAGACCTGATGAGGGTGATGACCTACGTTTTATCTCTCATGTTTTTCAGGTTCTGTGCTGCCCAGGGTGCAGCTCTGAGCTCACACTCAGGGTCACTCAGCTCTCTGCACACAGCAGCGACACAAAACAAATCCTTTTCCTGCTGCACACCAAGGACAGCTTTCAGCCCAAAGCACAAACAGCGGTGGCTGGAGGGGGGAACGAGAAGGATGGGACCTCACAGCCTGGAGCTGCAATTGGACAATTCAATCCCAATGTGCAAATGGACCAACACTGATCAAAGTGTGACATCTCATGACCCTTCATCCATTTGCTGACCATTTTGTGACCATTTTGGGTCCACCATGTGTGTAACCCTGGCCAGGCTCTTCTCCTGCCCAAGGTGTATCCTGGAGGCCTTTCAATAAATATCTCCTTTATTCTCCAGCTCTGTCCAGTCTCTGTTTCAGGTCAGCCTGCCCAAGGCACCAAGGGGAAGGGAGGAGCAGAAAGAATATTTCAACACCAGAACAAAACCAAGGCAAGGCAGGTTCACCAGCCACTTTTCAGTGGTGTAAAAGACACCTAGCTGATTTTTACGTGATCATGGCAGAAGCATGAATACAGGATGGATTTATTGCATGTATGCAGCAGCCAGCCTGTAGAGCTTTCAGCGCTCTGTGCCAGAAATGTACTTTCAAAAACCTCTCAGTAGGAACAGAGACAATAGGCTACTAAAATGGGTAAGTACTGTGCATTTCCAAAACAGTACTCAGCTCAAAGAATGCGTGTATTTAGCTGATAGAATACAACACTTCCAGGGGATAAGTAAATAATAATTTCTTTTTTTTTTTTTGAGGGGTGGAGGTTAGGGAGGGTGCAGACCCAATACAGAAACAAACTAAATACAGTGGTTACTTATATTAATATCTGAACTTCTGATAACACCGTGCTGTTAATGTGCCTCAACACAAGTTTAATACCACAATAAAATGGTAATTCAGACAAACTCCTGCATTTTAACATTAAGGACAATGGATAAAACCCACAAAAGCAAGACATTTTAGAGTGAAGGCAAGGAGGCTGTAATTAGCTCCATGCAGGCAGTGCAGCAAAACAATTAGCAATAGGTAGCATTTTTTATGGTTATCTTACTTCCATCAAATACATCAAATTTTAGCAGTATTAGAGCATGCTAAAGAACTAGGTTACACTTTAAACTCTAAATTTGACTTTATTTCCATTTATATTTTAAATCTGAACTGGAAACACCATAGGTTTTTGTGGATTTTTTTGAAGTACAACAGATATCCTCTTTATATTTTCTTCTGTGCATTTTGTTTTCCTTTTTGATGTGTCTAGGGAAGATGACAAGATTAAATCCCCCTCACTGAAAGGATTTCATTGTGAATGTATTTAATTACTTCCTCCTAACTGGCCCATGTGTGCAGCTTTTCACAGCCAGGATGAAGCCATTTCAAAATGGAGCACGCTGAAACTTCCATCCCTGGCAGAACTGAGCCAGATTACAAACAGCTCACCATGCAAACACAGATCAAAAAATTCTCCATGCACAGCCCAAATATTTGTCTCTTAGGTTAGATCGTGCGTTTTCCTTTTTTCCATGTGTGTTTGTAAAACTGAGAAAGGGACCAGCAAATGCCAGTTGCTAGGATCTGTCAGATCTTGTGTCAACACCTGTTTCCTCAGGAGGAAAAACTCAGCCACTGTAATTAGAAGCTTGGAAATTAAATATTTGCAAAGCAGTCCACTCCTACTGTTTAATTGAGAAAAGAATTCCGATCTGCAGGAACATGCCAGGGCCCTGCTCATTAGATTGCAATGCCTCCGTGTGATTTGCCTTGGTTGCTCCAGTACTTCTTTAAAGCATTTTCCCCCTAAATATCATTGTGAGATCAGCGAACTTTTATCAAGCCATATTCTCATTTCTCACAGAGAGCAGGACGTGCAGTCTGTGACTGTGGACCAGAGGGCTGGAATATAAAAAGGGGCCCTCTCCAGCAGTTTTATATGAAGGATTATATCCCAACATTTATGTGGAGGATTATATCCCAGCATTCTACAAGAAAATATGGTAAGTTCCTGAGGTCAGGCACCAGCGACTTCACATTGCTGCCAGTGTTTGTGTGGTTCCTTCCATCCTTTGCTGCCCCTGCCTCTTTGTGATCTGTAGACGTTCACTGCGCAGCGCAGGATAAACTGAAATGCCGTGCACTTGTATCACATTCCTCCTTCGTGGCTCTCGAGTTGCTCCTCCGTAAGCAGATATGTGTTATTTGTGTGTGTCTGCAGATATAAACACAAGCTGCTGTTGGTGACTACACCCTGGTTCTCTGGGGGCTTTCTGAACCTGGGGACAGAGAAGCCACGGGCCCAAGTCCAGCGGGGAGAACGGTCCTTGTCCTCGGGGGCACGGAGCCCAGCAGGTGTGGCGGACTCGGATCCGTGCTGGGAGAGCTCCAGCCCCAGGTGAGGGGTGTGACAGTGTCCCCTCTGTCACCAGGGCTGCTGGTCAATGTGCCAGTCCCAGCTGCACACTTGGATGGAGACAGAACAGCCCTGTGCTCCACCCCTTTAGCAAGGCTCCGGGTTTTGGAGCCAAGGGTTTTGATTTGTGTCTTATTTGGGTTCGCTTCCCTTCCGCAGGACTGGACGTGGACGTTTCCTTTTGCTGTGGTATAGAGGAGGAGGCAGATGCTGCTTCCCTTCATGTGCAAATTTCCCCAGTGCTGAAAACTCTGTAAATAAACAGGTCTGAGTTTCCAGAAGCAGTCAATGTTTGTGCAGCTCCCCTGCTGCCGAAGACAGTGAGAGTCTTACCACAGACCAGGCACAAGGTGATCCTGCTGCAGAGAAATTCAGTCATATTCTGGAGCATGTGCTGGGGTTTTTTCAGGGTCCCTAAGCTGTGTCAGAATTGTGAAATTCCCTTTTCTTAGATCTCCATGACTTGCTTTCAGCCTTTTCAAGATACAGAAATAAGAATTACTTGTTACTCGATCATAAAAATTAACATTGTTACATGACTAATAAGTAAGATTTTATTTTATTTTATTTTATTTTATTTTGCTCTCAGCAAATCATATTTTAGGGTTGTATGTGCTTGTGAGTTTGCACTTTTGTCAGTGTACAGAGGCCGTGCCGTGCCCTGCCTCTCAGCAGCGAGTGGATCACTGATTTCCAGTGGTAATGTCTGTAATGTCTTTTATAGGGATTGCAATCTTCTTTTTAAGGGTCGGTTTTTCCCTTCCAGATATGCCTGTGCAGTTCTTGCCTAAGAGAGCATCGGAGTCTAACTTCCTTTGGAGTCCTGCACCATTTACTGCCCCCATTTACCACCTCAGCCTTTTCATCCGGAGCCTTTTCAGGGCACGGGCAAGGAGCAGGATATGGAGACTTCTAATCAGAGTAAATGGTGGGTGGCCCTGATGAGCACGCTCAGCTCAGTTGCTCTTGTATCATGTTCCCCTTTCTTTTTATTTCTCAAAGGAACAGAGACTATTTCAATTAAAATACTCTCAACAGCCCGTGTATAAACTCAAGGATGGAGTCTGCAATGGTCAGCTTTGCATCAGCTGCTTGAAACCTGTGGTCAACAGTGTGGATGTGCCAGGGTGGGAAGCTGCCAAAGCAATGGGATGCTGCTGATGCCTGGGAGCCTTGAAGGGCAGCTCGCTCTGAAATATATTTTTTGATTTATTTTTAATGAAAACTGGATTAAGCTGGGATATTTTTTTTTCCCCTCAACTTGTATTAAAAATAAAATAAAGCTCAGCAAAGTTAGCAGCTATAATTTGTGCAAAATACACTTGTACAGAGGAGATTTATTCCTTTTGTCCTCTAGTAAGGAGCCAGCTTTTCATCAAGTCGCAGAAGTTCCAAACTTCCCCAGAGGACAGGGAGAGGCAGAGGATGGATAAGGAGCTGCTGTCCCCAGATGTGATAGAACAGGCAAATAACACGCTCAGGGGCAGTGCTGCACTTTATTGCAGTCTGAGCTAACCACAGAACCCCAGAATGGCCTGGGTTGGATTGGACCTCAAAGATCCTCTCATTCCAACTTCCCTGCCATGGCAGGGACACCTTTCACTATCCCTGGCCTCTCCAACCTGGCCTTGGGTGCTGTCAGGGATCCAGGGGCAGCCACAACTTCTCCCCACCCTCCCAGGGAGCAATTCCTGCCCAAGATCCCATCCAGCCCTGCCCTCTGGCAGCGTAAATCCATTCCCTGTGTCCTGTCCCTCCATGCCCGTGCCACATGTCCCTCTCCAGCTCTCCTGCAGAGGAGCAGGGGTGGTTTCTGTGATGGTGAGCACCATGAGGGAGCCTCGTGTTACCCCAAATTCAGGGCAGACAGCCTGAGCCAGAGGCAAACCTCTGCACTCCCTCCTGGTCCTTTGGCCTGACACTGATGCCTTGGGAAGGCTGACCTGGGACAGAGACTGGACAGAGGTAGAAAATAAAGCAGATATTTACTGAAAGGCCTCCAGGATACACCTTGGGCAGGACAAGATCTTGGCCAGTGTCCTGGGGTGACTGTGTATCCCCAATCATCTGTTGGGTGCAAAGGGGAGGGGAAGCACCATTTGTTTTTCCCCAGGAAAATTCTGCTCCTTGGAGTGACCTTGAAGCGGGGGAGCTGGAACACGGCAAGACGAAAGAAGCTCTGTTGTTTTTTTCCCCGGCAGTTAGTTAGTTTAGTGCTAGCGTAGTTAGACGCTGTAGAATAGCTGAAGATTTTTTATTCTTTTTTCTTTTTTTTTTTCCCCTTTTTTTCTTCCTTTTTTTCTTTTTTGCCTTCTCCTCGGAACTGTTCCAACCTCTCCAGACTAAGGACCTGGGGAAGCACCTGGGGGCCTCCACAGGGGACCCACCCCACCAAGACCAGCCCTGCACATCTCCTTTTCTCCCAGCGTCAGCAGAGACGGACCAACGGAACACAGTGACTATCTTCAAGAGGAGACTTTCTTTAAGTTTGTTATCCCTCCGTAATCGGCACGAAGCTCTTGTCATCGGGTGTTGTGCTGGGAGTGCTTTGCCTGTTTAATAAACAGGTTTTTTCCACTTCTCTCTGAGGAAGTCTTTTCCTGAACCGGTTGGGGGAGAGGAGGGGGGCCCCGTGGGAGGGTTTCTCCCAAAATCTGCCTGAAACCACCACAGCCAGGGACACATCCAAGGTGGACCCAAAATGATCACAAAATGGTCAAAAAATGGTCACAAAATGGACAAAGGGTCACGAGGTCTCACACCTTGATAAGTTTTGGTTCATTTGCATGTTAGGGTTTAATTGTTCAGTTCCAGCTCCAGGCTGTGAGGTCCCATCCTTCTCGTTCCTCCCTCCAGCCACCCTTGTTTGTGCTTTGGGGCTGAAAGCTGTCCTTGGTGTGCAGCAGGAACAGGATTTGTTTTGTGTCCCTGCTGTGTGCAGAGAGCTGAGTGACGCTGAGTGTGAGCTCAGAGCTGCACCCTGGGCAGCGCAGAACCTGAAATACATGAGAGATAAAACTGGAGGTATTGACATCACCAGGGCCAGTCTGCCCTAACCCACGCCTGTCCCCTGAGCTGATGTTTATCAGGTACCTGAGTTCCAGATCTCACCAACAGCACAGTTCCTCTGCCCAGGATTTTGCCGTTCCTGGCACAGCTCTGGGCAGACTCACGGATCTTTGCCTCGTTGTTTTTGTTCCTTGAGGCCAGACACTTACGTCTCCATCCAGAGCAGGGTGCCAGGCGAAGAAGGGCCGCGATTCCGCGGCTCCGGGCTGCCCACGGCTGAGTCACGGAGCCATTGTTCCTGCTGAACGGCAGTGTCTGCACGGTAATGGCAGTCCCAGCTCCAGCCAGTTCGTGATTCTAATTATGACCGGCTGGTGTTTGCGGGGCTCCTGCCAACGAAGGCATCCAAAGCCCACAAATGGAACAGTAACACAGCGCGTTTGGCTCCAACCAGCTGCCACTTAGGAGGAGAACAATGCATCCCAGAGACCTCCTCGTGCTTCTGTGTACCGCTGCGTGTCCACGTCCGTCTTTCCTTCCCCAGGCTCTCCCTGCGTGGTGCCGGTTCAGAGGGGCTATGGAGGTGAAGTTCCCCTCCTGTTTCTGGCAAAATGTGCCACGCTCCTAGTGTTTTAGCTCAGTCTCCTCCATCGCCAGTTAGTCTGGTTATCTCTCCCCCAAAGAAAATTTGATAAAATACATTGATTTTAGAGGACTTATATATGGAGAAAATAAATGTACAGCCTGTCTGAATGAAGTGATTTAGCAGTGGAGCTGTATCAGTGCCGCTGTACTGCTGCAGCCCTGTGTATAATTTCCCATGTGGATGTTTTTAATCAGGAATGAATGTGACCTACCTAGTAAAAGGCTATCTTATACCAGAATAAACGTCATGGATATCTCATAAAAGATCCACTCCAAGGCTCTCTCCCAGCTGTAACTTCTTTAGCTGAAGAAGTCAGCACCCTGTGTCAGCCTCAGCTCCCCAGTGCTGCTGCGTGGGTGGGGGCAGCTGCTCCCTGATTTCTCTGCTGTTCTGATGAGTTTTATTAAGATAAATTTGATCAGCATACACGTCTCAAATTGTAATTTAAACTTGCAAAATTCTGACTGCCAGAGGGGCAGGGTTAAGTGTTTGGGGGCGGCAGGGGTGGGTTTCAGAGGGGCAGCTTAACTCCCTGACCAGTGCTGAGCTCAGGCTGTACAGACAAGAAAGAGCCACGCCCTGAAACGCTCACCCAGGCTGATGGAATGAAGTGAACTGAAAAGAACTTTTGTCCCTTTGGGAGCATCAGATACTCTGTATTTAATATATATATATATATATATATATATAAAAGTCTTAAAAATCTGTGTGGTAGAACCTACAAAGCATCTTTTCATCCCACCCCTCTGAAAATGAAGCGTCAAAATGAAATGCCTCTTCATCAGTATTAATCTGCAACTCAGAGCTGAATTATAGTCTAAAATTTATGAGGCAGATTTTGGCCCTATCGGCTGATGGAGAGAGGAGTGAGTGTTCACTTGCCAGAAGAGTGAGTGTTCACAGTTGTTTTCTCTGTGGATTTATTCAGTACCATTTGTCATGAATTAATGATCAATTGTTAATTCAATATTCACTTTTCCAGCTGCACTGATTAGATGCAGGAATCTGAAATAATAAGTCACATGGCATTGTTTCTGTTGCCAATAAGACGAGTCTAACTTGAATAATATTTGAACAACTCAAATAATTCAAATGAGCTCATGGAAGTTGAATTTAAAATATTTCCTGCGCATCTTCACATGTACAAGCTTAACAATTTGTTTTCGCAGATAGTCACAACTGTGCTAATACGGAGCAATAATTGTACGTGCAGTGCAAACTAATACTTATGCTCAATATTTGCCATTTTTCACTTTCCACCAAGAAATGTCACAAATCAAATATTTAAAATTCGTTTAAAATCTCCCGCTAATAAAAGACAGGTAATTGACTCAGCGGTGACTTTTGTGATGAGCTTTTCACACCGGAGCGAGCTAAACGGAGCCCCTGCTCCACGCAGTGGGAGAGCTTTGAGATCAGGATCAAAGACTGATATCCTTTGTCCCAAAGAACAGCTGAGAGCGTGGATTTCACTCGAAAGTGGGATTGGCACGCACCGAGAGCCAACTGCAGCTCTGAATGGTTTTCACTCGAAAAACTGGAGATTCACGTCCTTCAGGCAGCTGCTGTGCCGTTTCTGCTGTCAGATTGTTGTGAGCTGAGGAGCCTTTGTGGTCTCAGAGCGTGCTGGGAGTGGCGCGGAGCGGTGACAGAGCTGCTGGGGGTGGCACACGGGGACACCGCCGAGCCCAGGCTGGTCCAAGGGCTGGTGGGAGCAAAGCCTGGTAGGCTCCTCACCTCACAGAAAGGTTCCTGGACTCACACACCCCGTTTCTCAGCAGCGGGCAGCTCTGTTTGTGCCTCCCCTCCGTGTGCTCCAGCAGTCTGAAGTGTGAAGTCACAAGCCAGACACGTGGGTGAGAGTGGCTGCCGCCTACCCTGGAACACTTTAAAATGACTGCTCCAGAACCACAGCAGTACAAACCCGTCTGGCAGCAAGAATGGGATGTCAGAGGTGGCTGGGTTTCACTGACACCTCCCTGCCTGCTGTAAAAGACTTGTAAGACTCAGACATCTTGCTCTGATTTGGTGTTTTGTTGTGGAGTTGTAAATGATGTGAAGCTACGATGGGATGGGAGTCATGGCTTGGGAGGGCTGATCTGGAACAGAGACTGGACAGAGCTGGAGAATAAAGCAGGTATTTACTGAAAGGCCTTTAGGGTACACCTTGGGCAGGACAAGAGCCTAGCCAGGGCTAAACCCAAGGTGGACCCAAAATGGACACAAAATGGACAAAAAATGGTCACAAAATGGGCACAAAAATGGCACAAAATGGTCACAAAATGGACAAAGGCTCACGAGGTCTCACACTTTGATCAGTTTTGGTCCATTTGCACGTTGGGGTTGAATTGTCCAATTGCAGCTCCAGGCTGTGAGGTCCCATCCTTCTCGTTCCTCCCTCCAGCCACCGCTGTTTGTGCTTTGGGGCTGAAAGCTGTCCTTGGTGTGCAGCAGGAACAGGATTTGTTTTGTGTCGCTGCTGTGTGCAGAGAGCTGAGTGACGCTGAGTGTGAGCTCAGAGCTGCACCCTGGGCAGCACAGAACATGAAATACAGGAAAGATAAAACTTTAGGCACCATGAGGATCTTGCCACCCCCTGTACCCCAATTTGCAGCCCCTGCCAGCTCCTCTGTGGGGCAGTTGTCACTGTGTGATGTCCTGAGAGGGCTCCCCAGGGGAACACAAGCCCCTCCATGGCCCAGCAGCATGGCCAGCTGCTCCTAAGGGTGCAGGGAAGGGGAAGGGAGGGGAATTGGGATTTATGGTGTGCTCTGGCTGCTGCCTGGCGAGGCACCGGGATGCCACTGGTGCCTGAGGTAAAAGCAGAATCCCAAAGAAGAGGTTGTTTCTGCTATCAGACCAGGTGAAGTTGTTGGAAAATGCAGCCAAGCCTCCAAGCACAAAGTCTGTGTCTGGATCCTTGGTTATCCCGGCAGGGAGCTGACCACAGCCCCGAGCGGGCAGGGATGATCTGAGCAGCTTCTCATTTTGAGCTGGAATTCAGTGAAAGGTCAGACCAGCCTGGGTTTGCAGCACTGTTTGTGTTCACGTCAGTTCAAGCAAAACCAGCATAAACATAAAGTTCTGTGGCAACTTTTCATTTAACTGGGGGAAAGCAGCACAGAGTAAAGCTTGGTGCAGAAAACTCCTGTCAGCTCACCTTCTCCATGACTTAGAGGTACAATGTCCTGAGCTGAAGCTCCATCATGATCTGTCATGTGAGTCACAGCTGCTTGTTTCGTGTCTGATTTGGCTCTCACAAGATTCCAGTAACTAATTGTCATGGAAGTTTTATTCAGCTTTGCTGAATAAAACACTTATTCTTTGCTTGCTGGGGAAAAAAAAAAAGAAATCCCCTCTACTTGCAAAAAGCAAACCACTTTCTATTACAATCAGTGTAAATAATGTCTGTATTCTGGAGTCTCTGGGGGGATTACAGGATTGTATCTCTCCACGGATGCTGCTGTATCTATATTTGCTGTATTTTGTCCTGTCATCTTGATCTCCCATATTAACACTGATGTACAGCACACAAAGGAATGTCACTTTCCGTGACTTTTATTGGTTCTATCTGCAGCTACATGTGCAATTTCCCTGAATCACATCCTGCTCCATTCACATGTATGCATCTGGAGGGAAGAGTGAAAGTCACTTCAGCTGGGTGGAGTGGTATTATTCCAAATTGTATTTTCAAAGCAACTGCTTGCTTGTTTTGGGAGGGTTTGAGAGGGTTTTTTTTAGTGTTGTTGTTTTGTTGTTTTTTTTTTCTTTCCCCCTCTACTGTGCTGGCAATTTTCAGACAATTTGCAGACATATGGCTCTGAAAAGAATTGTTCACACAGTTCCAGCTCGTGTTGTCATTTAGTGGCTGAATTCAGTAAATGACACAATCTTGTCTCACAGACTATCAGTAAAATGGCAGCCACTTAGGATTATTTTGTGTATTTGGATTCAGATAATAGTGACTTTTCTCTAGCTGTTCCATACAATCTCACAAGAGAACTCACCTCTGTGACATGAGAAACAGCAGTTTCATGCTATTCTGATATAAAATGTTGGGAAATATAATGCAGTTAGGTACAGCAGAGTTTCATGCAACGTACTGTGGACAGTGATATGTGATTATTGGCATCCTCAGAAGCAATCAGCCTAAAACTTCTCTCAGCAAAGAAAACAAAAAAAACCACAGGCTTAGTGGAAATAGAAAAAGGAATTGCAATATAAAGAGGAAAAAAATATCTCTGAGGAAGGACACTTTCTAAAGATCTTTCATGTTTACATTTCTTTTTTCCTAACTGTGAATAGAGCAGTGTGATGCAGTAACAGCAGGACTCGTTTGAAACTTGTCTAGGAGAGTTCTGCATGTGCAAGGCACGCAGAATTTACCTTTTAAAGAAGGTTTTCCTCTTCAAGGTACCGAATTCCCAATATCTTTACCCAAGTCATTGCTCGCAGAAGCTCTCTAAAATCGTCAAGATCCTGGGCAGAGAGCTGCAGATCCTGCACCGTTCAGAAGTCAAATCCACACTTGGTTTGTACCTGGCATATTTGTACTGCAGAGAATTAAACCGGAGATTTTGGTCAGTAACTGCCACATGTTCTGCACTGTTATGATAATTAAATGATATTTGGACTATAACAAGCAAATGAGTTTCAGCTATTTAAGAAATTACTGGCACTCAGCTGGGAACTCCATCCTCCCCCCTCCACCTGCCCCCAGCTGATATGGGATAATTGACTGTGAGTAAATTCCTGGTTTATTACAGGATAAGATTACACCTTGTACGTTAAGCCCCTTTTAATGAGGACATTTTCAGTTTGCGCAGTTTGGACTGGGAATAAATGCAGCGTTATTTTTCCTCAGCTGACAATGGGACTCTTTTCAGACAGGACAGCTTGAAACACCCTGACCTGATAATTTCCTTGTCTCTGGCCATTCCTATAGAAAGTTTCTCCAGATATTTTTAGCAGCACCATTACATTTGTGGCAGTCATGCCGGAGCAATGTGCATTCTCCTTCTTTTTTCCCTTCCCAATCTTTGGTTTGTTTTTTTTCCCCTCAGCTAACAGCCTCAAAATTAGCTGTTTATCCAAGAGTCATGGAATCACTTTGTTGGAAAAGGCTTCTGAGCCCACTGAGTGCAGGCACTAACCCAGCACTGCTGGGCCCACCACTGAACCACATCCCAAGAGCCACAGCTCCATTCCCCTAACTCAAGGGTGTGAATGCCCCACTGCTCTGGGCACTGTTCCAGGCTTGACAACCCTTTCACCAGTGCTGGCTGTTCCAGTGCTTCTAGCAAAAGCAGCTGGGATGTCCTGGAGCAGTGACGCTCCTCTGCCATGGCCCTTCCCTCGAGTGTGAAGCCAGCGTCGTGTTGACAGCCTGGAGATCGGCTCTTCCTCCGCTCAGCACGCAGAATTTCCTGTCAGAACTGTCCCTTCTGCGGGAATGAGGCTTGTTGGGAACAACCTCTGAGCCAGCACAGTAAATTGGATGCATCAGCACCCTGCTGCCTGCCTTTGTAAGTCTTTAGGAAAGTGAGTGGCAACAGGTCAGAGAGCTGAGCTGTCCTGGCAGCTCGGGTGATGCCTTAAGTTTGAGCTTTCATGTATTTCACATTCTGTGCTACCCAAGGGTGTAGATCTGAGTCTCGTATTAAGCACCAGTAAGTTCTTCACAGAGTAGGGAGACAAAACAAATCCTTTTCCTGCTGCACACCAAGGACAACTTTCAGCCCAAAAGCACCAACAGTGGCTGGAGGGAGGAACAAAAAGGATGGGACCTCACAGCCTGGAGCTGCAATTGGACAATTAAATCCCAATGTGCAAATGGACCAAAACTGATCAAAGTGTGAGACCTCGTGACCATTTGTCCATTTTGTGACCATTTTGTGTCCATTTTTTGACCATTTTGTGACCATTTTGGGTCCACCTTGGGTGTGTCCCTGGTCAGGCTCTTCTCCTGCCCAAGGTGTATCCTGGAGGCCTTTCAATAAATATCTGCTTTATTCTCCAGCTCTGTGCAGTCTGTGTTCCAGGTCAGCCTTCCCAAGGCATCACGGGCTCAGCCCATGGAGGCACAAACTGGGTTCCAAGGCCTGAAATCAGTTGCTTGTCCTCATGGGCTGCAGTCCCCAGATATTCCACACCCAACCAAAGAGTTCAGTTCAGTGTCCTGGTGTTCGCATCTGAGCTTTCCCCAACATAAATGGTTTGAGGAAGGTCAGAAGATGTCCCCAAGAATAGTAGTAGCAACTCACGATTTCATAACTCTCTGCTGGTTTTGCTGTCATCTTCTATATGAAATGTCTCTGCCTGCCTGCCAATTTATTTATGTAATTCTTGCTGCAGACATAGAGTTTTGAACCAAATCAGTGTCCTTGTTCTGTTGTGCTTTAATTTACCTGTCACTTAACTGACACTGCAGCTTGATATTTTATGTATCTAGTCATTTTCCAGGTTTCACCAAATTTGTTGTTCCCGAAATACTGCACTTGGAGTATCACACCTCAAATATGTTTGCTTTGTGGCTTACAGTCATAATGTGTTTTCTAATGCTCATACAGGCAAATAATCACCTCTTGTCTTCTTAGCTTTATATTTTCACTTGTTTTTACCCTATTTAGAAAGTTTTTGCACAGTTACAGATATTATGAGGCTGATTTCCCCCCAGTGTTTCTTCAGTGCCATTTCTGTGCAATACTATGGATTAAGCTGGAATGCTTTCAGCAGAGGAGTGAGCAGCTGGATTCAGGATCTGCCCTTCATTTTAGGGGAAGCATTTCAACACAGATCTGTACGTGACCGTCTCAGTCCTCATAATTTTTTATACATGTGCAGGTGAAACTAGGTATCAGTCATTCCAATTAAACCCCGCACGCGAGATCACACACTTAAGATAGCGGTAATTTTGTTTCTCCCATCAAACAGGCAGCTGGATCTCCTGTAGCCAACAAGACCAACCTCTGGTCAGGTCCTCGGTGACACGAGAGTGTGGGAATTGGTGCTGCTCTCCAGAGGCCAGGCTGGGAGAATGGGCAGGAGGAACCTTGTGAGGCCACCAAGGAGCAGCACGGAGGCTCCGGGAGGGGAGAGCCCCTGGCAGTGACACGGGCTGGGGAGCAGCTCTGCTGAAATCAGCTCTGCTGAAGTCAGCTCTGCCAAAAAGCAGCTGGCAGCAAGCTGAGCTGGTGGCAGCAGCACAGCCTGGCAGCAGCCCGGGCACAGGGACAGCAGCAAGCACAGCCTGGGTGAGGAGGGGGAGCATCCACTGCTTGCCGGGGCGTTGGGAAACACGTCCAGGCTCCTGCGCCCTGCTTGGTCCCCCTCCCTGCAAACACCCAGGACAAATAAAATTCATTGTCCCAGGTGACTTCAGCAGGGCTGGGGGCTGGTTTAGGGTGGAGAAGGCAGGGAAGGCATAGTGGGGCCACGAGCATGCTGCCAGTGCCCGTGGGTGCTATCAATGCTGCAGTGGGAGGGTGAGAGACAGTGGGCAGAGCAGCTCCTGCAGGGTGGAAGCAAAGCCTTTTTTGACATTTATTATTTTTTCTTTTTTTCTTCTTTTTTTTTTTTTTTTTACTCCTGGAACAGTGAAACATAGAAACAGGCTGTGCAGAGAGGCTGGATAGTCTCCATCCTGGGCGTTTTTCATGACGTGAGTGGGTGAAGTGTTGGGTGACCTGGGCTGATCCCGCAGCTCGCCCTCCTCTGAACAGCAGTTTGGATCAGCCACTGTTCCCGTTTGCATCTAGCCCGGATCTTTCTGTAAAATGTAACTCCCACTTCAAAAAAACCCAAACACAGCACAACAAGAAAACAAACAAACAAACAAACAAACAAACAATCTCATTAAATATTCCTAAGGGGAAAAAAAAACCCATACAAAAATATATACATGTAGTGGGAAATGTAGAGAACATAATTCTTGTAGCAGAAATGTATCACCTTACAACTCATCAAAGAAAGAACATCTGAAGCCCACTTAGGCTCTCAAAATAAAGATAAGCTGCATTTCAATGACCAATATGTGTTCAGATAAAATGATTTATTTATACATAGATTTATTTTACACTTAGTAAAATGATTCCTTAGGGAAAAAATACTGAAAAAAATTTAAAACATACAGACAATCCCCATGAACTTGATGATGCTTTTACTTATTTTTATAGGATACTTTGAAAGTCTTTATAGGGTTTTAGAAGTGCAGATGTTTCTAATGAATACATACAGTATAAATTCATTGGGTGCCGTTGTATTTGAGCGAGAGATAAAAGGAAGCAGTGAGGCAGCCCCGCTGTACGTATCAGGAGGGAGCCCAAAGCAGAGCACTGTGGTTGTAGAGGCTGACAAAGGCACCTTCCACAAAGTGACACTGGCCAAAGCCTGAGCAGGGACCGAGGTGAGGTGTTGGGGTGATCACACAGAGCAGAGAAATGTTTGAACTGGGTTTTGTCTCAGGGAGTTTGTGCAGCACTGAGTTTCCACCAGGACTCTTCAACGCACCCAGACTTGCCATAGGACCACACAAAGATCCAAATTTTTCAGTTTTGGAAGAAAAGTGATTTCAGACTAAAGGATTATGATGTATGGGATGAGGTGCTACCCAGAGTAATTATTTTTCATGTAGGATCCATTCCCCTGTAGGATCCATTCCCCTATCTGCTTTGGAGCTGAGGCGTGCATGTCCTGGTCTGCACTAACACGAATATTTGGTTCCAATCACATTTCCAGGAATCATGTCATAACAAGCAGAAAAGCAAACCAAGTACATTTTACAAGATAAAAGTCTTCTGGCTTGTGTCGATGTTATTTTCACATGTATTCAATAATTAGAATATTTCCATTTGCTGTTACCTACTGCACCGTGGTACACTCTTTCTAAAAGTGCATCAAAAAATATACTTCATGATTTGTATGCATACCACTTGTTCCCAACAATAACAAAACCACAGGAGAAATTTTCACTTCATGCGCTATTTCTGCCCCGAAAATTTTAAGCCAGTCTTCCATCATTTTCTTTTTATTTTTTACTGCAGCTTTGAAATATGTGATAGGTTCACCTTGAGTGCTCTCTTCTGTCTTAACAGCTGATGCTTAACCTTTGTTCTAGATGACTATTCAGTGTCTAATTAGCTTGGTCTTTAAAATAAAAAAAAAAAAAAAAAGCTCTATCCAGCCTGTTATAAAATCCCTCCTACTCCCTCGCCATTCTTTCTCCCTAGCTTCCTCATTTTGGTCTCTGAAATTATTCTGTATTACTCTCTCTTTTGTATTATCCCTTGCAGAATCCTTTCTGATCTCCTGGTTACCACAATTTTCTTTGTTACTTTATTATACACATGATTATCTTTTCCTGCAATTACAATATCTGGGCTTCTTCTGCTGCTGCTTTCTGTGATTGAGTATCACACTTCTCATTTGTAAGCCTTGGTAATTACCAGCCATTCCAGAGTGTTTCATTTGCTCCCTAATTTTGTTGACTACTTTTTCAGCAGTGCAGAGAGTTCCTGTTTGCTCTCACTTCATTAGTCCTGAGACCTTTCCAGTTTTGAAATCTGTGCTCTTGGAGGCTCCCTGCTCCTGCTGGAGTCTCGCTTCCCTTCCACATTCCATAGTCACAGCACCAAGTTTCTCTGTTATTTGGGCGATGTGATGGGGACCTGCAGGCAAGATGGGATTTGGGCAGCTGCCACCCCTTGCTGGCCATCCACGGTGGTTTTTGGTTTTATTTTACCTTGCCTTCGTGCTCTTTAGGTGATTTGAATTTGTGAACCCTGGGGAAGAATCTCAGGGTCTTGTCCGGTGGTGGCTTGTGCCATGTTCCTTTGCCTTTTTCCTGAGGCAAAAGCTTAAACCAAGAAAAAATCATGGCTGATTCTCTGCCATATTCTAAATTCAGGGTTTATTTTCTTGATAGGCTACATGTTATAGATAGTGCTGGAACCACAGCTTGGCTTTGGGCTGTTGCTCTGCTTAGAAAGATTTCAGAATGGAAGCAGCAGATTCAGAAACAAAAGTTCAGACCTCACCATAGGCTTACTGATTACTTAAAACAGGAAGAGGTCATCTGTTTTAAGGTTCAAGAATGCTTTGACTAGACTTTTACTGATCAAGGAAGCCTCATGTCTGTTTCAAGAATGAGTAAGTTTAATTTTTTTTTCTTTTTTTCTTGTGCGTATGCAGAAAAGGAAAAAGGATACTCAGTCCTCACCTGGCCCAGGTATCTATATCTATATCCATATCCATATCCATATCTATATCTATATCTATATCTATATCTATATCTATATCTATATCTATATGTCTATATCTATATAGATATAGATATATGTCTATCTATTTATATCATCTATATCATCTATATCTATATCTATATCTATATCTAAATTTATAGCTATATCTATATCTCTCTATATCAATATATGTTTCTTGTTTGCCAATACCTTTTGTTTCCCTAATCCATTTTCTCAATAGGTATTTTCAGCCTCTCTTCTCTAATTACATTATCTCTACTAAAAAAGAAATTCATGAAGAGTTGAAATTTCAAATTCCCAACAATCAAGCAGATTTGAAAACAGAGAAGAATCAAATTTATTTTCTGATGGGCCATTTCTGTAGGCTGTGCATGACTTTTGTAGCCTCTTTAGTGACTCCATAGTATAAAACCACAAAATAACAAAAATTCCTACCTAAAGTGTCATTATCTTACATTAATCGATAAAGTGATTTGCTCTTTTGATAGACTAACTGTGTTATGTTCTGCTAGACCCTTGTTAGAAGCAGTGGAAACCCACCTAAATATCTTGCTATCTCAGATTTCTGTGGGGTGTGAGGAGCTGTGTTATGGGGTTGTATCCAGGGGGATTTTGTTCCTTACAGCCCCCTTAGAGTGAAGGTCACAGAGAGGTTTTGGGCTGACCACAGCTCAGATTTGTGCCTACTTAGCATCTTTCTAGGTAGGTTTGTTGGGCTGTTTTATTTCCTTTTTTTTTTTTTTTTTTGTGCTTATTACAGCAACCTTTGCTCAATTTTCCAGCTGTCTTAATCCATTTTTTTTTTAGTATGTCAGAAAGTACTTTTTTTTTTTTAATTTAATGCATAAACATTTACAGTTCTCTGTAGCACGTTTCTTGTTTAGTTCATAACTCAGTGGCTGGCAAAACCAGTAGTTTTAGCGGGCTGAACAATGATAAACCATCAGAAACTTGCAGTGTGGCAGTTATTTTCCATGAATTAGTAAGTGAGCACAGAGTGAGAGAGGATGCTCATCTATTATCTGCCTTGTGCTGCTGCAAGTCAGCCCGGTTTGTACAGCTCCCACCTCCTGAAATATTGTTATTCTGCTGCTACCCTGTCTGATTCTTCTTTTCTTCCCCGTGCATAATTATCTCATAGCATCCAGCATTCCATCTCCTGGCTCTTTCTCGCATGCAGAACATGTTTCCCACAATCTGTTCCCTTCTCCCCGAGTGTCTTTCTTCAAGGAATCAGTTTACATTGACACCGAGCAGACAGTGGGAGAGTCCTGCTGGGTGCCCTCGCCATAACCTGACTTCCTCCCTATTTGTTCCATGGGAAATGGTTACCTGCAGTGTTTAAACACACTTTTAGACTGCTGATTCAGAACTAAACAACTTTAAAACCATGCAGGAATGAGATTTGCGGGCCCATTTGGAGCGTTAGGGCCTTTGCTGAAAGCGTTTTCAGACTGCAGCAGTCGCAGTTACTCTTCCAGAGTGGCAGAAAGTTTGGAGCAGAGAAATTAAATTCTTCATTCCCCTGGTCCTGCCTTAGCACTGCCTCTGTGTGGATGCTCAAATTGAAATAATTACGCCCCTGTCTCCTGCCAGTTGTCTTTTTTCAAGCTTCTGTATATTTTTCTTGACCAGATGGTTTCAGATATTAATTTCAAATACTTCTCAGGGCCTGGACACCTCAGTGGTTTATGCAGGAACTGGGGAGCAGCTGACAGTTCTGGGTCTAGCTCAGGTAGGCAGAAGTCTGTCTTCATATAGAAGACAAACAAACAAGCAAAAGGCCCCCTGCTAACTGGCATTTAGCAGCCTGTGAGAAATTATTTCAGACTTCCTTAGTCAATCCTGAAAGAAATACCCAAGTGATTTGCTGTTGATATTAATCTGCATTTAGGTTAAGAGTCACTTCAGGATTTTTACTGCTTTTTTTTTTTTTTTTGCCAAACCTGGTGTGCTGTGGTCTTTGAAATTATGGTTAGTTCATCCCACCATAGAGTAGGGCTGCACTACAGAGCTGTAATAAATTATTTCTGTCCAAATTATAACTTAATTTAAGATTCCGAAATATCTCGGGGTGAAAGGTGTGACATAAAATATTGTGTGCTTTTTTAAATCTCACCTTCTGCAGCTGGAGCATCGTAGAAACCCCTCAAAAAACCAGCAGAGTCCAGTTAGGTGCAAGAGCTTTAGAAATGTGCCATTTGGGCAGGATAAATAGATTGCAAGTCCTAACTCACAGCAGTACTGAGCTCTCCTCTGGGTTGGGATTATTTAACGAGCGAGTGTATTTGGCTAATTAGAGATCTCGGGACTGTGCTCCTTGCTCAGGGTGTGAATTCCCACCAGGAGTGCCTCCTGCCAGCAGCCCCTTTGGAAGGAGGCACTCACTCACTCCTGAGGGGTGGCTCCGTGGCCCTTCCAGCTTTGTCCCGTTTCAATCCCCACAAGCCCAGCAGGAGCCAAAGGGGGTCCAAAGCCAAGCTGACAGAGAGCAGAGGCAGAGTCCCAGCTCTCCCTTTAGTGCTGCAGAGCAGATATTTGCCTGGGCATGTTTGACCTGTTTGCTCAGCTGAAGAGCAACCACTGCGTTATCCAGTGAGGTGTTGGAGCTTTATTTCAAGGGGACTGTTTATCAAAGATGATGGGATCCGTAAATCCATCCTGCTCCCAGCATCCCGGCATCGCAGTGCCTTCCTCTGATTCCCACTGCTTGTTTGTCAGTCCTGTGGGATTTGGGCTCTGGTCCTTGCAGGCATCAGCCCTTCTGCTGCTATTTAGCTTCTTCACGATTTCCTTACACTGCCCACCAAGACACCTGAGCTTCTTTATTTATTTTTTTATGGGGGGGTGGAGAGAAGCTCATAAAGTCAACACAGAACATACTGGAACCAGAAAGAAAGGCCCGTCTACCTTTTTGTTTTCAGCAAATTCCTCCCAGCAGGTCTTGTTAACTCGAGCTTCCTGTCACTGCTCCGTGGCTGCTCCTCGCTCCCAGCCGCGAGCTGCCATCCCTCAGCAGAGCCACGGCACTCAGCTCCAGCTATGGCTTGACGGGGGTGTTTAGCCTTTCAGATTTGGAGCTCTGTGGCATCACTTGGCTCAGCTCTTCCTCCCCTGCGAAGGCTTCCCGCTCTAATTAGGAATGCCCACACTCCTGCTTGAGACAGCAGAGGGACGGAAACAAAGGGCACGGCAGAATAGCATCCCTGCTGCTTTCCCCCTCTTTATCAGAATCCATTAAATTTTCAGTGCTTTCAGTGACTCCACCATATTTTGGTTCTCTCCTGCTCTCTCGGGTTCTAGGCCTCTCTGTGCTTTTAGTGCCCTTCAGAAAATTGAATTCCAGGAAGGAATTTTTGGTAGCATTAAAAGCACTCACCGTGGGAATGGGTTTGTGCATTTGCTCTCTGCCTCATATACACTGAAAGGCAGACGGTTCTCCTCTTTGGAAAGCTGCTTTTTCAGGTGGATTCCACACCAAACTCTGCGTCTCCCGTAGTGAATGTCAGTGCAAACACCTGAAGGACTTTGTGCAGGCATTCCATCCGTGGCACATCGTGCTCGCAGAGCCTCTGCCGTGCCTCGGGGAGGAGCAGAGGTGCAGCTGCTGTGCAACCCAGGTACCTCCACTGTGAGAAACAAAATCCCCAAATACGAGCTCATAGTTACTGTTAAAAAGTTACTGTTAAAAAGTTACTGTTCCAAATTTACCTCCGTTAATTAATTGTTATTAATTGTTAGGAATCGATAAGTAGAGATTTGTTCACTTGTACCCCTATCCCCTATCCCATACTCTGTGCCTGTACTCCCTTCCCATCAAGTGTCACCTCCTCTGCTGCTCCCAAGCGACTGTGCACCCAAAGCTGTGTGCAAATTAAGGTACACCTATCACAAATGACCCCTGAAGACGACGAGACACAGCAAAACTAAAGACTAAAAACAACATCTCTAACTCAGCAAAGAAGTACAGAGCCTCGAATCATCGACCGAAGCCAGCTTCTGTGTGGTCACTGTAACCTTGGCAGCTCTTGATCAGAAGGACACTCTGGACCTAGAGCCATCATTGTCTTCCCAGGAGGAACTCCTGTGAGGATGGAAGCCCCAGCTCTGCTGAGGCAAAGCTGTACACCTCCTCCTCTACGCTGTCCATCAGGAGCAGCGGCGGTGTGCTCAACCCCTCAGGTCCCCAGCCAGGGCTGTCCTCAATAAAGGCTTTTTCAAAGGAGCCGCTCTCCTGGCCCCTTTTTAACATCCACAACACACAGAAGCTCAGTTTGGGCTTGTTCATCTCCGCAGCCGCTCACAGGGAGGATGTGCCATCCCTGTAATACACGGCAGAAATGCCAGCACTGTTCAGCTCTGGCAAAGGGGCTCTGAGGAATCCACGATGGATTCTGGATGTGAAGAGGCAGAGGGGCATGAGAATGAAATAGAAGGGTGTCCTAGGGTAACTTAATGGTGCTTGTATCCCCAATCGTCTGTTCTGTTTGTGCTGTATATTGAGTTCTGTGCCTTTAAGACTGGTTCTAAGAGCAAGGAGAAGTGCAGAGTTTGTTTTGGGAAAACTGCCTGACTTCTCCACATTCTTCTGCGGACGGCGTGTTCGGCGGAGGCTTGGAGAGACTGCAGGACAGAGATCTTCTAGCTAGGGCAGAGAAGTTCCCTGGACTGTTTTTTTTTTCCTTTTTCTTGGAACTGTTTAAACCTGCTCTGGACTGAAAACCCAGGGGAGCAGTGGGGGCTGCACCTGCGGCCCACCGGGGCCTGGACCTCGGCATTTTCCAGCAGCGCCGGAGGGACTGGGACTGAGGAGAGTCCGAGAGAGAGAGCCGAGCTACACCCACGGCAAGGACTTTCTCAATTTGCCATCTCACTCCAGAGCAAGAGGTTTTATTGTTTCATATTATTCATTCTTTATACTTGTATGCACTTCATTTGTTTAGTAAAATAGTTTTTTCCACTTTTCTCCAAAGGGTTGTTTTTTTTTTTACCGGTCCAGTTGTAGGGAGGGGCCACTTGGGTTTGCTTCCTTAGAGGGATCCTATACAGGGGTTTTCTCCCAAATTTGTCCCAAACCAGGACAAAGGGAAATTTTCTTCAATTCTTCTGCACATTTACACCTTAAAAACAGGGATTTCTCAATGCAAATTCCTGGGATGACCTTACAGAGAATGATTTAAGAGTTTTACAAGTGATACTGTTCGGGTTGAATTGTGTACCTCACTGAGGTGTATCTGAACACTCTGAGTCCCCTCTGAGCTTTTTATGTTTGCCTTGGATTTCATATAATGGTCTCAACCTTCAGGATTTGGCCATTTGTGGCTGCTTAAATTGATCCAGATGGATCCTTCCAAATGACACCAAATTTTACCTGCTGGACTTGGAGAGGTATTTTGCTGCTGGTATATAATTCTCCCTGCTAAAAAAGCGTTAAGTGCTGTCAGGAGGGGCGAGCAAATACTCAGGAGATGGTTGTATTCAGAGTCCGTCTGCAAAAACAGAGTGGAGGGAAAAAAAACACCCCTGTGGTAAAAAGGATGGATATTTCAGATTTCTGTGAGACTGTTTACTGCCTGTAAGTTCTGTTGAGGTGTTCCTGTGGATTCAGGAAATTATTTATAAACTAGAACTGTATTTTTGCCTTGGGAAACTCAATCTGGCAAAAACATTCAGCACAGCGGAGAGATTATAAAGAGCGCTAACTAATCAGTTATTTACTGGAATTTTAAAATTCTGTCCTTTTCATTCCTTGGAACTTCGGACACAAATAATTTACATATTGTTTCACTGCCTCATTTTGATACAGGCTAATTCACCCTTGAGGTATTCACTTGCATTTATTTTATGTAGGATAATAACACCTTGTTTCACAAAATGATGTAGGCAGGGCCATGATTTATAGCAGGGCCTGTCAGTAAATGAGAGTTTGAGTCAGATCTAGAAGAATTGGGAATTAGTTCTTCATGTCTGCAACGTAAACCCATTCCTGGAAGGTGGAGAATTCCCCTGGAATGGAAGCCATTGAGCACACAGCTGAACAATGGCCCTGTCTCAGTCCAATTCCATTTTAGACCCGTATCCTTTGGGATGCATCAGCTAGGACAAGTTTTGCTCGTCCCAGTCCCAGCAGTCTCACTCTGAGCCCACCAAAAGTACACAGAACCTGCAGATCAAATGCCAGGACTAAACTTTGAAAGTAACAAACGTGAATAAATAAAAATAAAGCCTACCGCCAAACATAAATAAAGTAATAGATAAAAATAAGTAAAAATAGACTTCAAAAACGTGTCAGATAATACTCTGGTGTTGTGCAGTTATCTGGGGATCTAACACATTTTGACAGAGTGTATCAGTCTGCGTACTCAAAGCCAAACATTTTATTAAAACAAAATATACCAGTTTTTAAAACAAGCTATGTGTTCTGTTCCCCAAAGAACCCTTTTGAGAAAGATGTTGTTTGGGTACGCATTTCCCTGCAAGTTGATGAATGATTGGAGCTAATAAAGTGGAAATACAATTTTCAACAGGTTGGGCTTAGTTTGATCACCAGTGCACTCCAGTGCACCCCTTTTATAATGATGCATCTATCTTCATGTGTCAAATAAATCCATATTTGTGCATTATCAAGTGCTGTGTGCTGGGTTTAATGAAGTATTGGAGTAGTATTTCTGTATATATGTATTTTTATTCTCTGAAAATCACAGGAAAAGACCTCTAGAAATGCCTGTTACAGAGCCAGACTTTCTGAGCAGCTCCCAAGACTTGTTTTCATGGAGGAAAACAGATCATTTCCCCATCAGGGCAATATTCCACATCACCGGGCGTTGACGAAGCAAGTTGGTGTTTGTGTGTTTATCTGAGCAAGTAAAGCAAATCATGGAATTGTTTGGGTTGGAAGGGACCTGAAAGAGACCTTGTTTTGCTGCAGGATAATTCACCCTGGAGGGATTCATCCCATCCTGCTGTGGGCAGGGACACCTTCCACTGGAACAGAGCCTGGTGCAGCCTGGAGCCCGTCCAGGGATGAGTTATCAGCACACTGCCTCTGCTTCTGACCCTGGTGTGAATGTTTCCATAAAAAAACGCCATGGAAACCTAAATATTCCTCATTGCCCTTTGTGCTCCTTGCTGCTGAGGTCTCCACGAGTGTGTGCATGCTGAACCTCTGGTCTTTGCTTATTCCAAGCTCAAAATATCACAATTCCTGATGCTTTCTTCAGCAGCCTTTCCAAACGTGCCCATGGCTGAGAGAGTCTTTGGAGAGCTCAGCAGGACACCGAGCTGTGCAGGAGCTTCTCCCACAGGACCCAGAAACTGGAGGCTGTGAAATAATGAGGAAAAGGCATTTGGACCAAATCTGGTACCAGAACAACTGCAACAGTGGCCTGAAGTAGTCTGAGCTGGTGCTGGAGAGGAAGGGCAGCGCGCAGCTGAGCAACAAGCAGCTCTCAGGTGGGAAATGCCAGCCAAGCAAGTCAGAGAGACATCCTGAGCCCTGTTAGGCTTTTTCTGCTGCCAGTGGGGCTGCGCAGTGGAGACACAGCTTTGGAATAGAATAATCTTTAGGCAGCTGTGGTGATGAATCCGTTCAGAAAGTCTTTGCTGCAAAGCAGCAGCGACTGATTGCAGGTGGACTCGGCTGGGACTTGTCCTCATAAATACTAAACCACCTTCTTCTGGGAAATAAACAGGCAGTGCAGGACTGGCTGTGTCAGTGAGGCTCAAATCAGCATCTTCTCTAAATAAGCTACTCACAGACGTGGAAAGCAAGGCTTTGCAAGCAAGAGATGCACAGATACACACACCTGGAGTACTGTTTTCATCTTTGACCTCTAGAACTTCCTCCCCCTTTTATTTGGGGCTCTGTGTGATGATGTCTCGTGTTTGATATAACACCGTGGTCTGCAGCAACTGCTGCAGATGCATTTCCCCAGCTTTAATTTTACTGTATAAAATAAGCTCTGGCAATGTGGTGGCTAGTTAATTGAACTATATAACCCTTTCTGGAATTTGTGACTCCAAGCCACTGAACGATGTAATTCATCTCAGTTTTTATTAAAGTCCTAGTGAAATGGTGAGGCTGTGGTGGTGTATTAGGATGCAGAGAGTATGGTGTGTTACCAAGAAAGCCACCTCTCCAGTGGGCCTTTAATAAAATAAATGCTTTCTGATGGTGAAGTGCTTATTTTTAGCTTGTTCCTGTTTCAGCTCAGAAATACTGCATCTAGAACAATTCAGAAAACTGCAAAATGTGTTTGAGGAGGAGGAGACGGAGGAGAAGGGAAAAGGTCACAAGGAGATTTAAATGTTAAAGCAAAAATTTAGAAATCAGCATGATTGTTGCATAGCACGACATTGTGATCAGTAGAGTACAGTGGAAATACTGAATTTAGAAAGAATAAACTGCCTAACAGCATGCTCCCGAACCATTTGTTATTTCCTAATTAAAGCTTGTGAAAGGGCAGTTTATACATGACTATAATAAGCTCAGTGTGGGAGATGTCAGAGCGTAAATCAGACTCTCTACAGCACTGGAGCTTTAAACATCCCTAATGACAAGTGCTGGTAGGTAGATGATACAAAAAGACTGTTTTGACAACATGATTGATTGAGATCTTGAAATATATAAGCAAACAAAAAGTGTGAATTCAGCAGGAAACTAAACCTGCGTGCTGTACCAGATATAAAGTGTAAAGAGAGCGAGGGGAAGCTTGTGGCAAAGAAAGTTTAAAGCCTTAGTTGAAAAGAAAAAGTCATACTTAAGCAAACAAGCCTTTGCTCCGCAGTCAGGATTTGTCTTTAAAATCTCAAAGCAGTTGCATTAAAGGATACACCCTGAGCTACCAGAGTGCCTCTCTGACTCAGTGTGAGGGCAGAACTTGTCCTGTGCTCACTGCACCTCTTCTAACACCCCCTGCACCTCCTCAGGTGTCCCTGTCCTCTCTGATCCGTGCCCAATCTCCTGCCCTGGGGAATCTGAGAACCAAACATTTCACCTCTTCTGGGAGAACAGAGCAGTTTGTGCTGATGCCTTCAGTTTTATCTTTCCTGTATTTCAGGTTCTGTGCTGCCCAGGGTGCAGCTCTGAGCTCACACTCAGCGTCACTCAGCTCTCTGCACACAGCAGGGACACAAAATAAATCCCTTTCCTGCTGCACACCAAGGACAGCTTTCAGCCCAAAAGCACAAACAAGGGTGGCTGGAGGGAGGAACGAGAAGGATGGGACCTCACAGCCTGGAGCTGGAATGGGACAATTCAACCCCAATATGTAAATGGACCAAAACTTATAAAAGTGTGAGACCTTGTGACTGTTTTGTGTCCATTTTGTGACCACATTGGGTCCACCTTGGGTGCAGCCCTGGCCAGGCTCTTGTCCTGCCCCAGGTGTATCCTAAAGACCTTTCAATAAATATCTCTTTATTCTCCAGCTCCGTGCAGTCTCTGTTCCAGGTCAGCCTTCCCGAGGCATCAGTAGGAGACCACTGAAGTCATTTGCATTGTTTATTCATGTTTGAATTTTGCTTCATTGATGTTCACAGGTAGGACTTTGAGATGTGTCTCTTTCTGGCCAGCCTGTGATTTCCAGGTGATTAAAATGGGAGCACAAATGTTAAATTCTTTTCCATGTACTCCCTTCTGTGGAGACTTGGCCAAGTGCAACCTGTGTTGAGGTGCTTAGTCCAGCACGTGGATCTAAAATGCCACTGGGGACAGAGGGGCAGGGGCAGGGCATTTTAGATTACTTCCATCTTCATTTTGACCTTTGAAAGATTTGAGATTGGGCTCTCCGCACTGATCTCTCTCAGTACATCAGCAAAATACCCCTGTAATTTTCAGGGAGCCTCTGTCCTTGGGGGCTGTGTGGGGATTCCACCATTCTGCGCTCCCCTGTGTTCTGTTTGCCTCTTCAGGGTCTGGTTTATCCTCATCCCACTGATGTGTTTGGTGATCCTAGCAGAGCCCTGTTCTCCTGCCCTTGCTGGGTTGCAGTAGTTTGTGATGTCCAGGGCAGATCATTGGGTGCCAGGAGAAATGTGCCAGGAATTAACAGAAGCCCCTTCTGCAGAACAAAACCAGAATTTGGCTGTTGGATGCAAGACTTCCACGTCTGCCACATCAGCTACAAGTCACTGGTAAAGTTCTTGTCAGGCACTTCATGCGTCACCTTGGGGTTTTTATTCATTTCCCTCCGAAAGCCTCAACCATGTCTTCTTTTCTGCTGATCTAGATCCAAATTTCAAAGAGAGCAAGGGATTCCCAATGGATTTGGTCCTATTTATGATGGGTTCATATCCAGAATCTTCGAGTTTGTAGGAACTTTAAATGGGTCAAGCTCTGAAAACATGTTTCGTGAGCTGGATCTCACTGGAAGCTTCTCTAGATTCTCCTCAGCTGTTCTTGAATTCAAACCTGTGTGTTTTAAGCTTGGGAAAATGCTGTCCACTGTGTCTGTCAGAAAGGAGGAAAGTTCAGGCACAGAGGAGAAGCTGTCAGTACCTGGCCTTCCCAAGGTTTTATTTGTCAACCTTCTCCTGTTTCCCCAGCGCTGATGTTTTATTTGCATTTACAAAAGGATATAAGAATAGAAGTTATGGAAATCTAGGTTTATTTAAAGGATATGACAGAAATACCAAATTGATAAGATCTTATCAGCATTTCCATTGCCACAGTACCTAATCATTCCCTTCCTGCTGCCATCACACAGTACAGAACCAAGAAGCCATTCACTGAAATAAAGGTGAGCAATTTTATATTAAAAAATTACTTAGGCAATAGTCAAAATCTGGAATTAGCTGAAACAAATGGTCATGAAGGCAAACATTGTCAGGATTTCAGACAGGAGGGGGTTTTTATAGCTGTGTCCAGCCTAGGATAACTACAGGAATAAAACACTGCAGGTGACCAGGGGTAAAGGTGGAGTTTATAACCATGCGTGAGCTGTAGAGCACCACCTGGCTCTGGCATGATAGACGTTTGGTGAGTTTGGTTTTGCCTTTTTCAGATCCCTGTGTCCATAAAAATCAGTGACTGGGTGCTACCTGCAGCATCTGCAGCCCGAGAGTTTGAGGGGCTTTGAGACTGAAGCAGGAGGAGGGGGAAGAACAGGGGAAATCATCTTTGCTGCTCCTTGTAGCTGTTTTCCTGTCCCGTTTGACTAATGCAGACCCACACGTCAAGGTGGCACAAATGTGGTCCCCAAATCACCTGTGCTGTGTTTGAGAGCTCTGAACAATGTTCAGAGAGGTCAGCAGGTACAGGATGAACTCTCCAGGTTCCTCAGCAGGTAGAGGATGAACTCTCCAGGTTCCTCAGCAGGTAGAGGATGAACTCTCCAGGTTCCTCAGCAGGTACAGGATGAACTCTCCAGGTTCCTCAGCAGGTACAGGATGAACACTCCAGGTTCCACAGCAGGTACAGGATGAACTCCCCAGGTTCCTGAGCATCTCAGAGGGGTTTTTAGGAGGAGGTTACAGGATGGAGAAAAGTTTCATATCAGCCAGTGAAGTTCCAACATCTGAATGAGCTTACTTGGTTTTTATTTCCTTTTCTGCCTTCCTCCCCCACGAACCCCTGGCAGCCCCAACCTCAGTGTTGCAGTAGCTCTGGGAAAGGAAGCTTGGTCAAACAATCAGCAGCAGCTCCAGAGACTGAGAGCTACAAACGGGGCATTGAACTGTCTGGGTTCTTTGGAAGGGACTGTCTTAGCTCCAGATTAAAACCTGCCAAATGCTCCCCACTGTTTCACACGCTGGCTGAAGCAGCTTTCTGCACACCTTTGGCTATCTTTGTTTTGGATCTGTAGCTGAATCCCTTCAGCTGTTGCGTTTAGTAAAAAGAGAGAAGTTGCTGAAGAGTTGGTAACTCCATTTAACCTTCTGTGAGATAATGGCTGTGGGGTGTCCCAAAGCACCTAGATTGTCCTTCAGATACTGATAATGTTGGGAAAATAGGATTTTCATTAACTGCAGCCGCTGATTTTTCTTTTCAAGAGGAAAGCCTTTTCCGTGCTGTGTCATTGTGATTATTAAAGGTTTGACTGTCCTGCACAGTGTATGGCAATAATGTCTCAGTGGAGAAAGAGTCTGCTTTTCTGCTGTGATATCACTGTGTTCATCCAAGATTTTTCTTTTTTTTTTTTTTCTTTCTACCTCCTGTTCTTTTGCCATTGCTTGCCAGTATTCATAAATATGAGTTATCAGCTGAACCTCTCCAAGTTTCCCTGGCAGAATGTGCCTTTCTTTTCCGAAGGTCTCTATTTAATATGAACTGCTCTCCAATCATTTCTAGCACCTGTTCTCTGGTTACATGGTGCATCAACAGCAATTTCAGAATTCTTCAGCAGCGTGACAGCTTGAAATTGTCATTTCTTTATGAGCACTAGATGCACTGAAATCATGTTAGTGCAGTTGTCATTTTCCTTTGTACTCAGACATTAGATAGGTTTTTGTGAGTTTAGATGGGTGGTGAAGAGTTTTACAGGAAATGAGAAGGGGTCTTTAGCCCAGGGTGTTTTTCAATGGTTATCCATAGCAAGGAGAATGCTTTTTGAAGTGGTAGATATGGACACTTCAGCTTAGGACACAGACGATGTTGCCACATTAAGGACTTTTTGAAGCACTTAACTTCATTATAATAAGTGGAATAACATTATCTTTACTAGCAGGGATTGAAAACAAATAATGTGTTGGGTTTTTTGGGTTTGGGTTTTTTTGTTGGGGTTTGGTTTTTTGTTTTTTGGTTTTTTTTCCTTTAATATATAGAGAGAGATTTTAGCTCAAAACTGTAACGAAGTTATAAAATTTGTGATATTCAGCACAGGTAGCGTTCAAATAATTTTCCTGTTCTAACATTCACATTAGGAGCAGGTTAATGCAGTCGGATGAGTGAAGTGCCTGTGTCCCCATGAGTGGTTCCAGGGCGAGTGTGTGCCAGCATCTCCGTGGGTTAGATGGCTCAAAGCTTCAGGTATTGATTTTACATCCAAATCTTCATTGGCACATTCTAGACAGTGCTGCAAGTGGCTTTGTTTGATTTTAGCTCTTTGTATCAGTAGTTGAGCAGGTTCCCCAAACTGTCCACCCATAGTCATACAAGAACTGCAGAATATTAATATAGATTGACTGCTGGGCAGGTCATATCACTAGGAGCTGTTACTTTGTGTATGAATTAATACCCTTCTCAGTGTTAAGGCTGTCTCTAGCACAGCCAAATAGAACCCAAAAATACCCTAAGAAACCAGTTTTGCATTTTCTTAGGCAGACAGTACAGCTCTTAACTGGTAAACCCTCACGGTTTGTAGGGGGGTCTTGTGCTAGGATGGCAATGAGAGACAAATAATTCCTGGTGTTGTAATGAGGGATGAATAATTCCTGGTGTTTACAGTGAAATAACTCTGCCACTGGCCCTCTCCTGACTCCTCTGACATGCGTGACTGACACAGTCAATACTCAGAAAAATCCTATGTAACCATCTCTTTTCCTGGCCTGTCACGCAGTTTCTTGAGCTATCACTTTGAAATCGTGGTTGCTGTTTTGTCACTATCTGAATGCTGCCATCTTTACAGCTGATGCTATCATCCACTTCCTCCACCTTTATCTCCCCAGTGTTGATCCAGTCACTCCTTGCTGTCTCTCTTGTAAATATGTTAACATTGACATTTAGAATGGCTTGTTTTCCTTGGCTCTGCTCTCTCCTTATCCTACCCTGGAATCTCCGTATTAATTATGCTCCTCCAATCTCATCTCCTTTGCTACCCCTTCAGATGTGCAGACATTGTCTTACTTGCAGTTCAGTCCTTTTGTTCCTGCTCCTTCCACAGATCCCTCGGAGCTGTTCGTCACTGGAAATTGTCTTCTCGTTCTTACAACCTTTTGTTGTGCTATTTCACTTGATCTATTCATCCCTCTTCCTAATATGACCTTTATTTCCTTATCTTGGCTGTCTCTGAGATAATTAGTTCATATCTGGAACGATCTTCCTTTCTTGTCTACTGAGTAACTTCTCTGTTTTCATTAAGTTCTGCCAGAAATCCTGCCTAGAAAATCAGGTCCACAGAAATCAGTAAAGACACTCAATTGACTCCAGGATTTTACCGCAAGTCTTAAGCAGTCTTTTACCTTTCCCAGATCAATAGTCCAAATAGTGTCACTTAAACTGTTCTCCATTATCAAATAGCCCATTTTGGTTTGGTGTTTTTTTTTTTTTTTTTTTTCTGTTTGCAGTGAATTATAAGTTCTTTGAGAAATGTTTCTGTTTCAGCCTATTTTTGTATAATAAAGATGCAATGGTAAATAAATTTTATTTCATCACGGAAATGGTCTTTGAACACTGGGGAGGAAATTTTTTAATTTTGTTGTTTTAACATTTAAATGGACACAAACTGGAGAGAATGAGGAACAGAAGGAAAATATACATGATTGAACATTAATATTTTACTGTAAAAGAATTAAATATCCTAAGGAAATAATGAAAACTTCTTCCAGATGATAGTTAAAGTTTGATGAAATAATAATAAAAATTTAATCTTCCAGCTGAATGAAAACACTCCATATGTTGTTAAATGTGCCTAAATTTGAATTCAATTCCGCTGGGTTTTTTTTGTCTCAGCCAACGGCAGTACGTAGAGATCAGTTTGCTACAGATAAGGGCTGGGCCATCCCTTGTTTGTGTGATCATCTGTAACTTTTATCACACAGTTTTTCATTTGGATCCTCCTGCTGCCCAAATCCTTGAGGGCAAGTCAGAAGCAAATGGCTGAACAGAGTAAATTCATGCGTGAGAAGCACTTGTTTGTTCACAGAACATATTGTATTTAAATACTCAGAGATTAAATACTGATTCTTTTTGAAAAGTAAACCAGTGCGTTTAGGACCATTGTAACCGTGGAACAGACACCTTATGGATCTTGGAGCATTGTTTTATATCTTATTTGTATTTTTCCATCTGCCAGTGCAGCTGTGACAGTGGAGCTGAGTGTCATTCTTGCACTTTGTGTTCTGCATCTGCTCCATAGCAGTTTATCTCTAAACCTTTTGTTCTGTGCCATTCCTCACTCTGTCTGTTCTGCACACTCTTGATCTTTCTTCTGTTTATCATTCCTTGCTCTCTGGTACATATTATCATGTACAGTATCCTTGCAAGTTCCTTCTTCACATATGCTGAGGCTGTTAAAACTGTCTCCTTGAAATCCTTTGTAACACATTCCCTTCATGCCCTACACCTTTTATTAAAACTTACCTTTTATTTCTATTTTCTTGAAGCTGTCATTATTCCTTCTAACAAGCACATTTTTATAGCTAGTAGAATTTCACTTCATCTGGCACCCAGGTCGTTCCCTCTGTGTCCACCATAATCAAATCTGCCCGTGAGTAGTCATGGCAAATGAATAATAAATGCTCCTTCAGAAAAAAAAATTCTCATCTGCCTACCCTTTTGTTTTGCATAAACTGGTGATTTCCCCTAAAATATCCTTTCATTTTATGTGCAAGACCTACAGATTGCTGCAACGTTCCTGCAAATCTCTGACGCGCCGGGTTCAGTAACTCCCGTGTTCCAGCCTGATGTGATTCCTTCTGTGCCAGGCACTGGCTTGCTTTCACAGTCTGTCTCCCAAGGGATAGAAAAAGAGGAGCCTTTTTGTAGCTGTCCATTACCATCCTGGGATCTGTTCCCTGCCTGGGGTGTGTTCCTTACCTAGGGTATGTTCCCTGCCTGGGATATTTTTCCCTACCTGGGATATGTCCCCACCCATCCTGTTCCTGTGATCAGACACTCACAGAACAGCTTGTCTTTAGGAGTTCCCCACGTGTCTGGCCTGAGCTGCTCCCAGGTCGTTGCGGTGGTGTTGGCAGCAGAGCTTTAGCTCCATTTCAGAGGAGCAAATTCCCCTTTTTTCCCAGAGTGCATCCCTGCTCGGCAGAATTGCTTGGGAAATCTTCATCCAGCGCAGGATCGGGAGCTGGCAGAAGCCCCTTGCAGGTTTGTGCCTTGAGTTTGCACCTGTGCCCATCCTAAAGGCTGCATCTGTGCTGTTCCTGGGCTGCGTTTGCTGCCCTTGGAGGCTGCAGGGAGCTGCAGTGGGAGCTGCAGCGGGAGCTGCACAGGCAGGAGCACACCAAAGGTACCAGGACACAGCTTCACAGGACAGCACAGGGCAAGGCTGAAGATCCAGGAGCATTTAAAAAGCTGGGCAGGGCCTTGTGCTTTGGGTTTTGAAGGGAGCAGCAGTTCCTTAAGCATTCACCAGGCAAAGCGGGCGATCGCTTCCTGCTCAGTTATGCGTGAGGTATCTCTGCACATCTCTGCAAAGGAATCTTCTAAGAAAATAATGCATGTGGCAAAAAGCCAGCCAGGGGAGCAGCTAGAGGAAAAGTAGCTGAAGTGCTTTGATTCCAGCCATGAATATTCTAAGCAGACAGATACATGTCAACTTTACCTGCTACCTTTAGCACGCACATTTTGTTTAAACTCGGTACTCTGCAGTAAACATTAGATGCATTTGACACTCCTGCTGCCCACATTACTTTTAACAACTCATCTGTGGAAGCTTTTTCAGAGCCTAGGGGTGTTGTACTTCAGTGTATTCACTCTTCTCAACCTCTCCTGTTTTGGTTTTTCCTTTTTTTTTAAAAAAGTTTAATGAAACACACATTTAATTAGCAACACGCTATGGAATAAATACAAACAGATATGCCCCTGCGCACGACGCTATTGAAGAAGAATATCTGTGTGAATTTTAAAAACTAAAGCCAACGTTACAAAAGGCAAATATGTTGAATAAATAATGGCTGCTGCTATTTACAAAGCACACAAACCAAGAAGGGAACCTCCCTTGTTAAAAATGAGAAGGTTGGGGGAAAAAAAAAAAAAAAAAAAGGGCTGAAAGTGTTTGCAATAGGATTTTATTTCTCTTTCATTCCATTCCTTTGGGACATGGTCTAGTTCTTTTTCTTACTTTTGTGGATGTGCCCAGGAACCTGCAGCCCAGGGGAGGAGAGCTTGGGTGCTGATGGCAGAGGAGGAAGAGGCAGAGCTGCCTCCAGTGCAGGAGCTGCTCCTCTCAGCTTGGGCCACAAGGCTGCCTTCACTTGGGCAGATGTTTCTGTTCTCAGGGTGGCTGTTTAGACATCTCAGAATCTTTGAGACTTTTTGACGAAGCAGAAAGTACAGGCTGAATTTATTTTTGTATCGCATTAATATCTTTGTTCCTTTTATTTTCACCTATTTTCAGTATGTTCTGTTCCTGTTCTGTCTGTAGTGACGCTGTGCACTGAAAGGTGTTTGATTTCTTAGGTATGACTAAGTTTCAGTGGTAGACCAGAAAAATTCTTCACAGGGCCAAATTTGGGTGTATTTATCAAATAAAACCAGTCCTGTATTCTCAACACAGATAAAACAATTATCACTCTGCAACATAGGGGCTATAGTTTCTGCAGAATTTTAGAAAGCTCCAGAGGTAAATATGCAACTGAATTATCAACAGTTTGCTAAGATTTATAGGAGTAATTTGTTATCACACTTATTTTCTGCTACAATACTGAGGTTGGGAGCAATGATAAATGCATAATTCAAGGGCTTGCATAATGCACCCTTAAGTATTTAAAGATATTCCTGTAGGATCCTGACCATCCATTGCTAAGTTCTTAGTCAAAGTGTGTATTTCAAATCACCTTTTTTTTTTTTTTTTTTTTCTATCTTGAATTTTAAAAAGGTTCCCTTTCAGTATAATTATGATCTGTACTCTGCTAGCTTGTGTCTAACCAAACTCTTTGCCTTGGGGATTTGAAGACGTTGAATAAGTGGTGCTGTGGAGCAGCAACGCATTTTCTCTTAAGATTCAAACACAGAAATAAAGAAAAAGCTAATGATCAAGAGGTAGTCTCACGCAGACCTCGAGTATTCTGTAATGATATACAGACATATTTCTGCTTTTCAAAACAAAAATATACCCAAGACCGAACCCGGCCCTCATCTTCTGAAAGTACTGCTTATTATTCATTGTTAACCGATAAATGAGAAGCTCTGTTCGTATCAGGTATCTCATACATTCAGGCATATACTCAGTATTTATTCCCATCACCCACTTTCATCCCTGTGAGCACGAGAAGCCAAGGATGAGGAAGAACCAGCAGAGGTTGTTCACACAGCAGTGCTACAGAGCAACTCCAGTCTGTAACTCCCAGTGTGGGCTGCGTTATTCACTGCCACCCTGCACCCACACAAGGAGCCCCAGACTCCTGCTGCTTTACCTGCAGAGCTGTACTTGCAGTGCTTTACCTGCAGCTGCTTCACCTGCAATTACTTTACCTGCAGCTCCTTTACCTGCAGTGCTTTAGCTGCAGTTCCTTTACCTGCAGAGCTTTAGCTGCAGCTGCTTTACCTGCAACTACTTTACCTGCAGCTGCTTTACCTGCAGTACTTAACCTGCAGCTCCTTTCCCTGCAGCTCCTTTCCCTGCAGCTCCTTTCCCTGCAGCTCCTTTACCTGCAGCTCCTTTCCCTGCAGTGCTTTCCTGCAGTGCAGGGCTGGAGAGCAGGGCTCCATCCCGTGCAGCAGTGACTTGGTGAATGATGAGAGCATCGTGCCAAACCACCCCCCTCTCCCTTCTTCTTCCCCTGCTTTATGTGCTGCCCATGAGGCCGCACGGTCTGAGATGTCACTGGGGGCCAGCTGTGCTGGCCGTGTTCCCTCCCAGCCCCTGGGCACCCCCAGCTCGCTCGCCGTGGGGTGAGGAGCAGGAGAGGCCTTGGCTGTGCGTGAGCTCTGCTCAGGGATAGCAGAAACATCCCTGAATTATCAACACTTCCCAGCACAAACCCAAAGCACAGCCCCATAATGGCTGCTCTGAAGAAATTAACTTTATTACAGTCAAAACCAGCACAACACTCCTGGGCTTTATTCCCTCTTTTCCCTGGACCTAGCAGGATTAAAAAGAAGCAACTCCTACATAGGCTTGTGGCTCTGATGGCTGCTGCTGTTGGCTTTGGATGCAGTGAGCCAGAATTCTAGAAAAAGAGCTGTTTCTTCAGGGGATAAATTTATGTAAAGATAGAAATTAGAGGAGAAATTCTTTCCTTAGTGCAAGGTCAAAGGGAAGGACATGGGTATAAAATTCATCTTTGATTGCTGATGAATTCTGAGCTGACTCTATCCTAAATCAGGTCTGGAGTCTGGTGATCAAGAATGATTTTTCCTGACCTTTCTGCATGACTTTTCCTTATTTGTTGGGTTTTGTTTGAGATTTTTGTGTGTGTGTGTGTGTGTGTGTGCTTATGGTTTGGGTTTTGGTTAGTTTGGGTTTTTTCAGGTTTTTTTGTTGTTGTTTTGGTTTGTTTTTTTTGTTTGTTTTTGGTTTTTTTTTTTTTTAATAGGAAAATTTATTGAAACATAAGTTAAAATCTCATTGCAGATTTTGGGAGCACTTTGCTTTTGCTCTTTGCCTTCAGGAACTGTAGAGTTAGACCAGAGTCGAGGACTTGAAAATCCCACCTGTACAGTTCCTTAATGCAGAAGTGCTTCAGGACGATGTAATACAGTCACTGTGGGAGTGGAGATCATTCTCAGGATCATAGTAGTGGAGGAATTCATCCATGAGACTGTATCTTTATTAAGCTCAGCTTCACACTATTAAGAAGTCTTGAGATTGCCTGTCCTTTTAATGGACTGTAAGTTCACTTTCAAAATGATGCTATAAAATGACTCAAAGTGTGTCTGCCCAAAATACAGAAACCCTCATCCTGTGTATTTACCAAAGCAGCCAGAGTGCCTTCTGAAGGAAATAAAATAAGAGAATGCTTTATTGTTTCTTAGATGTGGCATAGTCAAAGGGCACACACATAAAAATATATGTGTTGAAAAGAAATATGACAAAAATTCTCTTCTAAAAGCTCCTTGAGGAATATCAGATGGATCCAGCGATTCAAATATGAACAGCATTTTCACATTGGTGGTCCATTAGTCCATCTTTTCCAATGAACCTGAAGATAAGACATTGCAATGCAGTCTGGACACGCTTTCCCCTCATCTTCTGTTACTAAGCAACTTGGGTGAAAATGGAAAGATGAACTCACTGGTATTGATGTGGTGAGTAGGAGCACATCTAGGCTGCAAAACAGGATGTTGCCTTGGAAGAGAGAAAAATTATATTTCTGAACAACAATGAAAGCCCAAATTAAACCAAGCAATGATGCACATCTCTTTGCTGCCTCCCTAGATTTCGTTTAAAAGCACAAAACAAACCTAAGGAGAATTCCAGCTGGACACTCATCCAGTTTCCTTCCTGCCTCAGACAGAGGCTGGATGAAAAACTGGTTTAATGTGTGCACTGAAAGAGGCAGAGTGTAGGAACCTGTCCCCTCCCCAATCCTGCTCCAGCTCTGCTGCCAGAGCAGAGGCATCACTCCAACTGTGTAGGTTTTTCAGTTTATGTGGTCATCAGGGAAGGACTGAAGCAGCAAACCACAGCTCCAAAAGACGGTGATGAGAGTAGGAAGGGAACTTGCTGCTGCTGCTGGAGAGGAATGGGAAGAGTAAAACGGATCAGTGTAGGCTAGGAAAATTTTTAAGATGTGGTAGAATGCAAGCTCTCAAGTCAGCCTGAACGCCTGGCTAGGAGAATTGGGAGGTAAATACAAGCATTCCCTGCAGCGCTTTGTAGTTTCACTTTAGAAGGACTGGGGAGAAACAGAAAGATACTAAATGAATTGAGAACTTTAATCAAAAGGACTAAAAAAGAGATAAGCTGACTAGAGGAAAGAAAAAAAAAAAATGCAGGTTAGCAAACAAAGAACAAAGAGAGTGTTTGAATACAATTACCAAGAAATAAGGAATAGAAATAGGGCACTCATGCAGACAGAGAACAGGGAGGGAAGGTTGAGCAAGACAGAAATTTTTGAAGATCCATTTGGAGTTGTGCAGAAGGCGTTGGAGGGAAAAAGGATGCAGAAGTTCATCTGTCTCTGAGAACCTAATTGAAGTGAAGGATGGAAATTGGGTCAGAAAAAAATAACAAAACCCTCCTTCTCTTCCTCCCAATTTTCCTTCTCTTCCTTTAATATTTATGCGCGTTATTAAAGAAACATTTCCGGAAGGCACGGAGAGCAGAAGCTGCGAGTATCCCTGCAGAGAATACCTTGCTGCAGCAAAATGTTCAACATTCGAGCCTGACTCCCTCTGAACACAGGAACAAGGACTGGAAACTGCAAATGACAGCGGGAAGGTGTGTGGGAAAGGCCAAACTCAGATAAACGACGGTGCAGCCCGGGTGGTAAAGGAGGCACGGGAGAGGGCAGGGAGCAAAGGCAGTGGCAGGGCTGGGGGACAGGAGGGATGGCACTGCAGCGTGGAGCGTGCCACAGCCAGGGTTTGACACCAGCAGCAAACGGACGGGAGCCTCTAAAGCTGCAGTGGATGGATCTCAGCTCCTCTGGCTGGCACCCCAGGGACACGCTGTGCCATGCGCTCCTAGTGTGGAAGCAGGAGCGCGGTTTGTCTTGCTAAAGCAAACAGACAGCCCCCACCTTGCTGAACCGCGCAGTAAATAGGATATTGACAGTCTGTTCTCGGTGAAAACACCTTCCAGAGCGGCAGTAAACAGCACTTCAATGGACTTGGTTTGTCTCCTGGAGCTGTAGTCTGACAAACGTTTCTGTCAGTGGCAGCGCCCGCTGGAGCAGTTCGTACCCACGTCCTTGTCACCTGCCCCTGGTGACACCGAGCTGCTCAGGGGCAGGGGCTGGCCACACCTTGGGCCAGCTCAGAGCTCAGAACCCAAATGGACCGTCCTGGTGCAGTGTGGGCTGGGCATCACAGGCTGTGGAACTCCCAGAGAATGCTCATGTGCACCACTGCCCCCACAGCGGAAAGACAAAAGGAATTGGGCTCGTTTAATTTGCATGGCAGGGGTAAATAGACACAGATATATTGATTTGTATCTGAGGCTTGGTATAAAATAATGTTTTGGTGTTGGTACTCTGAGTAGGGTTGAAAGTGGCTTGAAAATCTGATTTGGGTCTTTACAATGATTTAAATGTTTCCATCACTAACAAAGCCTCAGTTGCTTCATGAGGGAGCTGTTTTTTCCGCCATGGAGTTTCTGTCTGTTGACATGCTGGATGTTGAGGATTTAACCACATTTATTTCATTGTAAATCTCAGTGAAGCAGCTTGGTTTACCAGGTACTGTTCTTTCATATTAAGTAGCAGAGTTTAATTTTAGTATAGCTGAAGAGGGTGGCCTTGTTGCTCGAAACACTGAACACAGAGAGGTTTGACTTGAAAAAAAACTTAAAGATTTCTCTGTCTCTCTGTGTTGCAGATGCAGGAGCAGGAATGTGGGTGAAAGAGAAGTGCGTCAGGTTTCTGGAGCAGCAAGCGCAAGTATTGTCCCCAAATAAGCTGAGAATTGTTTCTTTTGACATGGGACCTGAATGCTGAAGCAGCTTGGGTTTCTGAACAAGAAACTCTTGATTATTCTTTGGATCTTTTTTCTTTCTTGCGGATTTGCAGAAAGGGAATTTCATCTGCACTTTTGCTGTAGGACTGACTTGTTGTGAATATGTACCTGGCTCACACAATGACTCCGTGTCCCAATGGAAACAAGTCAGGGAAGCCCAAAGTACCGGGGACCTCCCAGGGTCCGTACTTTATGCTGTGCTTCTTTGATATACCTAATTTGAGAGGCAAGAATGTTTACTTCCTTCCCAAGGACAAGTGCATGCTTCACACAACGGGGAAATTCTCAATCGTGCCTCCTTCTCTGCAATGACTCTTAAGATATTGATATTTTGGTATCCTGAATCTTTGCTTGCAAAGTGCTGCAGGGTTATTTGTTAATAAAATGTGCAGTGCTGTGCCATGGTGTCCTATAGCAAGTGAATTTCTGACACAGAGCTACCTGACTTAGCTCTTGATCCTGTGATGGAAACTTGGATTGTTTTTCTACTTTCATAAACACACCCTTCAAACAGCAGAAAGATGCGAGCACTCTATTTCTTACTCACCAGGTAGGCTTCATTCCCATGCAGGCTTTCTGCCAACAATTACAGGTTGGAGTTGGCCAGATAGAATTTTAATTCTGTCCTTTTTGGTCACCTAGGAAAACCGGTGGTAACGCCAAGGAAAGTGAACAAATTCCTGGCAAAACTGAAACATCCAGTACTTCAAAAGCCAATGTATAAAGCAGTATATAAAATGACAACATCTAAAAGCTGCAGCAATCCCCTGAGGGTGCCCCATTTCTAGCTTGGAAAAGAATAACGGTTAAGATCTATCAAATACCAGATTACTCAATTCATTGCAAGCAGCTCAGAACGGCATTGATCAAGCGAGGTAGCTGTTGTGAAATGCCATGGTTACACTGAGAGAGCATGTTTGTTTGTTTGCTTTTCTGTGTAATCAAGCACACAAAGTTGGGTGAAACAAACAGATTAAGGAGCAAGAAATGAACAATGAAATTATTAACAGGCTAACAGCAGGCCCACTACTTTGGACGAGGCAGGCTCGTACTCTGCAGGTGTCAGATGATCTGATTTAGGCATCCAGATGATTCTTCATTACTGCTCTAACCTGCTGAATCAATTAGCTCTCTCATTAGTGGTTTCACCGTGGTATTCATCTCTCAGAGAAGCTGTATGGCCGCTGCAGGGTTTTTAGGGGGACATTAATGGCCTGTACCCAAGCTGCTGCCTGTGGTGGCTGTGCTGCGCCAGGCAGGGGTGGCAGTGCCTCCTGAGTGTGCATCCCCAGCTCCTCCTCCCAGGGCAGCAGCTGTGGGTGGCTTCTGTCCAGGATTGCCATTCCTGCTGAAACAACACGGAGACACTCTGAGTGCTGCTTTCACCTCCGGGGGTGTCTCAACACGGCCTGTTGAGCACGTTGTGAGCATTTGCCATTGCATTTCTTTCTACACAAAACAGTCTTTTTTTTTTTCCCCATAGTATAGGGAAAAATACATTTATCTGAAGAAAGAAATACCATGAGCATAGCATGACACCAAGCAGGGGATCTCCCTGGGGTTTGATTTAAGCCTCCTGCGGGATGCCCAGGTGGATGTGGCATTCATCAGTTTTATTGTTCTTGGATCCAAACCGGCTCGGGAAGAGTTTTGTATTCACCCACAGCACTGTGTTTAGCCACTCAGATGTATCTTTTGAGTTTTCTGGCTTTAATCGGCGGCATTAGGATGATAGAATGTGAAAATGAGGCCCGTCACCCTCAGTCAGCACAGACACACCGTCCTACCTACGGAGAGAACACTTCCCAGCTCGAGAGGGGGAGAGGGATCTCACTGGGAGCCGTGCCTGAGTGAGCAGGACAGAATGGGGCTACCGTTTGTAACCAGCAGGGAAATGGAAGGAAACACCTGCTTTGGTTTTCAGAGAGAGATCAGTGTTAGTGACGGACGTGTTTTTGCAGGGTTAGGCTGGCGGGTCTCTGCAGGCAGCACCACCCTCCCCTCTGTCCTCTGCATTTGCTGTGCGTATTTCAAATGGGTTTGGATGTCTCAGAGGACCTGAGCACTTAGGAGCAAAAACCCATCCTCCTGCAGATCAGGAATGACTGAAATAGCCCAGACCCGAGAATGAAGAGCTGCCTCACGCCCAGGACTGGCTGAGTGCTGCTGCAGCTGGAGTGGGAGCAAGGATAACAGGAGCATGTGGTCACTGGGGGGAGCAGGGAATCGCCGTGCACCAAGCCACGTTTTCAGGCTCTATTTTGAGGCTGTCAGGAGCTTCTCTCTCAGCAGCCTAGGCATGTCTATTGATTTGCATGCTGTGCTTTCTGCTCGACAGATATGCCGTAGATTTCGGAATACTTGCAGCTTAAAAAGAAAATTTCAGCAGCCAAGGAGAGCAATTTGGGGACTGATCTCGCTTTAGTCTTCTCAGGCGCAGTTACTACTGCAAGAGGAAGAAAGAGAAATAATGATATCAAATCAATAGTGAAGGAATGAGTCAAAAAATCATTGTGGTATATGAGGCTATAAAAAGGAAAAATTACTGGCAAATGAACTGGACCAAATCCTGATGCTCCCTGAATCAGTGTGGAGCCAGCAGGCAGGATTTGATCATAGCTCCCTTTTCCTGGCAATTTACTGAAGCTTTCAGTGAAATTATTTCTCAAAAAATGAAGACGTGTGTGTCAGTGTAAACACTGTGATCAGTTAAATGCTAACTAGCATGGGTTTGTGAAGTCTCATTCGTTAATCTTTCAGACTGTGTAAGAGAAGAAGCTTTTGAAGTGCAAAGTATTATCATTATCATGATACGTTCATAAAGCAGGTCCTGTGCCTCATTCAAATGTAAAACGCTGAAAGTGGCACATGAGGGTGCCAGATCTGTGCCAGATCCCGAGCCTCTGCTGGCTCCCCCATATTCTTCTCACCTGGAAGGGGTGACAGGCTTTCTGATGTGCAGAGCCTTGAAATTCCCTCTTTAATTTCCTTCTCTCCGTGCTTGAGCTGCTCTGACACCTGCTTTGCTGCTGATGACTGCTCGTAGATTATTTCCATTTTTTGAGACATGTCCAGCTCAGGTACCTCTGACTATATGATCATACTTAGATGCAATTCAACATACTCTCCTTGCTCTACTTGTACATTGGGAAACAGATCCTAATGCCTGGAAAATTGGTAGGAAGCGTGGAGACTGCAGTAATGGGGCCGTGAATTGTAGGTAGTTTGTGAATTCCCCCAGTGCTGGGGCCATGAGGTTGCAGGGAATTTGTGTATTTCCCAGTGCTGGGGCCATGAGTTGCAGGGAATTTGTGCATTTCCCAGTGCTGGGGCCATGGGTTGCAGGGAATTTGTGCATTTCCCAGTGCTGGGAGGGCAGCTGTGAGCCTGCTCTGCCTGCACTCCTGGTGAGCAGCTCTGCAGCCTGGTCAGGGCTCCTGAGCCACCATGTCCTGCTGGGAGCTGCAGAGCCGTGCCCTGGGCTCAGCAGAGTGCCACACAAGCACACACTGGCTCTGACTGCGGCCACTTGCTCATTACAAGCTGTCCCTTGTTAAACTCACCAAAAAGGGAAAGAAAAACAGTGTCACGGACTCCCACGGGTCACCCAACTGCTCTGACATGATTTGGCCTCATGACACCTCAGAAGGGAGCTCAAGGGCTGACAGATGGACACTTGTACGTCCTCTCCAGGGAAAGGGGGGCTTGGACAGGGGACAGTGAGGAGAAGATGACTTTTGAATGTCTTGGACATCCTGGGATAGGATGCCAGGATACCAGGTGTCTGTGCTGCGCTTCCACAGGCAGATGAGAAATCCCAGTGTCTTGCAGGAGCAAAGAACGACCTGTTGCTGTTCAAACCATTGCACTTCTCCCATCTGAAGCCTGTGCCAGTCCTTTATCTTTATCCTTAAAGCAGCAGTAGCCAGCTTTTGAAAGCACTACATCACAGCCCAGCACAGCTCCCTGCAAGGGAGCAGTACATCACAGACCCTCACGGGGTTCTTTGCCCCTCGTTTTTCTTCTCCTCTTCAGACAAAACCTGTCTGTGTCAGGCTCCTTGGATAAAGCTGTGAGTGTCGGAGGGGGCTCAGCTCCCTCCTGCACAGCTGCTCGGGAGGGAGGTTCAGCGAAAAGCCTCCCGTGTGTAATCTCCATTATCGATAAATAAGTGAAAATTGATGTTTGGCCCTGGAGTTCAGTACTTGAAAATGCCAATGAAGTAAATGGGGCTATAAAATCACTGACTTAAGCATCTGTCATACTAAAGAATCTGTAAAGCAGCGTGGCACAGGCACAAGGTATGCTTGTCTCCAGGGACGAGAATAACTCGCAGCAGGGCTGAGCAGGAATGAGAACTCTCCTGTGGGGATTTGCAGAAAGAACATCACCGAAATTTTTCTGGAGAGCTAACTTTTTTTCTTCTGTGAAAATTAAAAAGGACATGGGAAGTTTGGGGGAAGGGGGAAAACTTTCCTCGTTTTTTATTATAATTTTTTTTTCTGTCTGTTGGAATGCCATGTGCAAACACAAAACTTTTTCCTTCTGCTTTCTCATATTTGTTTGTTGTTGTTGTTGTTGTTGTTTTAGACAGCAAACTGCAAGAAATTCAAAAATAAGGCAAAAACATAGCCTCAGCTTATTTACTGCTTTCCATCTACCAAGAGATGCAAGCCATTCACGGAAAACATCGAAAGCTCCATTTTCTGTAAATCATATTTTCAGTTTTAAAATTTGTTTTGCCAAAGCTATTGCTTTCCGTGAAAGAAAGTCTTCTGTTATAAAAGTGATTTTTTGTTAAAAAACATTCAACCAGTTATAGTACTCAGGAATACTGGTCCTCTTTTAGCTCTTTTTTATCATAATGTATTATTTTTCTTTTTTATTTCTTTGCCTTACCTTGATTTTTAATGTTTTCTTCGCTTACCAAATTAATTTCATACTTTCCTCATCTGCTTTTACCTGATCTGTTTATTTATTAGCCAATCCTCTACAGAGGTAAAAATTATAAGAAAAAAAAGAAAATGAAAAAAAAAAAAGCAAAAAAAAAAGCTGAATATTTTGAAAATAAGTTAGACCTGGAGACAACAAACTGCAATGTTTCACTCTGGTGATGTGTGAGTTGAATGCTGATTCCATGGGTGATAGATCTCTTGGATAAGATGTGCTTTGCATTCCGCAGTGCTGTACACAAGTTTAATTTAAAAATCTCACAACCCTGTTAATCTTTAAAAATTGTTTTCATAGATAGTCTGAAAGAATTACTGACGTGTCTACCACTGACTCTCACCTACTCTTAATAGCTCTCGGTACTGAGTCCTAATTTCTGCATGCTGTTCAACTTTACTTTTGTGTGCTCAGCACGTGAATCCTGACAAGTTAGATAGCTCTCTAGCAACTTCCAGAAGCTTTAAGAGATCAAGTAGATAATTAATTTCTGAAATGACACAGAACCCAGAGATATTTCACAAACTTCCTTCCCTGTGTCCTCAAACAAGTGATGTTACTGAGGAAGCCCCTGCCTCTTGAAATAACAAACCTATTTTGCAAGAAAGGATACGACAGCTTGCAAAACAATAATAACAAATGTTTATGTTAATAAAAAAAAGAAGAAAAATCACCTCTGCTTTTATCTGATAATTTGACAGTCGTACCTCACCTGAGCGATGTCGTGTCAGTGTTGTTCTGTGTACACTGTATTTTCAGTGTTAGGCTGAGCATTTTTCATTGCTGTGTAAGACAGGTATTCAGAGCAGAAATGCTCTTGGCCCTGCACAGGCACAACAACAGTGAGATGGTTTGGCTGATTGCTTTCCTCCTGACTTGGTGAGTGCAGCTGGGTGAGTGCAGGGAAATGCCCCTGGTCTGTTTCCTAGAATATTTTGGCTGCTGGTGTGGGGAGTGACCCTACGGACAGTTTATTCCAAAGAAAAATCATTCGCTCCAAATTCAAAGCTGATACTGAGAGAAGGAATGGCAAAGCTGGTCTGGTTGTGCTTGGTGGACCACTGAGTCTGTGGGCTTGTAGGTGATGTGCTGTTTAGTCCTTTTCATGGATTTGCTTCCAGTCTTGCTTTTCTTCTTGTAGGTAGGTAATGATAGCAAATAAGTCGCAGCAAATTTCAAGGCAAAAGCCCCACGAGCTCCCTGGGCTTGCCTGACCGTGTGTAGGATGGAGCCCCTGAGGGTGGCAGGTCTCACCACAGGTCAGGAAGGTGGCAGGTCACAGCAGAAGTCCTGAGGGTGGCAGGTCACACCATGACCCAGGGGAGCCCACGGGTCTCTTCTCACCAAAGTTTCTCTGCGACCACCACAGCAGCTCCATCTCATTCTCTACCATTTCCACACCTTGTGGGTGTCTTCAGCTCCAGGTGGGAGAGATCTGTCAGCAGGCAGGTTCAAAGAGAAGGTTTTGTGAAGAGGAACTAGTGTGACTGAGCTCATTTAAGCTGTTTGCAGATTGTCTGAGGAGATCAAGACTGTTATGGATGTGTTTGTTCAAACTTGCTCAATTAATAGTTTTTATTTGATCTGGTGGATAAAATGTTTGCAGAGCAGTTCAGTGAGAGTGTTCCATTGATTATTTGATATTCCGTGTTTATCGTTAGGTTTACGTTGCTTTGTGTTATATACAAGATGCAAGATTATTCAAGAAATGTCTCATCTGTAACGTGTGATAGATCCTCCATCAGAGTAACGAGCAGCAGCCCTCAGAGCTCAATAGGAGGAATAGTTAATGCATTCATGAGCACATGAGAGTGCTATAACTTTGGGATTTAGCTGAGCTGTCTGTGCAAAGAAATGGATGGGCACTCACAGTTTTGTCCCCATAACTCTTGTCCGTAAGACTCTTACCACAGGGGAACACAAAACGTGAAGAAGTCACAAGGGTGACAAGGAGGATTGTTCCAACAAGTCTGTGTTTACCTGAAAAATGATCAAGAAGAGGATGAGAGGTGTTGCTTTTCCTGCTTTTCCCTTTCACTGGGAAAGGCCAGGAATGGAATCTTCCATTCCAAAACTTGAACAGTGCCTGTCTCCACCGAGAAAACAGCACAATTTGAGGTATTTCCAGGCCCTGGCAGAGGAGCAGCCCAAGGAATGGCTGCTCTTTCTTGTCAGAGGAGTGCCAAAGCTGTAAAGCACATTACCAGCAGGCATTTAACCACTCCTCACACTGCTGTGACCGCAGAAAGAGCTGGATATCAGCATTTTATCTCACATCTCAGTCTGCTTGACCCACATAACCCCTCTTACGGGTGTGGTCATGCAGTGACAAAGAAAGGAAGGGGAAAAAACACCACGGAAATTCACCGTATTACACATCCACGGGTACTCATGCCTAAATTCACACACACACAGAGGCAGTGTGCTGTGCCTGGAACAGCTCCCGGTGTCTCTGCAAAGCCTGGGGGTCTGGGCAGAGCTGTGTGTCACGGGGAAGGGTGGTAATGAGTAATTCTGCTGCAGGTACTGCTCACCCCACACGACTGCCTGTGAAGTTAGAACGAGGTGCCAGCCTGAGTGTGGGAACTCGGGGTTTGTATATTTAGCTTGTCACTGCAGTCGGCACAGCAGAGAGGAGTGGGATGAGTGCAGGCATTGGCAGGGATTTATAACAGGTGTTGGTTCAGTGGAAGCTCTTGCTGTGATTAAGTATTTAGTGAAGACTGGGGTTAGTGCTTTGGGGAAGGTGCAGACATTAAATTACCAGATCTGTTCCTGTGTTTTGTGTGGGCTCCAAATCCAGGCTGGGCACTGTGTCTGCAAGGGCTGAGGGCTTGGGTTCAGAAATAGGTCATAACCAGGGAAAGGGTAGAGATGAAGTTGGGTAAAAGTGTTTTTATACATTTATAGGGGTTTTTTTGTTTTTTTTTTAATTGCATTTGTGTTTTGTCCAGAGGTCAGGGACGAGCAGAGTCACCCCGGGGCTGCTGTCTCATGAGCTGTGTGCTGCTGGCCCAGCGCAGGTCACAGCTGTTCTGGGGCTGCAGGAGCTGGATCCAAAGCCGTGTTCCAGGCGGTGAAGGAACCAGGAATGACTGCAATGCTGCTGGAGATCACTCCTCATGCAAGCACCAGTTCCACAGGTACCACAAAGGCCAGAAACACAGCTCACTTTGGGATAAGTGGTCAGGAGTAAGATTAGAGTTTGGAAAGGACTGGTGTTTGAATGGATTTTACTTCCACATTCTGCACGGAAATATTAAACTGTTAGCAGCGAGGAAAGAGTGATGCTTGCTTGTTCTTTAGGTAGAGAAGCAGAGATGGTTTCCAGGAGGTTTTTAGGTCCTTTGTCAAACAAAAGGAATGAAAAACATGTATTCTTCCCTGCCTTGGCCACACAGACATACTTGACAAATGCAATCAAGTCTGGGATTAGGGTGCAGGTTTAGGGTCAAAGGAGGCACATATTATCTGGGCTTTCTGTTGGGACAGGAAATAAAATTAATTAGAAAATTGCTACTGGTCACCTAGAACTGGCTGGGAATGGACTGTGGAAAAGCACCCCTGTATTTTTTGAGTTTATTACTGCATTTTTGGAGGCTCAGAGGGGTGGGAGGCTGCCAGCCCTATCAGGAATGAGTGCCTGATGTTCCGTGTTTGGCTAAGGAATGGTCCCTCAGCTGCAGTGAAAGCTCAGCACAAGGCGAGTCTGGGGAATCAAACACTTCTGAGTCAAATTTATTTTTATATTCTCCAGGGCAAGGAAATGCACGATGAGATTGCACTCATCTCAAATGCACGGTGTGTGTTTGAGGCACTGATATCAGCCTCTCCCCAGGTACTGGCTCCCTGATTTGGGGATGGGGAGCACTGGGGTGGGAGTTGAGGGGCTGTGATCTGAGTTGAGAGCTGGTGAGCACTGGCATTTCTGAGCCGGGCTGAGTGCAGTGGAACTGGAGGATGAGTAAAGCTGGCAGCAGTGAGGAATGACAGCTCCTTGTTTTAATTCTGGAATCTGCTCCCCCGGGTGTCATTCAGGTCAGTGGTAGGATTAGGGACAGGGAAGAGATATGGTCGTGGATCAGGTTTATTGTTGCAGTACTGCTGGTTTTCTAGGATAAATGTGGATATAAATGCAGGAGAATAGATAATGCTTGGTTTTCATCAGGGACAAATCCACGTTCAGGTGAGGGAAAGCATTGGGTTAAGTTAGATTTGGAAATTTCTGAGTTGGGTTTACAGTGGTGTTCTTAGAGTCTGTGAAGTCTGGGATGAGGACTCAGGTCAGGTGGGAGGAGGTTTTGTGTTTGCATTCCCTAGTAGAGTGATGGTGGTAGAGTGGTGTGCATATATACATATATACATATACGCATATATACATATATATATATAGTGATATAGTGGTGTAGTGATTTCTGCAATGAAGGATGAATTACAGGGCAATTTGGGGAAAAAAAATACACCAAAACCATTTATGAGTCTGCTTTGGGTAATTTTGCATGGGTTTGTGTAAGTGATAACGTCAGGGAAGATGAATGTTAAAGCCCTGGTTTTTCTGGGATTCCTCTTGAATGAGGTTCAGTTAATTAAATGATTAGTGCTAAGATTTAGGAGGAAATGCCCTTTTTTCCTGAAGCTTGTTGTGACATCCTTCTGGGTGAAGGGGTTAAACTTTTATAGCAGTGTCAATGTAGGCTTTGATGCTTTGCTGCCATGCAGAATTTTCAGAATTCACTGCAAAGAACAGGCTTAGCACGAGGGCAGGATTTTGGGCAGGAAATGTGTCTTAGTTAAGTTTGATGCCAAATCCTGAAACTGCTGGATTAAACTGAGAATAGACAAGGGAGTGGTGTTTGTGTGCAGTTCCAGCACTTGCAGGTGGTTAAAGGTGATGTGAACCTGGTGTTGGAATGGGATTGGGAAGAGCTCAGGCTGTGGTTGGATCTTCTAGGCTCAGTTTAAGGACTGCTGTGGGCTGGGCTGATGGCCCACGCTTCATTTTTTTGAGAGAATTTTTTATTCCTTTAAGGCTTTAATTAATTTAGGATTTTCAAAAGAAAGGATTGACAGTCCCAACATGCTACTGAACTCTGCACATGCAAGGTGGGGTCCTGGGACGGACCCCAGGGCCAGGACTGGAGATTTGCAGCTCTGACTTTGGTCTCAAACTGGACTGAACACACATGAGGATGAGGAGAGAGTTCCACAGCTGCTGAGGTCCTCAGGAAGGAGAAACAAGGGTTCCACATCAACTGCTGGATTTTCCAATTCCAGAAGAGCTGGAGAGCAGTGTTCGTAACAGTGAAACATCCTGTTCAAGTTTGATGCAGAAATCCGCCCTGTGGTTTAGAATTTTCCACACAAGTAGTCACAAGCCATACCTGCCAAGTTCTGGGTTCATATCTGCAGATGAAAAGCTCTGAAAAAGAACTGGCTATTATCACTGCTTGGTTCTCTTCACCCTTGTTTTCCTTTATTTGATGGAAACAATTGCTCGTCTGCCTGAATATATGCAAATTTACAGGATGAACAGGAGTGATTTCATCCCATGCCCAATTGTTGACAATTCTCAGAGATCACTTCAGGAATTTCAGTATTTCCCTCCCGCCCTGTGCCAGTAAATTAGAAGATAAATAAATAGCTAAATGGAGTTCATTCAATGGAGTACATACTAATTAATGTTTCGAGCAGACAAGGACTTTTTGGGGGGTTTTTATAAACAGTTATTATTATTTTCCTCCTGTTGTTTTACTCAGCATAACAAAATTTCAGGAGCACACTTGTGCAACTGCTCTGTAGTTGGTGCCATTTTCAGGTTACCCTGGTGAAGAGTGGGACAAGGCAGGAACATCCCTCTGTGTGTGAGACCATCAGTGCTGACAGCAATTAGGAAGTGCACCGAGCACCTAGAGATGATGCAGTTTGTCAGGAGTTTCTACAGCAGAAGCACAATTCTTGCAGTGCTCCTTTGTGCTCTGCCCTCTGCAGTGTTCAGAGCATTGCAGGGATGAGGAAGGGCAGGGTGAAACCGATGCCTTCTGGGGCTACATAAAAACAGAAGCCAGACAGAATTAGGAGAATTAAAAGTCATTTTACTGAAGGTCCCTCAGGTACACTTAGGGCAGACAAAGCCCCCCAGGGGCTGCACCCAAAAATGGACCCCGGGTCACTGTTTTCACACTTCTATTATTTTGGTCCATTTGCACATTGGGGGTTCATCTCCCAATTACAGCTCCAGCTAATGAAGTCATTCACCCCAAGTTTGCTGCCCCAGCTCACTTTTGTTCCCATCTCTCAGGCCCGAGGCAGTGAGGTGTCCTTGATCCCCAGCCTGCAGAGGAATTGCTGTGTCTGACCAGAATGGGGAAGCAGCAGCTCACACTGTGTGTGGAGTTTGGAGTTACACACTAAACGACTGCAGGATTACAAAGAGATGAACAATATAGAAGCTGAAATCTTAAGGCATCAAGGCAGGGTCAGTGTCCCTGCAGTGACCTCAGCTCCTGGCACGAGTCCCAGCAAAGCACCACAGGCAGCACCAGAGCCCAGGAGGTGCCCACCCTGTGCTGCCTCTTTCCTCCTCTGAACTCTGAAATTCCTGTCCTGGACAGCTGCTCAGTCCTTGAGCTCCGCTCTCCTCTGCCTTGGAGGATTTTCATTTGCGAACTTGAATGACTCAGGGTTTCAATACCCATGGACAGAATTCTTTTGAGAGAGGTATCTCTTAAATCTAATTTTAGTTTTTAAAAAAAAGGAGAAAAGAAACCAAAAAAGATGGCATTCATTTGCTTTCAGGTGTGAAAAGGATAGAATATATTTTCTCACTCCATTCTCTTATATTCACAATTATTTCTTATAGAACAAAATCAGACACATGTACAGCACCTCTAAGGAAAAAAAAAAAAAAAAAAAGAAGAAAAAAAAAAAAGGACTAACTCAGGCATTAATAAAAGCCATTTAAAATCCCAGGTACAAAAACATATTTTGAAATGCAGTTTTTAATTGATCATTTTCTAAGTAGGAACCTAGACAGTTTTTTTAACTTCTGTAAAATAAACTTGCTAAGTTTGAGGAGGACAAAACTTCTTTTGGCTAGCTCAGGTAAGGGATAACAGGACTGGAAGATCTTTTTTTTTTTTTTTTTTTTTTTTTACTGCTAGGTATTACCTCCAGAACAGAAAAGTTATTTTTGGAAAGCTGAATGTCAGCTGTGTGATCAAACCGGTGATCATCACAATCCATGTCCCAGTGAACAATCATATCTACTCAAAACCCTGTCTGAGGAACTTTACAGGCACTGGCCAGTTTTATCAGAATCAGGGATTGTGGCTTTAATCCATCAAAACACTCAAATCCATGAGGAACTTTGAGCATATAATAGTTCCACTGAAATCAATCAGGCTGTGGATGTACTCAAGTGCTCTGCTGGGTCAGTGCCTGCAGCAATGGGGACAGAGCTCCGCTCCCTTCATTTTAGTTTAAATTTGGTTTATTTTAGTTTAAATATGGTTTCTGCATGGACTGCGCCTGAAGCATAATGACCACATGGAGCTGGGAAGTGGGTGTTGCTGGTGCCGATAATCAGGTTTAATTCTTCCATGCTGCCTGCCCAGCAATGTTCTGGGCATTAAATTATGTGGGGAAGAACAAGGTTTATTGAGGGGTGTTCCTGGTTTTAAGTTCTTATTTTTATCATAACTGAGTCATAAATTAGGGGGCCATAGGGAAGGCGGGTTGGTTTGCTCTGTAATTTGCAAACATCCCTGTTTTCCAGCTGGAAATGGGAGCTGCCAGAGGCAGGTTGCACTCTGAGGATTTTTCTAGGAATGCTGACTGGTGTGCAAGGAAAAGAACTCAAGAAGCCACAGCAGACAGGGGAGCAAAGGGAATTAGATCTTTGAGACAATAAATCCAATTATCATAACACAGAGTGAAATAAAGGAGAATTAAAGATAATTCGTGGCACAGAAATGCCAGATGAATGCAGTGGCCAGGAGTGGAGCAGAGACACAGCGTGGTCATGTGAAAATCTCAGATTCCCAAGGTGTGTCTGAAGGGACAGAGCAGTGGAGGGGGAGAATTGGAATTTAGGAGAGTCTAGCTCAGATAAAGGGCTGTGCAGACAAATGCTGGATCTCAGGGCTGTGAAAAGAAAAGAAAGAAATAAAGGTGGCAAGAAGAACAGGGAGTTTCTACTCCAATTTTTGCTAAGGGAAGTAAAGAAAAAGATCATTTTCTGTGGAGTTACTCTGGGATAAGAGGTGAGAATCCAGCTCTGAGTGGTCTATAATAAAATCAAATTGATCCAATTGGCAGAGAAGAGCTACATTTGAGCAGGAAAAATAATGTGAAGAACTTGTTCTTTTGAAACACAACAAAGAACCACAATGGCCAAGCAGGACAATGAACAGGAGAAGAAAAATCACAAGTGGTAGCAGCTGAAGGATAGCTTTAAATTTGACACCTGCAAAATGGGAGCAGTAATTACATTTTGTTCTTACTGTTAGAAAGGGGAAAACCATCAAAGTGGGGTGACATAAAATCTAAGAATCAGGACTGGGGTAGACCATATAATTTAGAGCAGTTTCAAGAGGATGCTAAATGGGAAGATGGAAAATAATAGCAGGAGATACATTTTCCTTCTGCAAATGACAGCAGTTTCAATCAGAGTCCTTTAAGTGCTTCTGGAAGGAAGCAAAAAATAAAAGAAATTGTTGTTCTAAAAAGTGGTTTCAACCAACAATTGCATGTGTTGATAATGTAGGGATTTCTTGCCCACTTATTCTGCATGACTACTAGTCCACAAATCACAATGATGGTGGTGTTTCTGCCTGTATCTCAAACGAAAAAATCTCAGCCAACACAGATCACTCTATATTTAACATCCTGAGAGCCTTAAAATACGGTGTAGCTCATCTGCAATTAATATAATTAAAAAAAAACCACAAAAACAAAAAACAAAACAAACAAAACAAAAAAACCCAAAACAAAAAAACCCACAACAAACTTAGCATAAATTCATTCACTGAATCTTAGCCAGAAAAATGTTGTGAACTTGATCAAGTTAAGGACAAATCAAACAAACAAAAGATAGAGATTGTAAAAAGACAAAAGATTCTATGCTAGATTTGGGTTAAAAAAGAAGAAGAAGAAGAAGAAGAAGAAGAAGAAGAAGAAGAAGAAGAAGAAGAAGAAGAAGAAGAAGAAGAAGAAGAAGAAGAAGAAGAAGAAGAAGAAGAAGAAGAAGAAGAAGAAGAAGAAGAAGAAGAAGAAGAAACAAAACCCCCCAAAACCAACACAGTGATTGGTTGTTTTAGAATGAAATTAATTTTCAGCTTGGATAGCATCCATCTAAAGATTTTTTACCTTACAAATTAATAGCATAAAAGTCCCAGACTGTGCTAGGTCTTATTCAGAGCTATTGTGTTTGCTAAATGGAATGTGACAGCGATCTGAAACAGGGCTATACTACAGAAAATAATTAGTTGAGAAGTAACTTGATAATTTTACCACTGTGAAGAATGAATGGAAATCAACCTTCACTTTAATTATGTGCAAAGGAGAAGTATAATTACCTGCACAAGATACTAATCAGAGAAAATGATAATACATTCCTCTCTTATCTAGTAGATAGCAAACTAGCTTGCTTAATCTGTTCACCTCTGGTGTATCAAAGATAGCAAATTAGTTACTGCTGAGCTATCTGCATTCTAAGGTTACCTGAATCATTTTATTCAGTCCTTGAGATAAATGCTTATGTGTTGAAATTTTGAAAAATAAAATTACCAACCACTATTTGAATATTTCAAAGTTAAAGGAGAAAGTCACAATCGCTTTCTGCGGCTCCAGAATATCAACGAACTGTGGAAATGTAGATGCCCCAGAGGTAAGAGGTGGGCAGGAAATGAAGCTGTTACCCTTGACCAATTTGTCACAACCTTCGTGTTTCCCGAACAGGGTCGGCAGGGGTGGTTCTTGAGAGTCCTTGTCAAGATTATTGATGCTTTCCTAACTCTTGTGGGAGCAAAGCTGGGACGTTGCTCTTGCAAGTGCAGCTGAGAGCAGTGTGGATAGTGGCAGACAACAAAAAGCCCCTTCCCAGATCAGACCCACCACTTAAATTAAGTGGAGAAAATTCAGTGTTTCTCTGTCTCCCCCACGGCTGGCACAGGGGCGCAAACAGGTTTGACTCTGTTGTGCTGAGGAATACAGAACCTAAGGGGTGTTTTCTTCCCGAGTTTCTCCTCAGGTACACACCATGGAAACAAGCAAAGGCCTCTGAGATTTCGGTGTGAAGCCTGGTGGTTCCAGGTGTGCCCTGGCACAGCATGACAGAGGAGCTGGAGTGGCCAGGTGTGTTGGTGCCAGCCTGTGAGGAGGCTCTGCCGGAGCCCCCCTGTGCTGGCAGGAATGCTGGGCTGATGAAGTTCCACAGCAGCTGAAGGCACCTCACTCCTCTTCCCATGAAAACACTAAAGAGCAGATCAATAAAGTGAGCCAGGAGATCACATAGTTACATTATGGAAGCAGTCAGAGAACATCACAAGGTCAGGAAATATTAGGAACGAGTATTTGGGCATTTCCCGTGTAATGAATCTTCTGCAATCAGATCTAGAGAAATCTGCCAAATGCAACAGAGTTCCAAAAGCAAAGACACTTACGTGGTAATGCTTGTAACTCACTGAAAATATTGTGTTCACCTGACACAAAAGCCTGTTTAATCTTTCGGGAGGAGTTTCCGCTGTCCGAATTTGCCCTTGGTTTGATTGTTGAGAGGTCTTGTCCTTGTGAGGACACCTTGTGAGTCACCAGAAAGGCAGGGGCAGAGATTCAGCCTGTGGGTTTGGAGAGGAAATACTGAAAAAGAAATTCTTCACTGATCCTGTGTTCTCCTTTCAGTCATGATGGTTTATTTGTGGCAGTAAAATATTTCCAGTCTCAATTCAGTCTCTTCAAAGTGCCAGTCTGAAGAGGAGAAAATCATTCCCTATATCTCTAAATCCACTTTAGGTGTTTTGCCTTGTAAAAGTCATTCTTGCTTTCCCAAAATGGAAGCAAATATTGTGCATTATACATTAATCCTAGAACTAAAGAGTCAAAGAAAATAATCAATTTAATTTCTTTTTATTGCCTGTGTAATTAGTTATATGTCATAAAAGTTCAGATTGCATCTGGAGTTAATTCCCCGAGCCTCATCTTAAATTTTCTCATCAACATTAAATTAATCTTATATATCCTTTACATTCCCCCATCCACAAGTTCCACTAAATTTCGTTGCACAGGAACTTCTCTTCTGAATCTTCTCAGGCTTACCTCAGTGGCAATTAAGAACTGCTGTACCCAGTCCATGCTGAGGGGATCAGATTGCCAGCCCATGAATCTCCTCTCTTGACAGTTCTGTGCTTAATATTTGTAAAGCCAGAGATTATAAACTGCTGTGAGACATATGAATGTTAGTTTGCTTTTCTCCTTTATTTGAATACTTGGCACCTTCTCCTCTCTCTTCTCTCATGACTCTGTCCATAGAATGCCATCAGTCTGCTGGATCTCAGCCGTTTGGGAACAGAAGTGATTTTTCTTCTGAGTCACTGATAGCTTCAGGTTCTCTACTATGTGCTCTCCTACACAGCCCAAAGGGTTAAAATGAAAATTTAAAAAAACAAAAATAAAAAAATACATTTAAAAAAAAAAAAAAAAGTGGAAGGAACAAAGAAAGATCATTACTGTCGGAAGCAGTATGAAGAGAATGAAGGCCGGGGTTGAAAATAAACCCTTGGATTTATTTTATGAGGAATAAATGGGGCTGATAACAAGAAAGGTGAAATAATAAGTGAAAAAGGGGAGACATAGAGAAATAGAAGTGGATCATGTGAGAAGTATGAGACCTAAATTTTAACAAAGAAAATTTAAAACAACCACAAAGAAAATGTTCCTTCTGGTGACAGCAGTTCTGAAGGTTATGGATTTATGCTCAGTGCAAATTTTTAAAAGCAACACAGATAAACTTCCATCAGGGATGTCTTAGGTGTGTTTATTCCCGCTTTAGGCAGTGACACAGACCGTGTGATTTCTCTGCATCTGCTTTGTGTGATTTATTAAGCTGGGAAGTAAATGAGAGGGGAGACCAGGGGTGAAGAACAAGCAGAGTATGGAAGGCACAGTGAGAAAAATTTGGTGAGTGGCTGTGGTGGCACAAGGACTGATCAAAGCCAGATCCAGCAGCAAACAAGATCAATACAGAAGAAGAATCCAGCATCAGTTTGGAGCCCTAGTTTCAGAACTTTGTAAGAATATCATGGAGATATTGTGGTGCTTCTCTAAGCTGTTTTTCCTCAAGTTGTTGCTTCGGGTTCCTAACAACCAACTTTGTGCCATTTTCTTCTTGTCTCTCAGATGGTAAAATCTGTCTCATCCTCTGTGCTCTTATCAGCACTGAAGTGAGCTTATATAGCTGCTTTCAACTTTCTATTCAGAGGAACGAGTTTTAGAGCATCCTTTCATTATCCAGTTGTATGGAATATATCACAACTTGTGCTCTTCCTGCCTTTGTTTTGCTCCTCTGCCAAACAAAGAGTTTTTTATCTCAGACCCTTTTCTTATCATCATCCCCTACAAAAACGGAGTCAACATATTGCTATATTTACAAAGAGCCTTTCATTTGGATGATGCAAAAGATGTGCACATGCACATTTCCCTGGATGCATTGAGTAGTTGCTTGTTTTGGGAAGAGGTGAGCGGGCAATTAACCCATTTACATGCACAACTGGTGGTGCTGACTGAACTAAGGAGAGTGTGTTCACAGTTTGGAATGTACACAAATTTAACACAGACTGGAAATTTGGCTTCTGATGCCGTTTTTGTATCACTGGTTATGGGGGAAAAAATAAAAACAAAATTCAAGCTGTTTTCTGGATTAGATAAACAAACCCTTGGGCTCTTGCAGTCAGCCTATAAGACAAGGTGGAAAGCTCTAGAAATTGCAGTATATAATGGGTTTGCGTGCAATTCCTCATTTCAGTGAAACACAGATGACAGTGGGACTTCTTATCACCACACTTATCTGCTGCGAATACAAATGTATTAAGATGAGTTACTGTGTAATTACGATTGCTCCAGACAGATTTATTATGAAGTTACCAGATTGTTACCCCCAAAAAAGCCTGTCTTATTTCATGATAATTATGCAAACTGGTGTCATTTTTGTGCACAAGTTCTTAACTGATAATAAAGCAGGCGCTCTGCCAGTTTAAATAAGCAGTAGAAATTAGTTACTTTCAAAGAAAAAGAAGATGGGAGACACATGATTGATGCTCTACAAAATTTTCACCTGCAGAACGTGCAGGTGAACATTTTAAAGGATGATTTCCAGATACAGGAAAATGACACAAAGACAAATGAACAACATCCAAACACAAAACCTAGTGAAGAATTTCAAACCAGGCGAGGTTGCACTTCTGTGGTGCTCTAAAGTTTTGACTTCTAAACACTCTTCTATTATTAATTTATTTCAGTGTTTTATGTGGGGAATAGTGAGGGTTACAGCTCTGCGTAGTTATTCGTGCAGTGTTTTCTATAAACTAAACTAGGATTTATTTAGTCATCCCTACTGGATTCCTGTTTCATAACAACTGCTAAATTAAAGCTTCATGAGCGGAAGGGCAACGTTTCTAAATCAAACTCAGTGTCTGGCTCCAAGAAAATTCATCACCAGTTTGTCAAGAGAAATAACTGGTCCAAAACTTTTCCAGAAATTCAGAGTGAATCTCTGGATTCTGGAAGGGATTTGTCACTTTCTCTCTTGTCATGCTGCATTCTCACGTTCCTCTGCTGCCAGCTTCAGCTTGAATAAAGTGTTGAAGTCCCATTGCAAAGCCTGTCTTGACAGCTGGACTAACCTGACCAGATGTGGGTGACATGGGGAAGCTTGTGCTAAACCTGGACTAAAAAGATTTTCCACCAAATTTTGAAAAATAAAGAGATTAGGAAATAGTTGAGGTGGTTGTTTGAGTAGGACACCCCTTTTTTTTGGTGTTTATCCGCATGCTCCTTTCCAGACTTTGGGACTCTGCCAATCGCTGCTTGAATCTGTATTCATGTCCTTTTCTAAAAGTTAACATCTGGTGCTGATACTGACTTTTCCAATGACTTTGTGTAACACAGCTTTCAAAATCTCATCACTTTTCAAGATATTATAAATAATTAACCTAACAATCTATTGAAAATAAGCAAGGACACAACATGCCAAAAAGTTGTTTGAACACTGACAGAATAGATATTGAAGAAAGAAAGCATTGAAAAAAAAAAAAAAAGAAAACAGCAAGGAACCATTGCCGTCTGTCAGGTCAAGTCAAGATGAAGGCGCTGAAATCAGCCAAAGTGTAGTGGGAGATATCTGCCCCTTGTTTCAGGAACTCCTCCCGGCCTCACTGAGGATCTGCCACGTGTGTTCATCCTCACTGCTGGTGACAACGTGACAAGTAACACTGTGACTTACACACAGCAAGGCAGTGCCACTCAACAAGGCTAACACAGCCAGGAATGCCCGATATCAGCAGTGCCTGCTTCCCCATATTTTTTAATATGTCCAAATTCAGGCTCTCCATGTTGCCAAAAGGCAACATGTCCGAAGGCAATGTTGTCCAGAGTCTCTGTTCTGCCAGAAGGCTTTGTCAGATGTGTTGCTCATTTGTTGAGGTAGAACTCCACAGTTGTCTTTCCAGTCATTGGTGTTGTGGTGCGTAAATTTGCCGATACTTTGGAAGCAAAGGATTCAAGTCGCTTGGATTAAACAGCAGCCTTGACAAGTCTCCAAACTCTAGGTGAGCAGAATTTGGAGTACAACACAGCTCTCTGCAGGGCTCTTCTTCAGCTCCTACTGGTGTCACTGCCGTGGGCAGGAAGGGCTCCTGGCACCGCCGAGGCCACCAGCAAACGTCACCTGTTGCCGCCAAGAACAGGGGCATGTTTTAGCAATAAAAACCAGATCTCAAAAAAAGAAAAGGGAAAAAAAAAAAAAAAAAAAAGAAGAAGGAAAAAAGTCACAATTCATTATTCAGAGAGTGCCTAAATAATTGATTGTTGGCTGGGGGATTGGAGGAGCGTTGATGGCACTCCCGCGTCGGCGGCAGAGCGATCTCTGTGTGAGGGGGATTGCTGATGTATGGATCACATACAGCCTGTTTGCTTTGAACCACTGATAAAGCCAGGCATGTCTCGCTGCACACTTTTGTCACCTGCAGTATTTCCCACCATTTTTCTCCCTGATAACTAATCCCCAATCCTCTTTGCTGCTTTTTTTAGACAAGTCGTGCTGGGTTTTCTTGCTTCCATGATAAAAGGAAGCTGTTTGAAAACAAAGTGGAGTTGTTGGTGGGGGAGAAATATTTTCTGCGTTGGATTTTCTGATGCATTTTAAATTGAGAGCTTAACTTCTTTAATTTCCTGGAGAAAAAGTTGCATATTTATTTACATTGTTATCTAGAAGTATGATTAAAATTTATATATGTGGAAGCAAACATTAGCCAGCTTACCAAATAAGGCAGGTTACTTTGATCATGCCGGAATTCTCTTATTTATTGCCACGTCTGACTATATACTGAAACCTTTATCAACAGGACATGCCCAGCTGCATCAGCTACCCTCTGAATGTGATTCTGGGGACATGTGTAGCTGCCCATGTGTCTGTGTTTCTGCAAAGTAACACAGCAGGCTTGAAAGGAGGCTGCACCCATTGTGTTCAGCAGAGTGTTTTGACAGAGAGAGTTCCCACCGTGTACAGAACTTTAAATTGTGTTTTAAATTAAACTAAGCCTTATGTTGGTGGCAAGGAGACCATGTTGCTGAAAAGAGACATCATTTGTGACAAAAGCTTTACAGACGTTGAATGTCAGACACTGCAAAACAGTTTCCCTTCTGCTTTAATTGAGAGCTTTCTCCAACAGCTGAACCTCAAAGCAAATCACAGTGATTCCCGTCTTCCCACAAACTGTTGAGATGCTTTAAACTTTATTTAAAAAAAAAAAAAAAAAAGCCCAAACTGGGAGGGGTTTTGAGGACCTCAATTTAAATTATTTTTCTAGGCTGTGATAAGGGAGATAAAACAGTTACCAAGAAGAGCAGTGGGGGTGAATAACAAGTCAAAAACATACAAAGTTTCCATTGTAACTGTAGCTGTGGCTGTGCTGGGTCTTTTAAAATACTGATTTAAAGAAGGTGAAGGAAATTTACCACTTTCTTCCCACTCCCCTCATTCCAGTGCTTTTAAGATCTAAATTCCCCTTTTCCATTGTGTGCACATGCATTTTTTTAGCTTGAGTGATCACCTGGCATCCAGAGATCAATGGGAAGTGTTACACAACCATGTCATTACATATATTTCAACAAGCAGATGTTAGTAGGAAGAGTTCTCTGACCAGTTTTTGAAGATGTTGTCAAAATGTGGCTTAAACATCAGAAGAACATTCTGTGAATTTGCATAACCTCTACAAAGCTTGAAAAATTAATTTATGGTGAGCATCACTCCGCACTCATTTCCAGGAGAAAAAAAAACAAAAAAAACCACCAACCACCCAACCCTTTGAATGTCCTTTTCAGTTGAGCTTATATGTATAAAACTTCAAAGATAATAATGAAGCAGATTAAAATTAACAGCAACTGGATGTGTGGAAGTGCTGCTTGGGCTGAATACATTACAGAAGTCAGAGTGAATTAGAGCCACGGGAAATGCTGCAGCCCAGGACAAGGGTTTATGGGGCAAACTTCAAGGCCTCATTCTCAGAATTATTTTCTATCTTTTTTCTGCCTCCATCACCTACTCTGTTTTCAGTCTCAGTGCAGTGCAGTGCAAGAAGAAGAAATACCTGATTTGTAAACTTTGAAGTCTTAAGTGGAATTTGAGGGTTAAATTCAAAGTGGTGTCAGACAGGAGAGCGTGCCCTGATCTAGGGGAGCTTTGTGTTTTCAGTGGGTTTTAAAGGCCGGGGAAGAAGAGTGATTCAGGCTTGTTTTTCTCTGGTGAAAGAGGTTTCATAAGCTCTGAACCAAATTGGAGAAACCCCTGTGATGCCTCCTTAACCTGCTGGGTGCCTCTTCCATTTTTAATCCAAATCTCAGAAGAACTCATCTTTTGATTTCCAAGTTTTAAGACCAGAAGGGGTTAAATCCTCTAATCTGGCCTCAGTACCACAGCTATTTATTTGGTTGCTGTGCAAGCTCAATCAAATGTGCAAGGTTTGAACGTGCATTTCAAAAAGACACTACCGAAGAGAGGTTCAGAAGGTGCAGAGGTCAGGTTTGTGCCTCAGATATCAACCCAGAGGGACAGAAAATGGTGTTTGAATTCTGCATCTTCCTTCCTTCTGCCTTGGAAATGCAAAAATGCCATTTGTACATTCTGTGTTAGACCCTTTGCCTCAAACACAGGAGGACGGGAAAATTAGAACTTCTTTGCAGTGCAGTGGAAGAAATATTTTGATGTGTTCCAAATGCTAAAATGTCAGGGATAAAAGGGCTTGCTTTGTTTTTCATCCAGGAGGGAGAGAGTTAGAAAACTTAATATTAGCAGAACTACTTCCGTGCATTTTTAAGCACTTCAATAAATGTGCTCTTGATTGGATGTAAACTTTCCCCTGTAGTGTTTGCAACCCAGGAGAATATTAAGTAAAAAATCTCTTTAAAAGTTAGAGGACTGTAAAGTGATTTTACATATATTTCAGTCTTCAGGGTCCTCATTTTTCTGATTCATATTAATTTTATTCCATATTTATAGCTTAAGTGAGAAGAGAATCAAATTCAAGAGGTCCATAACTATGTATAAATAATTACTGTTTATGAATATTACTGCACAAATTATAAAGAGGATAGCAAATCAAGAGAGATGAAGTGAAAAACTCTCCTGAAGGATGTCTAGGTATTTAGCTCGCAGGGCTGGATCAGAAGGGCTCAGAAGCACAGGCAGTTTTGCGGATTTTGGTTGTCCGTGTGCAATCAGCAGTTGCCTCTTGAGGGTGGGTGATCCTGCCATGGAATTTCATGGAATTCCAAGCCTTTGGCTGCAGGGTTTGGGTGTCAGGCCCTCACTGTTGGTCTGATCTGCTGAGACCTAAACTTCCCTCCTTGCTGCAGAGGGCACAGTGGGACTTGGGTGCCCAATAAATTAAATGGAAAATCTTATTTCAGTCCACAAGTAAAGATGTAGAAGAAGCTGAGTTGAGAGGAGAGTGAAGGAGTTCTGTGTCTTGCGCCCGTTCTCCAAAGCAGTGTATGTATGAACTTGTGCCAGTCTTCACCCAAAATGGATGCTGCTAATTTCCTTTGTGGAATTTTCTGTAATGAAAAAAAATCTCCAAGGGTTTCCATGAGTCAGGGATAATGTGGTTGTTTTGTGGTGTTGTTTTTTTGTGTGTTTTGTTGTTGTTGTTGTTTTGTTGTTTTTTTTTTTCTTCTTGAAAGGCTCCATAGCACATTTATTGACATGCACATTAAAATCAGAATGCTGAATGCTATCTCAAATACTTTTGTCTTTCAAGAAATTCTCACGCTCACATCCTGCTTTAACTCAGTTAATGTCTGCAAATGCTGTTGAGCTCAGGCACAAAATAAAATGGACTGTGGCACTGTGAGCCTTAATTTCTCTGGGCAGGGCACAGCACAATGAGCCAAGAGCACAGGAACAGAAAATTTCCAGTAATAGATTGTTTCATTCTTGGAAATTGGGATTTCTTTGGAAGTAGTTGGAACAACTCCTTCCAGCATCTGCTGTCTACAGAGCACAGGCAGAGAGGAAGGGGAGGAGTGGGGACACTGATTCTCCACTCTCCACATTTAGCACCATTCTTACGTGTCCTAGAGTGACTTTATGGTGCTTCTATCCTCGCTCATCTGTTCTGTTTGTGCTGTATATTGTGTTCTGTGGTGGTGCAGAACTGTTTTATTAGGTTTTTATAAGAAGTTTATGTTGTGGTTCATTTCACTGTATCCCCAGTGTTGTAACCCTTTTTGTGTTTTCTGTATAACAAGGTGTTTTGTGTCAGTCCTCCCACCCTCTTTGCCCTGGGGCAGCTTGTCTATCACTCCAGGGGTCCCTCCCGGATTGCAAAATCTCAGGGAGAGGGCTTCAGGTGACAGGTCCCCTGGGGGGAATTCCTTTGGCTCTGGATTTTAGTGGTCCAGGGCTTGGGGGTGGGCACACCTTGTTACCCCCTGAATCCCCTGATTTGTTGTCTTGTTGTAACCCCCCTGGAACCCCTCCCCTGCTTATAAGGTGGAGGAGGGAGATTCAAATCCTCTAAGCTTGGAGCTCTCTGCTCCTCAGCTCTTCAGCTAATAAACATCTTTTAACCTGCTAAGCTGAGAGCCAGCCTTTTCTCTTCTGCTGCCGTTGCTGTTACGACACTATTGAGTCCAGCTGCCGAGAAGCCGACCCAGCAGGTAATAGCCTGCATGCCCCCCAGACTGGGAACATTCTGTGGCTGTGTTGACCAGAGCTAGCTGGAGGTCATCTCCCGCCCCGAGCGGGGAGGGAACCAGACACAGTGTTCTGTGCCTTTCAGACTGGTTTTGAGAGTGAAGCAGGGAAAGAAGAATCACAGAGTTTGTTTTGAGGAGAGCTGTCTGACTCCTCCACGTTCCTTCTCTGGGCTGGGCGTTCGTCTGAGACACGGACAGCAGCTGGACAGAGATCTCCTCTGCTTTTAGTTCGTTTTAGCTATCTAGGGCAGAGAAGTTCCCTGGACTGTTCTTTTCTCTGTTTCTCAGGACTGTTTAAACCTGTTCTGGACTGAAAACCCCGAGGAGCAGCAGGAGCTCACACCTGGGGCCCAGCGGGGCCTGGACGTCCTGAGGGACTGGTAAGAGACTGGGAGAGCTGAGCTACCCACAGCAAGGACGTTCTGAACTTACCATCTCACTTCAGAGCAATGAAAGGTTGTATTGTTTCATATTATTCATTCTTTGTGCTTGTGGGCACTGTGTTTGCTAAGTAAATAGGTTTTTTCCACTTTTCTCTGAGGAAGGTCTTTCCTGGAGCAGCTGCGGGGAGGGGGCCCTTTGGGTTCGCTCCCCAGAAGGACCGCATTCAGGGGTTTTCTTCCAAATTTGCCCTAAACCAGGACATTAGGCCAGGAATACCTTGAAGAAGGAGGTTTTATCCCTTAGCAGGTTGGTATGGAATTGTTCTTCTCAGAGGTTTGCATGTTTGTACCTCCAAGTTTGTGTACCCACAGTCAGGGTCACATGGCACTGTAAAATGGCTGCCTGGCACACATGGAGAAAACGCTCCTCAAATATTAACAAGTTTAAAATGTATTTAATACAGCAAAGACCAGTAAAGTTTGGAAATGGATGTATAAATATTTATGAAATTACAACACAAATAAATATTACAAAAGCTCATCTGATTAAGACAAGAGCTATGACAATTCTTGTGAATTTTTAATATTAAAATAAGCATTACATTAATGAGTCTTCATTACATCATTAAACATTTTACTTTGTTTTCTGCAGAGAATTTTATTTTTACTTGACATACTTTTTTAAGTGTCTAATGGGCTCTTATGACATTTGTAAATGAGCCAAAACATAAGGAATATAAGAGTTAATTCTTTATATTCATCACTAACTCAGACTAATTTATCATAAGGGAAATAATAGGGAAGTCTTTTTTTTTTTTTTTTTTTTTTTTTTTTTTAATTTACATATAAATAGGCCTAAATCACAAAATTAGATACAGATTTTAAATATCCCAGAGTCCAAATTGACTGATGTGGGGTTTCTCTATAATTTATTATAGCATGGCAAGGACCTGGATTGGATTTCTTTTTTTAAAAAAAAAAAAAAAAAACACAAAAAAACCCACAAACAAATAAAGAAACAAAACCTTCATACAGTTCAGCAATGCTGGAAATTGGAGATTACTCTGAGGTGTTTCAGTGGCTTCCCTTTTGTCAGGGAAGGGACCCAGCAGCTCTGGGCATTCTTTGGTTGTTATCTTGGGTTCTAAGCTAGCTTTTGGGATGAGTAAGGAACGTCCATCTGGGCAGGAGCAGTGGACGTAAAGACAGTATTAAAGACAGATTCCATTTGTGCTTGGTACAGAGTGTTTTGTTTATCCCAGAGCTGGGTCTGTGTGGATGTGTTTGCTTGCAGAGGTGCTGGAGAGCTGATTTTCAGCTCTCCCACAGTAAGATGTGCAGTGATGGGATGGACTCAGTTGTGGTCAGGTATTTCTATAATCCTCCAGAAATGGAGTTCAGCATCCTCTGGGCTTTCACTGGCCTGACTAAAAGGAAGGAGGAGCTCCTGATCCTGCCTTGCCCAGTGCTGGGGGCTGTTCACTCCTCAACAAACTGTACCAGGTGGGTGCTGGATAGACAGCGTGACCCTTCCCTTGTTAAAATCAATCTTCTGCTGTTGTGTTTTGTCTTCTTTTTGCCAGGGTCAATTTCAAATGGGCGAGATGGAGTTTCATGTTCAGACTCAGATGTTTATTAATTCTTCTCTATGTTACAGTCTCACGAGTTCTGAGTCCTACAGCACTTCCAGCTAACAAACTAAAAATGGAGCCTCGTCTCTTGCTTTAAAAGGCCTTTTAAGGATAAAATGTCCAATTATGAAATGACACCTAAATTATTTTTACTTTTAACCCAAGACCCAACCATCCATGACCTGCAATGTGGATTTTTCTACCCAATTACAAAATACCCCTGTCTTGGTTTTGAAAGACGGTTGTCTGCCAGGGAAAATTAGAGCCTCCCTTGGAATGGAGAATGCAAACCCCCTTCCTTCCAAATTATTATAATTTTGCAATTAGGGGCTCTCAGGCAAAGATATAGGAAATGGGAGTAACAGTTCTTTACTAGGAATATTAAAAATAAAAAGGAAAATACAAATGTAGTAGTATTAAAAAAAAAAAAAAAAAAAAAAAAAAAACCACAAGTAAGGAAGCAAACAAAGATCCTTTACTCAGGGTGTAGGAAGCAGTCCAGGTAAGTCGTCCTGGAGTAACAGATGTGGTTCTGTGGAGTAGAGATGGTCCTGTAGAAAGTCCAGTGGTGGAGACATGGGTCTGGTCTCCCTCTGGGAATTTAGTAGAAAAATTGATTCCCTTGTGTCCTTCAGTCCCATTTTTTTATCTAGCTAGGAACAGCTGGCTCCTCCCCACTGTGGAGCATCTCCCAATGGGATGATGGAATGTGTCCTGTCACTGGTGGGCCCTGATGGCTCATTATCAGAAGATGTCCCCTGGAGGATGGAGGGGTGGTGACAGAGATAACAAACACTGCCCCACCTGGGTTTAATGGCTGGGACATTATCAGAAGGCATCCACCCCCTCCCCCCTGGAGGGGCAAGAGGAGGATAACACATCTCCCCAAAACCAGCCTTCAACAGATGAAATAGAATACACATTCCTAAATTACATAATCCAATACAACCACCTAGACCCATGAAGAAGAAGGTGAAAAAGCAGAACTAAACCTAAATCTTGCTTTATATGTATATTACTATATTCTAAACCCTTAAAGTCTAAGTTTTCCACCCTGTGATATCACACACCTCTATTCAAATCACACACCCATAATCCCATTGCTATCACTCAATTTTGGAAGCCTTCTCCACGGCCTCAGGTGAAATACAGTGTTTGCTTGGGGGTCAGAGCCTCTCAGCACAGAAAGTCCAAAATTCTCAGTGCCCAGCGTTCTGCCATCTCCTGATCATGTGGGTCAGGGCAGAAGGGCCTTTCACAAGCAGCACTTGCCATAACACAAAGAGTTCATCTCCAGTGCCCTTCTCTGCAGCCCAGTCCCTGGCTGAGGACGGCTCTGCCCAGCAGCACTGCTCACCCAGTCATGCTGTGTGGCAATAAAGAAGACTCCCTTTCTTCGTGCAGGAAAAGCCAATTCTTTGTTCACAGAGCTCGTATTTATAGGAAATATCAGAAGGCACTGTGTTAGACATAAGTGTCCCACAATACACTGACACTCAGTTTATTGGTCGGAAAATGGCCAGGGTGTATGTCTGTCAAATCTCTCTGGTTTTGTTTAGTTTACATATTTTGGTCCCTGATTCCCATGGGACATAGCTCGTGTTTATTACAGGTGCGAACTATTGTCTCACCACAGTCATTTATTGTGTTAACTGCTTTCATTCTTGTGATTTTTCACATGGGAAGTTACAAGCTGACTTCTAGCTTAGCTAGAGTAGCAGGGCCTAAGCCATTATTTTATAAGGCTTTTCTTTCATAATAATTTTACCTGTATACAACAATGCTGGCCCCCAGGAAACTGCCTGGGGGCTTCTGGCCCTTGCACTTGCAGAAAGAAGGTGCTTCAGGGGAGCAGCATCTTTAATCCTTCTTTGTTTAATAGATGGAGCTTGTGTGGAGTTTCCACACCTGACAATAAACAAAATTCTTATGAGGAAGAGGCTGGACACTCCAGTGCAGGTGGTGTTACCTTCCTAAAAGCATCATCTGCTCCAACAGGGTTGCTTTAACTGTTTTATTTGGGGTATTACCCACATTCTCTGTCATTTCCCCAGGGCATGTTTTCTGCATGGGAATTCACAGCTCTGTGGCTCCAGCAGCTCAGCCTGCAGTCATTTACTGGATTAAGCAATATCTTTGAGAAGCCATGCTTGCCCCAGTGCACAGCACCGTGTGAGTGCCTTGCACTGTCCCTGCAGGGGTGTTGGTAGAGGGGATCTCGTTCCTCCAGTGCACAATGGGCATCAGCTCTGTGAATTTCTCCAGCCTAATGCTGTCTTCAGACTCCTCCTGCCATTAGATTTATGCACCCAAGTAAGCAAAGCAAATACTGATGCTCTCTGTGCGTGGAATAACAAACACATTCCTTCACAAACATTTGAATTTCTGTCAAACATTTTAGCACATTTACTTTCTGCCTTGCCCTCCCTCTTTGTGCATTTTTTAAGCAAATTAACTCAGAAGAAAAAAGTAGTTTACAGATCAAAAGGAAATGTTGAATTATACACTTTCTTATTCTCTCTCTCCCAAGACTGGTAAATGCCTCTTCTCAAACAGGAACTTGAATGCTGCCACATTTTTCACACTTCTCCACTGATCCAGTACCAATGTGATTATCTTATACTGCTCGTGCAGGAATGAATTTTACAAGGGAGGCAGGGGCCAGAAATCTCCTTATTGCACGGAAGAGATGAGTTTCTTTAGGAAGCTCACTGACCAGTCCAGCCCCAAGATTCACATTGGTGAATGTTATAGCCTCTTTTACTTTTTTTTTTGTTCTTCCTACCTTGTGGAAACATCAGAGCCCTCTGCTGAATATTGATTTTTGTGATGTGTCAAGTCTGGCTGGAGCTGAACACTGGAACAGGTTAAAGTTGTGTCAAAAGCAGAGCCGTGCCCCCAGCCCTTGCTTTGCTCTCAGATCAATTTTCTGTAGGGTTTCCAATAAAACAAACCAAACAAACACTGTGTCAGGCTTCGGAGGTACAGAGTTATGAGGGACTCCAGATTTCTCCTTGAGTTATGTTCCTTATTAAAAATCTTTCTGTATGGCATTGTGGTGTGTGATAAAAACCTGCCAAGCAGGAGCCCTGCTGTGCTTTTCTCTTTTTTCTCAAGCTGTTTCCAGCCTGACCTCACCCTCTGCCTGGGCCAGCTCTCAGAAACTTTTGGGGCAGGTGTTGGCTAAATCCTAAACTTCAGGCCAAACATCCAAGAGCACTGGGCTGTGAATGGGGGAGAGAAGAGGGACAAAGGAGATGGATATTCTTATTTGCTTTCTCGCTACATCATTATATTTTAATTTCCAAATCTTCCTGGGTAACAAGAAGTGATTCACCTTGGTGTGAACAATATTAGGAGACATCAGGTGATTTCTAGCGTTTGGATCTCCTTGTTCCTCACCTTTTCCTGGCACTGCTCTTTCTCAAACTCTGAGGAGGATATTTGGCTTTTTTGGACAATGGTTTCACTTCCTGGAGAATGAGGTTAGTACAAGGCAAGCTGTTTATAAAGCTTTTTAAGAGCCTCCTAAGAAAGGACAATATCTGATTTTGGCTAAGCATGGTGAAACAAGGTTTCCTAAATTGTTATTGCTCCAAAACGTAACCATGACCCTAAAGAAGCCATTAAATTTTTGGGATAATTTGCATGTCAAATAATGTCAGTGCCTGAGCCCCAGAAGCTGCTATAAAAATTAGAAAAAGCTATGTTAAATATTTTATTTGGAAATAAATCAGAGGTCAGAAGAAGGCAAGGCAAAGACTGAATACATTCACAGATTCTGTTACGCTGCCCTTAATGTAACTTCTGAAGCTTATTCAAAATAATTGGGTCTGCTGGAAACCTTCCAGAATATTTCAAGGGGCCAACAGAAGAATTGGTTATGCTGTATCTAAACTTTAGTTAGAGAGTCTTAATTCTTAGATGTCTAAGTCTTCTGAAAAAAAAAAAAAAAAAAAAAAAAAAAAAAAAAAAAAAAAAAAAAAAAAAAGAAGGAAGGAAAAGATTTTCTTAGAACTCTTCACTTGGTCTTATTAAAATAGCACTTCTCTGTAGAGACGAGTTAATCATGATTGCCAGACTAAAGATTCTGTTAAACATAAAAGCTGTCTAAGCCCTTGTAGTGAACTGCAGCTTAGAGAGAAAAAAGACTGAGATGATGCTGCTAGAGGAAAGGTTGTCCAAATCGTACAGACACCCATCATAATTTGTGCTAATGATAAACAAATATGCAGCAGAATGAGAGAAAGTTCGGCAAAAGGCAGAAGAGTTCCTAACACACTGTGCTCTGAGTCCAAACGTGCCCAAGGAGGCAATCTGTGCCTTATCCAGTGCTGGAGCCCTGGAAGGTGACAATCTGGGACTTTCTGTGCTAACAAGCACTGATCCTCAAGCAAGCACTACATTTGACCTGAGGCCATGGCAAAGGCTTCCAAAATTTGGTGATAGCACTGGGATTATGAGTGTGTAGTTTGAATAGAAGTGTGTGATATCACAGGGTGAAAACTTAGAATTTAATGTTTTAGTATATAGTAATATATATAAAGCAAGATGGAGGGTTTAGGGCACAGGCCAGCTTCTTCTTTCACCTTCTTCTTCGTGGGTTTGTGTGGTGTATTGTAATTGGTAGAAAAATCCACATTGTGGGACATGGGTGTTTGGTTCTTGGGTTAAAAGTAAAAAATAATATAGGTGTAATCTCATAATTTGTGCTTAAACACCTTAGAAAGAGTTAAAATGGCACAGCCATTTTTCTCTTGGTTAGCTAGAACTCACAGCTTTTGAGACTGTGCTATGGAGAAGAATTAATAAACATCTGAGTCTGAACATGAACCCCATCTCTCAAGTATTTAATCCCATCTCTAACAACAGAAGAAAAGAAGATAACAAACCCACAATCCAGAGCAATGCCAGAGATGCTAAAAGGCAGCAAAACCAGATTTACTGCAGTTAGCAGAGCTGGTACCGTGATTAGTCTGCCTTATCTCGGAGCAGCTCTCCTCCACAGCAGAGTTTTCTTCAAGATCAGATGCCAGCAGAGAGCGGTCAGGGTGGCGATTGTCACATCCTACAAAGCACAGCAACAGGAGCGACTTGACACCTCACTTACTCACCCAACAGCCAGGCACTAACGGCCTGGCCATCTCCCTGAGGCAGCAGCAGCTGCTGTGCGAGCTCCAGACTCAGTGGTTTTTGTTCTGCTCGCCTCTCTGAAGTCAGGCTCCTCACCTGGAGCTGCCTGGAGCAGGAGAATGCCCCAGCCCCGGCGGATGCTGCTCAAGCAGCTCCCTTTTAATTCTACACATTCTACATCGTTACTTCACTCCAGCTTCTTGATAGCTCCAAGAATTCTGAGTGACCTTGACACTTCTTCAGAAATCTCCTTGTCTAAGCCAAGGAGCCTGGAGAGACATTCGGGTGAGAAAAGGCTTTGACTGGCTGGTCTGGCTCTCTCAAATATTATGGAAAGTGTTACCATGAAGAGGCATCGCTCTGAGCCAAGTGGAACTACATTTCATGTTGTACAGAAGGGAAGATACCTCAGAATACATCTGAGGGCTGATCAGTAAGAACAGTCATTTTACAGGGTTAGTATTTCCAGTTAATATTATATTCAGGTTTGAGAAGTGCGACACTTCTTGCAAAAGGAATTGTATAAGAGCAGTTTTTAAAACTACAAAAGAAAGGTGGAAAAGGCAAATTGCACTAATCCAAGTTTGAAGAGCCCTTCTTGTGATCTTTAGGAATTGAGTCCCAAAGAAAAGATCAGCTTGTGACTGAGTTCTGAAACAGAGTTTTGTCAAGTGTCTACTCAGAGCTGCAGAACCAATTCCTCCAGAAAGCCCAGAGAATTTGCCAGGCTGACTTGTCCCACACAGGCTGGAGCTTCTGGAGAGCTCACAGTGCTCCCTGTGCCTCTGCAGCAAGAGCAGGGCAGCAAATTCAGGTGAGGGAGGGCTCAGAGAACCCTTCTGGGGAGAGTGCTGAGCCTGCAGCACCTGGCACGGGGTACTCTGAGTTGCCACAGCAGCAGCTCCATCAAAAGCTGGGCTGGCAGGAATCGGGGGACACACAGTCCACGTGAAGGCATCAGGAAAAAGGAGACACATGACTTGAAAAGGCCACTCAGCACCGCTTGGCAAATAAGTGACAAGATCAGTTTGAAAAGAGAAGGTGTTTCACTCTGCGGCAGTGAGTGTCCTTTGCCAGCTGCCTCACCATCCACCCCTCACATCCCTGCAGGGTTTGTGTCACCAGGGGTGCCTCCTTTGGTCTGCCCCAACAAAATGAGTGCTCCAAGTGTGTTTGACCCATGCCTCCATCGATGCTGTCACACTGCCTCTGCACAGCACCATCCCTGTACAAAGCTTTTGCCCTGAAGGGTGGGATGGGGCAGTGCTTTGGGAGGGGTAGGGAATGTTGAACTGAGGGAAGGAAGATTGCTGTGAGATCTTGACTCAATGTGGATATCAGGGGTTGAGCCTGTTTGGTGCATGGAAGAGGAGAACTTCTCTCGTCCCCAGGCACGTGTACAACTGTGCTGCAATTCACCAGTGCTGGTTATTAAAGCAGGAATGAAACAATCAGAAGCAGGTTGCTGTAGCTAAGAAGAGAGTTTTCATGCCTGTACTGTTTTTCAAGATATGCTGTATTTCCTTTTCATTACGTGGCCACCAGAGGTGTTCAGACCCACTGTGATAATTACCACTTCTCTGATTGCCCTCACTAAATGTTTCAGGTTTATAATTATCATTTTTAATTCATACTTTAGTTTATAATTTTACTATCATTTTAACAAGGGAAGATGGAGAAGTGTGGCAAAGTCTAACTGTGTGTGTGTGCATGTGCTTGCTGGTGTGTATGTGTGGAGACAGAATTTATTCAATTTTGCTGTCACATCCCTGATGTGACACTTCAGAGCAGAGCCTGCTGGGTGCCTTCAGCTCCCACACCTTGATTTGTCAGAGGTGGTGACTCCCTGTGGGTCTGGGTGACTCCAGTGGAATTGTGGCTGCTCAGCACCTTTGTAAGGGCTGTCCCCTGCTGTCACTGCTGAAGGTGCTCAGCACCTTGCCACAGCAGGCTTCCCCCAGCACAATTTCAGCCAGCCCTCATGGCTAAGGAACCCTAAAGCTGTCACAACCTTTTCACTGCTCATCTCAGCCCCATGCCAGCCAGTGAAATGCAGATTTTCCTGAACACCTTGCCATGGTGATGAATCCTGCAGTGATGATAAAAAGATCAGGAACATCCCCTATCTCCTTTTCTTGTGCCATCATTCAGACAGTCCGTAGGGTAATTCTCTCCTTTACTGTATCTCAAACCCCTTCCATTCCTCAATGCCAAGTGCTCTTTATATTATTATGTCAGTGATCTCCTTACACTGCGTATCTGCTCCTCATCCTGCCTCTCAAACACTCCTCCTAATGCCACATCTCCCTTCCCTGTAATCTCCTCCGGGTGCTTACAGCGCTTCCTTTCCTTGTCACACCTTTCAGAGGCTCCACGCGTTATAACCTGAACATTTCTCTGCTCACCTAGCCAGAAAGATTGCCAACGCTCTGAATGACAAAAATGATCTAAAGAAAGAAGATGCAGTGAAAACGTAAAGGTTACATCTTTCTGCACTCAGGGAGGATCAGAGTGGCTTTTCAGGTCTACCGGCCAAGCAGGGACTGCAGCTACAGCATCATTTGTAGTTCCAATTTGGCTGGCAAATATCTTGAAATTTCACAGTTCTGGCCATTGTGCTACAAGAAACCTGCAGTGGCAGCATATAAGAAAAGCTAGACATTGATATAATTCTCTGAAAGGATTTTCCTCTCTATCAGACAGAGAATTAAATTACCACTAGGTAGGAAGTTGTATATCTCCATTCAAACTATGGAAATAGTTCTCCACAGCTTAATTTGCAGAACATGCTCAGAAGGACAAATTCCTCTCCGATCCCCCTGAAAATCAGGGGGATCATGCTGAGTTAAAACCAGCCCCCACTTTGAATTAAGCTCTTCTGCAAATTATCTGAGTAAGCCTCTTTCTCAACACGCCATCCAAGGCTTGTTTGTGCAATCACTCAGATAGGAACCAGATCTTCCTCCACCTCCCAGAGCTTCCTCTCATGTTTTGCTGTGTTTTTGGACATGTTGCATTCACACCTGGTTAAAGCACAGTGAGGTGAAGTGTGAGGCCCCAGAGCAGCAGCTAGCAGGGAGGAATGGCAGCTGCAGGGGTGTGCTGGTATAACTCAGTCAAACACCAAAAGATATTTTCAGTTTGTATCCAGGGATACTGCAGCAGGGAGCTGTTTTTATTTTGTACCTGTAGTCTCTCCAGTTACACAGGGACTGCAGGTCAGAGACAGCATAAATTCTTGATTTTTCAGTGATGGTGTGTGGTACCTGTGAACACTCTCCCTCTGGGTGGGAACTCCCTGCTGCTGTTTATAACTCCACTGCCAGACTCAATGCACACCCAGTGCCAGGTGTAGCACGGAGGGATGGAAGGCTCAGACTGTACCAGGAGGTACCAGGTTCTGGTGAGCATGGGATGAATTTTACAGTCCCCAAAGGCCTCTGTGCCCACCCTACAGAGAGACATGCACATCACCTCTGGGAGGGGTACAGAGAGCCTGGTCAGACCAACAGCTACCTGCTCTCTTTCCCAGACAGCTTTTCTGCCCTTCTGCACTGCCCTCCCTTTCAGTATCAGGGCAGGTTTGATCATTTTTTACTGTGATAGCCTCCAGAACTGACACTTCTGCCTTCTGTGACAGCTACTGGTGGTGGCCCCAAGGCACAACTAAGGTGCTGCTGCACTGGGGCCCCACCGCCAAGGCTGCTGACACCCTGCTTGCAGCTGGCTCAGGCTTCACCGAGAGTTAGAGGCAGCCTCTAAATTAGAAAATAACTAGAATAACAATAATTTCATGTACCTGTGGCTGAAAACTTCAGTCAAGCCAAAACCCTTTTCACTGAGTGATTGTCAAACTGAAATTTTGATGTTCATTAGGCATTTTGCTGTTTCTCCTGCTAGGAAATGCAAAACCATCTTTGCTTGTTTTGAGATTGACAGCTCCAGCCCCTCGTATCTTACATTGTACTTTTTTTCTTGTCCAGTGGTGGTTCTGTTTTACTCTTCCATCATCAATCAGTGGGTAGGAGCATGCTCCCTATCCACTCTGCTTCTCCTGCTTTGAAGTGATAATGCAGGAGTTGTCTAATCAGAGCCTGATCATCCTTTTGCATGGAAGTAGGACCATTTGGATGGGCTCTAATCTCATTAACACTACTTTCCTTGTTTCCATCCTACTGACAACATCTGCAATTCCACCAGTGTGAGTAACACCCTGGTCTGGCTTTTTGCAGGTTTAGTCCTGATTTATGTCTGTCTGGGGTGAGAACCACGTTATCTAACTTTCCCCAGCTCAGGGATTTGATTTCTCCAGATAGGTTTTGAGGGGGTTTGCGTCTGTTTTGAGTATGATCCAGCTGTTGTTTTCGCCATTCCTTTTTATAATCCAGCCAATGAAAATGGTGGTTTTCATATAAATGGATAATTTAATTACTGCCATGCCATTGTAAGATTGTTTGTTGCAGAGCTTCCCTTTAAACCCTGAAGTTATAAATCAGTTAATAACATGGTGTCACGGTGGTGGATATGCTTGGGGTTCATAAATATTTTTATCTGTGTCTGTACATTGAGCCATGGTAGGAAGTGACTTGGAAAGTACTGATTTTATGAGTGACAGATAATCTACTGTGGTGAATGTACTGCGATTTAGTTCCTCAGCAGACTTGTTACCAGGACTTTGCAAATTCCTCTCCTGAAGGATTTGACATTCACTGTTATTAAGTCAAAAAAGCAGCACTTGCTCCGGATTGCAGTGCTGACACCATGCTTATATTCCTCTGCTGAATCTTTATTCTTGGTTATCCTAGAACTCCTGCTTCAGGTAGACCTCTTTCTCTTTTTAATTTCAAATTTAATTTCACTGTGTTTTGGTGGAAATTGGGCTCGGCAGTAGTATCTTACCCCAGCATGCACTGTGGATCAAGTCTTTGCAGTAAAAGAATATGTTTGAAATGAACTGTAATTTTCAGTGAATGTCAATCTTACTGTGAACTGCAGGAAGAATAGCTTGCTTTATTTTTTTTCCCCAGGAAGTTATTATCTAAAAATGGAAAGTTAATTTGTTTCTGGAGCTCACCTAGGATTCTTTTGTCATAGTGCATCCAGACTGGGAGGTTGGTAGTCAGAGACATCCAGAAGAAACTGAGGGATTGTTTGCACAGTTCTGTGTCCATAGCAGAAAACTGGGCTGTGAATGACACTGCTTGGGCAGGAGAGTCCTGAAAAGAAGTTTAACAGCACAGAAGTGTGTGGAGAACAGCTCTTAAAGTCCCTTTTAAAGTATTAGAAAGGTTAGAAGAATTGCTTTTGTGATTTCTGAGTACTGCCACGTGACAGAGGCATTCAGCTTCTGCCCCTGACCAAGAATCATCTCCTGCTGCTCCTTAGAAAAGTCACTGCCTTGTATCTGAAAAGCACTTTGTATCTGAAAAGAAAGATTGGGCAAAGGTAATAAAATATTCACTTCCAATCTACTGAGTTGGTGAAAGCCGATCTGGTCTCTGGTTATCAGCTGACAAACATAATTGCAGCTTATAAATCAAGTGTGGCCACTTGAGAATTTGGCAGCTCTTCCAGTTTAAGATGTTTGCTAAAGTTGCTAACACTATGGTAATACAAGAAAAGTTACATAAAAGTCATTGATTTTGCTCTTAAGTAAAAATAACAGCCATCTATAATTGGTTTCCCTTTTCTTCTCCTTGGGAAGAAACAGCATTTGAATGTGGCAGTGGAGTTGGAACGTGGAGCTGGTTGCCCCATTCTCTCTGTAGATGGAACTGGGAGAGTAGAGAACACGTGGCTTTCACCTCACCATGGACAGCAGCAGGGGACAGCGGGAAAGTGGAACATCAGGGATCAGTTTTGGGAAGGGAGGCTTTTGGCAGAGGAGTCACTATAATTTGTATTATGTTAGAAACAACAGGCTCCACCTGGGGCAAGAGCCTTTCTGACCTGGCATTTGGCTCTCACATAAAGGAAGAGCAATATTGCACCAGAGCATTTATAATCTGAATAGGAATTGAATAGAGAAAATTATCTACTCTGCTCGCTGATTTTTCAGACAGGTAAACAGAAGAAAATTGAATTTAAGTGACTCATCCTGAGTTACATGGGGATTCTGTAGCACAGCTGGGAATAAACCCAGATAATCTTTCTTTCAAAGAGTTGGCAGCGTTACCCACCTCATTTTATAGTCAGGTCATTGAACCCAGCCTAATGCCTCTGCTGGCATTTGGAAATCTGTCTTGAATGCATCCCAGATCTGCCTCCCAATCCAGAAACACTTCCAGAAATCTCTCACAGCTTCTCTCAAATGCAAGCAATTCCTCTTTCTCTGCTCTTTGCAGGAATTACACAACCCCAGTAGATTTTCCGCTCTGGCAGTGTTTTGAACTGCTTGCTTTTCTCTTGTGAAGATGAGAGAAGCCCTTCAGCATTCCTAGGGAGAAATGAATTACTGAAGGGAATAATGTTTCTTATCCACTGTCTCCCATCAGTTCTTCTAGAGGGTTTTGTCACCTGACAGCTGCATAAATGGCTGGAGAACCAGAACATGGAGTTGGTAGCAAGCTTCAAAATGCAGGTCAAGAACAGCTCTTGGTAGAGAAAAGATGTCACAGCCCAAAGGGCACGAGGGGCATGATTGCTTTCCTCTCACCTGCTAGCTCTTGGTCTCTACTGAGATTTTGGCAGTACTAAAAGCAGTATGGAAACTACTGCTCAGATCCTTGCTGTACTCCCATATCCACATCTGTCACAACGAAAACTTCCTTTTTGAATGTACATGATAACTCTCAGGTAACTACATGAAGGAGACAAGGAAAACAATCCCCCTCACGCTTTCTATTAGAATGATTGATGCAGCTTGGAGAGGTTAAATCAGGAAAGGAGCAGCAGAAGTTGAGCAGCCCTTAAAAGCTTCCGAAGAGCTTCTGACAAATGTATTTGATTGCAACCATGGTTGGCTACAAAAGACAGATCTTGTGACCCGGCCCAGTTTTCCTGAGTTTGGTGTGAGCACTGAGCTTCCCTGAGCTGTGTGTCAAGAGACCCAAAACATACCAGTGCCTTCCTCCTGTTGCTAACTCCCATTGTGGGGAGCAAGCCCAGGTCCACATAAATTCATCCCAGGGCTAGAGGTGATGAAGGACGTGGAGCAGAGCAGTAATGTTCATTCACTGCTGCTTCAGTGCAGCAATGCCCAAACAGGCTTCTGGAGCCACCCTGGCAAACCTGCCTGGTCCTGTGGCGTGCCCTGGGCAATCCCTAACCTGCACCTTCACTTTGTCCCCTGGAGAATTCCCAGCCTGCACTTTCACTTTGTTGTCTGGAAGCTACTGAATCAGGCCAGCGAAGGAGCCCAGTGCAGATTTATGTACCCAGCAGTTATACTGGTTGTTCAATATCAAGTTAGTACCTTTATAATTGGAATCTCCTCGAATTCAAAATGGGATCTGAGGTCCTTGCTGGTTTCTGTTACTCCTTGCACTGTCACAAAGCAGAGCTTCTAGAAGCCAGCCCTGTTTCACTGTTTCACTGGACATGATGTAAACGTGGAGTCTGTGGGATAAGCTCCTTGGATAGAGTGAGACATCATGGCCTGTGTCTGTAAGAAACTTAATGGCACAATTAAGAAATAAATAATCAGTATCTGTAGGAGAAGTAAATGCCGTGCGCCACTTTGCACAGTGAATTTATGGGTCCTGTCTCTACAAATACGAGTATAAACACAGTCAATTACTGATATACTGGGAATCTGCAAACTAGTGTCATAATATACACAATTTTTCAGCTCCTGGAAATTGGCTTCAACCTCCTGCATGCTGGAGCTCCAATGAATTTGAGTAATTTTGGTCAATGCAACTTATCAAGTTTACTTCAGCCCAGGATCTAATCCACAATAAAGACTGGATTTAGACTAAAGGCTTTCTCAAAGTGAAGTTCTTGTAGAGAGTTTGAGGTGATCAAAATTTTCTCTTGCCTGCTTTTTGGTTCCTTAATCCCCAATTAATTTTTAGATCTAAACACACATGCGACTCTTCCAAAGGACTTTCAAAGGATGCTCTGAGTCACTCCAATCAGTTCTGAAGCACAAAATACCCCTCGGTTGACATTCTGAGATCATGAGCTCTGGTTATGTGTATTTCACTGTTCACATGGTAACAGAATCAAAAGAAAATCATAATGAAATACAATGGTTGGATTCAGAAATAGGTTACAAAAACATTCTTTTGAGCAGTCCTAACAAAGGAGAAGAGATGAATTTACATTGGGCCAAATTTTTCGTTGCTGCAGTGCCAATTAACTCTCTGAAGTTGCGCCTTGGAATAACTCAATAATTAGGTAAAATTCTTTCAGTGAAGCTTGTGCCACCCCCACCCTCCTTCCAATGCTAACCTGAAATTATTTGGCTTGAGAAAAAATGAGGAGCTGGTATTTTCATTAACTCTTTGTATGCCTTCAATTTCAAAATCATTAAATATTTAGTGTAAATTTGCATTAGCAATTGATATTTAAGCTAGATTTATCAGAAAAGATGAGCCTCTGATGGTTTAAAACAGAAAGAGCTTCTGTTAAGGATGAGAAGAAAGGGATGAAAACAACTTAATTCTGTAGCTCTAAGCTGTCCTTTGTCTTAAAAGGTAAGAAAAGAATTACCATGGAAACGTGCTCACTTCTTCTCATAGGGAAAAAAAAAAAAAAAAAAAAAAAAAAAAAAAAAAAAAAAAAAAAAAAAAAAAGAGTTTGACTTAATTACTATGAAGCTGTACTATCTTAACTTAAAATAATATTCCAGGTCTTTTTTCCAAGCAGTGTATTTATATGTGTCAGAAAGAACCAAAGAAAATGCTATCAGAAGGGAAATAAGCATTTGTCTGTGTTTAAATCATAGCTCTCACTCTGTAGCAAACATTTTTATTGCTATTGTGAAATTCACACCTCTCAGGAGGAAACCTTCTTATAGAATCCGCTGCTTTCTCCCAGCTCCTATACGTGTATGTAAGCAACTGTAGCAAATCTCTTTTAACTGGCAACAATAAAGAACAGTAATTGCACGCTTTAATTTAAAATTACAAGAATGTTCCTTCCTTTTCTGGAGGGAAACCTCTTCTGCGGGCCACTTTCCAGAGCTAACTGCCTCATTGTCAGAGGAGAAGAGCGCGGTGTTGCTGGGATTTCTGGAGAGCGCGGCAGTCGCGGCACAGCAGAGCTCTGAGAGCTCTCCCCTCTCTCTCCTCCTCGTGTCCTCTCTGCTGTGCTCAGCTCAGGTGCTAGGAAATACTGGGGATTTGACCTGGCGGGTCTGGAGCCTGGCTTGGAGCAGGGTTTGCTGTGTCACGCCCCGAATCATCCCGGTGTTCCCCAGGCTGGTGGGCGATAAAATCTTGGCACGTGTCCAGAGTAGAACAAGACACGTGAAGGTTTATTGAGTCTCTGAGGATGTCCAGTACTCCTCAGAATAGCTTAAAATAATACTGAGATAACTTCTCTGGACATACTATGTAAAATAAAATGTTTTAATAAATGAAGAAAATAATAATTATAAACAGACAAAGAAATGCAAGTCGAACACAGTGTAGAGAGCATTCTGACACTGGTAAGGCAGCCCAAAAAAGCTGGTTGAGTTCTTTTGTGTAGTCTCTCTAGTAACAATGGTCTAGGTGGGCTCCTTGGCACCGAGCCAAATGAAATTGGCACCAGGCTTTGAGGTACACTCTCAGAGCCAATTGCTGCTCCTGTGCTAGCCCTGAGACAATACTGATGAAAAGGGCACAGAACTTTATCATTTGGTTTCCTTATACGTTTAAGGTAAGCTGAAACTTCTTCCCTTTTATAGAAACACCTGCTCGGGTGTGGGAAATGCACTCCTATGGAAGAGCACAGCTCCTCTTTCTCCTTGTCCTTGCCTCCCTGCAGCCTGACCTCACTCTGGGCTGGAATTGGATCCTGCAGCTGGAAGAAGGCACAGATCCCTCCTGGGACAGCTCAGCCAGGAATACAGGGCTGTGCCCCTCACACCAGAGCTCATCCCAAAGCCTGGCAGCCCCAGAAACGGGAGGGGTGACCCAGCAAAACTCTGCCAGCCAAACCCACGCCCAGTGTGTGAAACATCTCACATCTCACACCCACAGCAGGAGCTCCCCACGTGTCTCACAGTGCTGCTCAGGCTTTTGGTGGTGGAGCTTCAAAATGTTTCTTCAAGGAGCTGGCCCCAGGGAGATTGGAGCCTGCATGAGTGAGTGATGTAGGGACAGGCTGTATCATTATTTATCTCTGAAATAATCCTTGTTTTTCACATCACATCTGTGAGGCTTCCAGTCTTCTTCTGCTGTTAGACTGCCAAGAATTTTATCTGTGGGAGTTTGCAGCTCTCCAGAAAAAGGCAAACAGAGAACTTTCAGTCTAAAGTAATTTAATTTAGTGGAAGAAAAGCATTAAAAACCAACAAAAACAAAGTTTCCATAAAAGGCGACAGGAAATACCTTTCCTGAAGTTTTCTACAGTAATTGTAGAACTGATTGGTTGATACCTTTGCACCTCTGAAAATGTGAGAGATTTAATTGTTTCGAGGCAATTGTTTTTAGAACAATTCACATTTGTGGCATAGATGTGTTCAGCTGCACTGGGTTAGGTTAAGTCCTGTTTCCATCTACTTTTTTTGCGCCTGTGCATTATAACAGCAATCTAGAAGTTTCTCAGAATAAATTGGAATCTACCAACATGCTTAACATAAGATGATTTAAAGTGTCATTTTCTTCTGCTTAGCCCGGCCATGATTTTGCCCCATGTTTCTCAGGGAAGACATAGAGTGGAGAATTTGGGGAAATTGAGTTGTACACAACTAAATTCTCGTAGTATGGCTTCAAATGCAAAACATTAAAACCTGAGTGTGCCACACAGGGAACTTGCTCCCCTGTGTCACTATCTTTGTGCCCCAGGAAAGTTGATACAGCCCCTTTTACATCAGGGCATAAAAGCTTTGGAAGCTTCAACGTTCAACATTTTAATTCAGCTGGTTTTAATAATGCTCCTAACATTCAAAGATCAGCTCCAACTTTACTGAGGAAAAAACTGTATTTTCTGGTATCTGCTAAGCTGTGTGTCATGAGTTTCTCTAATAACTACCAGGGATTAGGTTAATAGCATTACAGCTGGAAGTGTTACTTGTGGCTTTGTGAGAGACCTGTTTACAATTTACAAGGTTGGAGTGATTAGCAGTGCAGATGCAGGCTCTGCTGGTTACAAAAGCTTCTGTTGGCTGGAAAGCATACTGAATTTGTATTTACAGAAGGAAAATACAGTATTTTACAGTAAAAAAAAAGTATTGCTGGGTGTGGAGAATCTCGGCCTCGTTAAGGAGCTATTCACAGATAGAACAGACCCTTAAATTAGATGAAAACAGCCGCAGATGACACACTGCCAGGGTTTCCCCCCATTCCCTGGGAGAGCAGTGTGCATTCCAGAAACCATGGAATGAACTGGTTCTGCAAGCACCTGAGTGAGCAGCAAATCTCTACAATCCCCACTGTGAGGGTGAGTCAGGAGCTCACTTGTGTGGCAGCATTTCCTCATTGTGAAGCAGGGCTGAGAGCCTGGCAGTCACTAGAGAGTCTGGGGAGGGGTTTTGGGGGAGAGAAACTGCAGCCAGCCTTCACTCAGCCAGTCCACACAGAGGGAATGCTGTGATGACAGATAGTGGTGTAGATCCTGCACAGACGATCTCGATTTCCACACCTGCACAAGTCAGACACTTCTGTTCTGTCTGGACATCCTCACACCTGCACTGGGGTCCCAGCTTTGTGGGGTCTTTCCTCCAGCAACTTGATCAAACATTTCTTTCATGAAAAATGGTGCTTTAGACACCACCATGCTGTCAAACAAACTTACTGGTTATTTATCCCTGCTGAAAATTCAGATTTTCCAATCCAAACCTTTGAATCCAATTAAATTGGATTTGGGACCAGATGATCTTTAGGATTCTTTCCAACCCAACCCATTCAAGTGATTCTCTGATTCCAAATGAGATTGTTGCATGGTTGACAAGCTGATAATACAAAGGAGTGAGTTGTGACAGTTTTTATCCTGGTCTGCTTCCCAAAAAGCTGCTGGCACTGGTGTCCATGGCATTGCTAACTGTGCCTAATACCACCAGAGGCCAGCTAATGGTGTCCTTCCCTCCGTGGGCTTTGTCAGCTCCCTCTTTTTTGGTGCTGTGGTTCTCTGCTCCTGAGTGGTTTCCAGAGATCGACATTTTCCCTCAGTGTCTATAAAATGGAGAACTACTGATTCATACTGACTGTTCTTCAAAGCATGGGGAGGGGTGACTAGACTCTGACCACAATGGTGAAAAGCCTCGTGTCTCATTTAATTCCCTTTCTGCTGCATTTTTCTTAAAGATATCTTACTAGCTACAGCTTTCTATAGATAAACCGGCACCGTGCTGGAGAATTTCACACTCAGAGTGAAGCCTGCAAAATTTGCATTTGTCAAATTTTACAATGAGGTGGAAAAATGTCACTCTTTACCAGGAACAAACTTTGAGGCGTAATTGCTTGTAAGCAAAGCAGATATCAAATATGTTTGGTCATGAGTGAAATCCCATCTCGGTTTTGCGGAGTGCAGCCCCCCAACAATGTCTGCTGGCATTTGTTGGGGATTTGATAATATCTGAAACTGTTTATGGCACATGATGTGACTAATAGGATTGCAAAGCTCCTGAATCATCCTCACACTGTCCGTCTCCTCCCAGACTTCTGTACCTACCCAGCATTTCAATGTCAGCCTAAAAGGTTTCCCAGCCACCAGGGCAGTTGTGCAAATGGTGCTCCCTTCAACCACCCTGCCCTGCATGCTGAATATTTGCGAAATAAATTGGGTCCTTCTGAAGAAGTTTAGTCTAAAGAGTGTCCTAAATTTATCCCCCAAGGTAGTGAAAGACTGCATTAGTTGGAAATTCAGCCCAGCTCTCCAGGAAGCTTCCTGTCACTGCTGCTGGGAAGCTCCCATGCCAAATGGCAGCCGTGATTAAAAGCATGACAGGCAGTGACCCTGAGTTTGCTCTTGTAGCACAGGACTTTAAAAATGCTTCAGTGAACCTCAGAGGAAAATCAGATCACAGGAGAGGCTCCTGCAAATTTGCCTAGAGGAACTGAGCTGTTTGGCTTTGTTTTGTTTTTAATTCTCTGCAGAATGCTATTTCTTCATGGAAAAAAAAAAAGAGATAAAGGAGGCATTGTCACAGGGAAAGGTGGTGGTGGCACAGGAGAGGGTAATGGGGGGATGGAGGGGAATTAAAAGTGCTTTCTGTCTGCTCGGATGTGTTGTGAGGGCTGCGTTGCTGACGCTTCTTGTGCCATATGGTGGAACAGCTGATGGTTAAATGCTGATGCTGAAACATGATGCTGACACAGCAGATGCTAAAACGTGATTGTGGCAAAGATGATAGCAAAACACTGAAGGTGAAACGCCAGTGCAGAAAATGGTGCTGATAAAATAGACACCTCTGATGTTTGTCTGTTAGAAATTTTATCTCTGGGTCTGGCAGTAACTGTAGAAGGCCAAACAGTGTTTGGAGAGCCAGACTGGAGATATGGGTGAACCAGGAGAGTTCTCAGCTGTTTGTTAGCGGGAGAGAGCCAGGCAAAGGTCTTGCTCCTTGCTCTACAGGGAAGGACACCACCCCTTTAGGAAGCAGAAAATCCACTGTGAAACTCAGTTTCCAGCTCTCCCAGCCCACCCAGCAGATGCTGGGATCAGCTCCATGCTGTTCTCACAGGCACGAGAGGGGCTGGCTGCACACCAGCAGGTTTCCAGCTGGTCACAGCGGAATAATGAGGTCATCCAGAACACACAGTCTGCTTGCTTGTCTCCCTTAGCATTTATGTATTTTTTATGGTTCTAAACACCGAGAACAAGAGTTTTAAACATTTAGTTGCAACAAAATGTGGTCCGGTGCCTTTTTTTTTTTTTTTTTTAGCAGGAAAAGCCATTCTGGGGTGTGCTTGCCTGAGTTTCTGAAGGATGGCTTTGACCTTATTAGCAGATATGCACTGTGATCTTGTGAGGCACAGAAATGGCATTTTGTTTATTAAGTACCCGAGTTGCTCTAGAAAACTGAGGTAATTTAAAAAACTGGAAGAGGGCCAAATAACTTAAGTGGCAATATAAAAGTTACAAGAAGATGTATTTTCAGAATTAAATATTCTCCAGTCCGATGGTCTGTGCCCTCAGAAAGTCCAGGGTAAATTCATGCCAGAATGCTGCTCAGGAAGAGCTGCTCTTTTTTCCTGCAGACCACATCGTGTTCGGCATCGTAGATGGTTGACAGAACATAGATTGAATTGTAGAATATAAAATTCCTACTATGAAAATGCTTCGTAATTATTTCAGTAGGCATTTACTTGTGAAAGGTCTTGCAGAATGTATGGGTAAAGGGGATGGGGAAAGTCTGACCAGTATCATGTGCTTATTTGGAGAGGAGGGAGGGCATGGTCATCACATCCCACAAACACTGAGGATGTTCTGCCTGTGAAATTGGATTAAAAGCCTCCAGATTGTAGTTTCCTTTGAGACTGCTGGTGTGTGTTTTACTGGTTTGTTTGCAGCTCTCCGTGTCCTGTGGAAGGGTGTGGGCTGGCTGCAGGGACTGGGAATTGTCCCTGTCTGTGGAATCATCTGCTGCAGGCTGCTCAGACAGGCTGAGGGAGGAGAGGAGAGGAGAGGAGAGGAGAGGAGAGGAGAGGAGAGGAGAGGAGAGGAGAGGAGAGGAGAGGAGAGGAGAGGACAGGACAGGACAGGACAGGACAGGACAGGACAGGACAGGACAGGACAGGACAGGACAGGACAGGACAGGAGAGGACAGGACAGGACAGGACAGGACAGGACAGGACATGGCTGGGAGGACAGGAAACCTTGGCTAACCACTTCTCCTTGGTGTGGGTTTAGGCACCTGGAAGCATCAGGCTGTGTGTGAGCACTCTGCTGATGAGATCCATGGCCTGGGGGCCCCTCTGCAGCCCCGGTCCCTCAGACACCCCGTGGCTTTCCCACACACAGCCAGTGCATGGGGACAGCTGTCCCTTCCCAGGAACTCTCTGTCCCCTGTGCCAGTGGAAGCCACTGCAGGGTCACCGTGAGGAGCACACAGGGGAGAAGTAGAGCAAGAGCTGCTGTCAGACCCTTTGGTTCTGTTCTGAGCAGCACGCCTCTGGTTAAACAGCTCCTCTGGTTCAAGGCTGGGGATTCAGAGTCCTTCAGGGGTCTTTGTTTTAAGGAAGAGGGCTCAGCATCCTGCCCCAGGCTCTGCCTCACCACACTTGGTCCTGGGAGGGATGTTTCACTGGAGAGGTGAGCAGCCTGGACACCCCTTGGCTGGCTGGGGGGAACCTCAGGGAATCAAATGCCAGCTGCCAGTAGGAGTGCAGTTTTTACGGGCTGCTGCCCTTCCCTTCTGAAGTAATGAACTCTATCAAATAAGGTCAATGTTGGAAGTGGGTTGATAGAAGCAAGACACAGGACTTGGCCTAGATCTCAACTCTGGACAGATGTGTGGGAAAGCAGAAAACACTTATCTTTCTTCCAGTGAGAAACTTCTATTGTTGCACACTAAAACATGAATGGTTAATTAGTTATTTTACAGTAAATTGTAACACTAGAGTTAATTTAGGTGGACATTCACCTGGTTCTAGGCTTGCAATCTCTTTCCTGGACCAAACCTTGGTTTGCCCTGGGAGGAATTGCGGTGGCTGTTTTTATTTGCTTAATCAAGTTGACAAAAAAATGATCATTATGCAATATGATCTAGGGTCTAACAACCTTTAAGTCCAGAAAAGGAGCTCCAGCATCCAGTCAGGTTCTGGCAGTGAGTCAAAAGTCTCTAGCACAGAGCCTGGGGAAAGGAACATAATGGTTGTCCCTGGGAAAGTTCATTCCAGCATGAAAGCTTATGGTTATCAGCTCCAGAAATGTTTTTGAAAAGTAATTTGCACCCCAGTGATTCGGGAAGAGGTTCAGTGTTTGGTACCTAATAAAGATAGCTGGCATGGAAGGGATGTTACTTTAATTATAACATGGTGATGACATTTTCAGGAAGGGATCCCACAGAGTTCTGACTGCAGACATTTCCATACTCACAGCACTTAAACAGCTGCCAAAGGGTTTTCATTAATGGGTTTTTTGGATACAGTATAGACAGGCTTATGCTGTGCTATCACTGCTCCACAGCCCTTCTTCCACTTCCTTGGCTTCCCTGGAAAGATGAGCCAAGGAGATCTGGCCAGAGCTTCAGAATGGGAGGCAGGAAAGCAGTGGGTGGGAGGCAGCAGCACTGCAGCTCTGTGCAGAGAGAGGGTGAGAGCCACAGCCCCGGGGATCAGCAGCCCCTGGAATCCCCTCCATGCTCAGAGCATTCCTGGGACAGCCTCAGCCCCAGAGCTGGCTGATCCAGCAGGGCTGGACCTGTGCTGGAGCTGGAGCTGTGCTGGGGCACTCCAGCCCTTCTTTAAATGACATCTCTCTGGCTGCCTGTTGTTTTTGGAAATCACACCGTTTGTGGCTTGCTGCTGTTTGCTGTGCTGGTGTGACTCACTGCCAGTGACCTTGGTGGCACTGGTGTTAGGAAAATTAATCCACGAACACCAGAGGTTTATGTCCAAAAAGGAGACAGAGGAGTCTTTTTGCTTTATTCAAATTAAGGGAGAGGCCATGGGGCATTTCCCCTGAGGTCTCTCAGTTTTTCAGAGGATGCAGCCTCCTTTTTATCCCAATTTCCCGGCCACATTTCCCTCTCTCTTTCCCCACTGGCTGAGGTACTTGAGAGGTACAGACTTCCCAAAATGCCTGATACCTAAAATTCCCCTTTAATGTATAACCCCTTTTTTAATTTTTAATTCGTATGGAACTTACAGGTTTTCCCCATTGTTTTTTTCATCTTTCAATATCCAGTTTCATTTATCAGCAAACCTACAATTTGTTTGTAAAGGCAAATATCTTCTTTTCCATTCATCAGTCAGTGGAACCCTTCCCATCATTTCTTTTATCTCTCGGTGCTGGTTTTATCTACCAGCAGACCCAGAGCTTGTTTGCAAAGACAAATCTGCCATTCCTTCCACTGGGAACAGGTGAGGGTCTTGCTCCAGGGCAGGAGCTGGGACCCCTCATCCCTGCCCTGAGGGATGCATTCGAGAAATGTGCTGGACTGGAATTGTGGAATCCTTAAAACTCTTAAAACTGCTTAAAACTCTTGTTCTCGGCATTTAGAACCATAAAAAATACATAAATGCTAAAGGAGGCAAGCAAGCAAACAGACTGTGCGTTCTGGGTGACCTCGTTAATCCACTGTGACCAGCTGGAAACCTGGAATTCCAGAGCCACACCAGCACAAGAGTAAAATGAGGCCCAGCCATTCAGCCTTGCACATCCACTTGTCCTGAGCGCTTACCGTGCTTCCTCCGCCTGGATGAGGGATTCAGGGAGTACCTGGGGCCTGTCAGAGCCCACAGCGATTCCCAGCTCAGCTCAGCTGCTCGTTCACACTGCCTAGAAGCTTTGGCAAAAACATTTCCACCCCAATCAGATTGTAGGGCTCTGTTTAATATGTGCCAGAGTCTCTAACCAACAAATTTTTATGCAAAAAAAAAAAAAAAAAAAAAAAAAAAAAAAACTAAAAAAACCCCTGAAAATAACTCTGTGTAAATCGTCATCAATTTTTTCATTATTATTCATTAAAATAACATTAATCATAAACCTCTTTGGTATTCATGTGGATGTAATATGTAGTTCCAAAGGAATTATGGATTAAAGGGGACTTAAGCTCAGAACACTCAGTTCTCTATGAACATGCTGTGTTCATTATGTTAGATTTAGTGTGAACTATTTTCTTCAGTATTATTAGAAGGGAGTAATGGTTGAGTTTTGCATTTATTTGAAAGTGATTAAAGCAAAATTTTCACCTTGAATAAAACAGCAGCAACATATTAACAATTTTTATCATGCCCACAAAAGAAATCTCTTCTCAAAAGATTGGAAATAATCCTCTGAAATCTACCTGCAGCTGATTATATTAACCCATGCAAAATACACATTTCCACCTCCGCAGATTTTTTTTTTTTTTTTTAACTTTACACTGTTGGTGTTGTTAATATCTCTGCTACTCACATGCACCTAGGGGTAATGTTAGGATCACTGCACATTCACTCTTCTGTTTCTGACTTCTGAAGGCCCTACATTAATATTCTAAGACTCATTACTGATGTAAAAACTAACTGGTTTATTGAACATTGCATGTCTGGCCTCATGTCTGCATAGTACTAATTAAAAATCATGAACTTCTTTACCAGCAGGAAGCTTTGTAAAATGCGGTGTGGATTTTTGGAGGATTTAATCCCGTTTCTGTGTATAAAAACCAGAGGGCACTTTCCAGACACTCCTGCGAGGTTCAAGGTATTGTTTACAGAAATAATTCCACAATGAGTACGGTGGTTGGATTGTGCCCAGCCTCCCATTTTTCACCCCGGTACAAGACAAATTAGCTCTAGGCACGAGAGGTCAGATGATGGGAAATGAGTTCAGCCCAGGAACTGTGAAGGCATGGATCACAGCAGACCTTGCTCCTGCCTTTCAGCTGGTATCATTTACTTTCCAAAACATTCACCTCACCTGAAGGACAGAAAGTCCCCCAGATGCCTGGAGGTCAGCTCGTATCTCAGCACCAGCCTTTCCTGTTGGGGTGGAGATTTACATTAGGACCTCTGTGAGACAGCATATAGGGCCATATTTCATCAGGCAGTGGATGTCTTTTCATTTGGTATTAGCCAAGTGTGTGTAATCCTAATTAAGAAATAAGTTAATCCTAATGTCAACTGGCATAAATCCTGTGAGGAGGAGTGTTTGCATTTACCAAGGGCTGCAATGTATTTGCTCGACTTTGGTCTCTGTGTTGTCCTTGCTCGTGTACAGTCTAATCTGAGGTCAAGAGAATCATCAAATCATGGCTTGGGTTAGAGGGGCTCTTTAAAAGTCACCTAGTCCAGCTTTCACTAGCCCAGGTTACTCAAAGGTCCATCCAACCTCCTGACCTCGAACACCTTGAAAAGTTGGTCCCACCGTCCTTGTGAGCACCCAGCTTGTTTGCAGGAGTGTCACAAAACATCCTGTGACTGCCTGGACACTGCTTAGACCCCCTCACCTGGCCTTGTCATCCACGCTGCAACTTTTTGTGAGTTATGATACCACCTGAGGAATTTTTTTTATACTTTCCCGAAAGCTGAAGTGCCAGAATTTCCAGCAACTACTCTTTTGACTAGATGTTCGAATTTCCACAACTGTGGCCATGTGGGTAAACTCAGCTTCACACCATTATTGAGAAATGAGAAGAAATTACGAAAAGGCTCAATTAACCCCAATTAAATGCCAAATGATCCCTCCACCCTGCTTCTGAGCCTCAGTCCAGGCTGAGAGAATCCCCTCCCAGCTTGGTTTTCTCCATGACAAGTCCTTTCCCCACGGCCAGGCCTGCTCCATGCTGTTCCCAATATGATTGCAGCCCAGTTCCCCACAGAGGGTTTCTTTGGAACACTAAACAGGTGCAGCTGAGGTGCCAGTCCCACTGTGTATCCCTAACTTCAGCTGGAAACCTGGCATATGCCTTTTCCCATCCCCTGCCTTCCTTTGCACACGTGCCTGGACGAGAACTGTACCTTTTCTCAGAGACATTTTGGATTTGTTGCTTCAGACGTGGTTTTCTTGTGGACGAACCCAGGTTTGAAGTCATGATCCACCCCCTGTGCTATTGGGTGAACTCACCTGGCTTCAGAGGCAGGGAGCCTGTGCTGTGAAGGATGGGATTTCGTGGCTGTTTGAGGGTACAGGAGAGAAAAGAGCAGCCCCAGGAATGTCTGGGGGCAGGATGTATGGCTAGGGCACCCTTAGGGGGAAAACTGGGTGGAAAAAGAATCCCTTAAAAAATCCATTTCCCTGTCCCTTCATAGCACATCGGAGCCTGGATTCTGTAAATATGCTTTTATGTAGAATAAAGATGGTTGTGTAAGGAAAGCTATAGCATTAAATACCTTCAAATAGTGCCTTCTTCATTCTGTAGGGAACTTTTATTTACAGGAGTCACAGCTCTCCTGCTAGAAATCAAGCCCTTTATCTCCTTTTGTATGAAGAGAGGTGCAGGGGGGAGAGCAGAGTTTCTGTTGGCTTGGGTGGCACATATCATTGTGCTTCTGAACCTCTCTACTATTAATAATGAATTAGTCTCCACAACACAAATACAAGAAAAGGTGGTTAGTAATGTCATTTTTGGTCTGAAAAATAAAAAATGGAAGAACTAAGATGAAGAGAGCTGGTCAGGAGCTGCACCAGAAATTGGAAACTGAACGAAGGTTTCTCATGGGTGTTATGCTGATCCCCTAGCCAGTTTAAAAACTTCACATTTCTTTTATTACTAGCTTGCCCTGAAGAGTTTTCCTTCTTGTCCTATTTCTTTCTTCTCTCTTTTCCTCCTGTCAGTGTAGCACGGAGATCCATGTAAGCACAGTTCTGTGTTCCACCAAGAACACTGCAGGGCCTCAGGACACACTGTGTTTGCAGAACCTGATGCCATTTTGCAAGACAAAAGTCACATTGCTGTTACTGAAAACAGTAAGAAAAAGCACAGTGCCACGCATTGCATCAGTCCACGATGCTGGAACGTGCCCGCCTGTCCTCCTCTCCTGACATCTGGCTGTTCTTTTGTTCCTGCTGTTTCCTTCTCCCCTTAGCGTCAGATGCTGCTCAAAATCTACTGGCTGTTTGTGCACAAGACAAAGAAAATACCAGAAGGAGTGAGGTGTTTCCCTCTGCAGGTTTTTTGGGAGTGTGGAAAGCTGCCAAAGGGAGCAGCCACACACCCAGGGAGTGGCGTGGCTGGTGCTGGTGCTGGGTAAGCTACCTGGTAAACTGAAGGATAATGCTCACCTTCTTTTTCTGGGGGGGATAAGAAGATTGGCAACATTAAATTTTTTTCAGCTGAATTAGCTCTTTTGATAACAGTCCAGGAGAGAGTCTTGAAGCAATCATGAAATCAGAGCAGCTAATGTTCCTTGGCTGTTCCATAGTCTGTTCATAGACCCAGGAGCCCCATTGCCCTGCTCCGAGAGGGATCCTCAGGCTCTGTCTTCTGTTACAGGCTTTTAATCATGTGTTCCCACCACTTGTTCATGTTTATGGTAGGTGGGGAGGGAGAAGGGCCCACACAGCCTTGATATTCAGCCAGGATAAGTTCAGAGTCGTGTTCAGGCTGCTCTGCAGTGTCCTGAGCAGAACAGCAGTGCAGCCAAAGCAGGGGATGTGAGCTGTCTGTACCTACACTGAGTGAACCCCTATTTATGCCCCAAGGATCTTTTCTGGCAGGTTTGGGAAGGGGTTTCTCTTGAAGTAAAAAAAAGGCTCCCATGGCCACGAGTTCCTGTGCGCAGCCCTGTGCCTCCCTCCCAACACCAGCCTTTCAAGTGCTCCTCTCCATCACTGGGAGCAGACGTGCTCAACACCAAAGGGAGCAGCTCTGCTTTCAGGCTCTAACCAGGGTGCAGTATCAGTGCTCTGATTATCAGGAGAGGAAGAAACACGCCGAGGGAGTGAGGAGGTTGTTAGAGCCAGAGGACCCCAGCACACCAAGAGAAAAAGCATCCTCGGCGAAGGATTTTTACTGGGCACGGAGGGAACTGGCTGTAGGGAAAAGTAAAGGTTGGGAGTAATTGGGCTGTGAGAGGGAGGCGGGGAAGAGCCGTGCTCCAGCCCCTGGCTCCCACACGGGGCTGGGGCTCTGCAGCCCCTCTGCAGCTCCTGGGCTCCGTGGCATGGGGGGTGTCCAGTGCCTTGCGGGGAAAGGTCTGTAATGAATAAACATCTTCATCTGAAATCACTGTAGGCTTCTGGTTTTGCATTTCATTTCCAAACGCAGTTATCCAATTTTCGGTTTAGGCCCTCCGAAGTGTAGAAAAGTAGAAGTATGCTGCAGAAGAGGGGGAGAATAAAACTTTAGGAATTGCTAAAATGATGCACAAAGAGAGAGAGAAAATGACCTTTGGTTGGGCATCCAACAGTGCAGAGAAATTCTAAAGTAGTTTACTTTGAAGTACATTTCAGTCAGAGGGATTTTCTAGCAGTAAAATCAGGCACTTAGCAGGGATTGCATATAATTTCCACTCTATGCTAGTATAAAGCTTCAAACAAAATGATTTTTTTTCCATTCAACACCAATACTAAAGCCCTCGGTCATTAATAATGACTCATTCTTCACCTGTGCTATTTGAACTACATTTGTCATCTGTTACTAGCCTTTAAAAGGACTTAACCTGACTCTTCTTTTTGCCTTGTCTTTCAGTTTCTGAGTCATTTTCTTTACAAATGACACATTTTAGAATTTGACATTTACATAGGACACTGATGTTAGGAGCGCTTTTAGTTTGCATTTGTCTTAATTTCAGGTGTTATTGTAAGGCACTATTGTATTTTACCACATTGTTCAGTCTAATCCTCCCATAGGAGTTTGAGGTCAGCAGTGGCAGAGGTTTGGGAGTGGGGAGGGGGTGGGTATGGTAATTCCAGCACCAGAATGAGGTATGAGGTGGAATAATTCACCTAGAAGGCAGCCAACCTGTCAGAAAGGCTCAGGGGACACTTTACCAGAAAATCTGTAGCTGGCATCTGTAAAATGACCTAGTTTAGTGTCCAGCTGGGGCAGCCAAGCAGGATCTGCTGGTGTCCTGTGGCCAGCGAGGGGTCTCACTGTCGGTGTGGGATCAGCAGTGTGGACACAGCAGCAGAGCCGGTGCTGCTCCCCCTGCTTTTCAACAGCCTGCGTAGGACAGGGCACTAGGGCTGCCTCACATCACTTCCTGCATCAGGTTTAAGGCTGCAGACCAGGTGAAGAGTGACAGGCCAGCCCCTGCACCTGCTTTCAGCACATCTGTGGGAGCTGGCGTCCCAGAGAAGCCCAGTCCTGCAGCTTAATCTGCTGTTGTGTCCTCACAAACAGCCAAATCCTCCGGTCTAGGCACTTGCAAGCCTGTCTCTACAAGAAGAAATACCCCTGGCTAGAAACTTTGTGTGTGATTAACATAAGTTCTGTCGGTATTGTCATTGTTGTGTGGCTCAAAACTCCCGTTATTGTGTGGTTCAGGCTGATCAGAGCTCTCTGTCGTGCCACTTACACATTCCCATGCTCGCCTCGAGCAGCAGCCCCGGCACCAAAAGTGATGCTAATGAGGGAAACGAGCCCTGCTCCCACCAGCATCACTGCAAGTTTGTCACTGACCTCTGTGGCAGAGAGAGCTGGGCCCTTTTCAGCATTCAAAAATAAACCTAAGCTGTAAAAAACAATATTTTCTTAAGGGAGTCATCCTTTTGTGTTTTCTTTCAGTGCCTGAAGTGCCTTTTGTAGAAAGGTTACTAACCTGCAACAGATGAAAGTTAAAAGGACACGGTTAGAAGGCAAAGTAAAAGGTGGTTATGAACATATGGTTGGTAGATTTATTTTTAGAAATTAAATACAAAAGTCTTGAGAAAACAGACAACTGGTGCAAAAGTACCTTAAATTGGAAGAACTTCATAGTCAAATATTTATGGCTCTCTTTGCAGAGTTTGAAAAATTAAATTATTAAAAGCAAATATTGTGGCAAATAGGTTCCCATCAATCTCAATAAAAGTTACATTTCACTATCACTGTCACATTATTACTTTTTTGCTTTCAGTCTTTTAAGATTGAAGAGAACAGTAACAAACTCCAGTAACAAATCAAAGCTTTTCAATGTAATTTACTTGGTGAGTAATTTCTAATTGATTCAGACTGATGGGGCTGCATAGTTTGATGTATTGCCAAAGTGAGAGATACTTTGGACGAAGTGAATTTATAAGCACCTCTTCTCCAAAGAAAAATGGCTGCTATATTTCATTTTGTCACTTTTAGCTGGAGCAATGTTCTCGTATACCTATCCGTGTGGAATTTCAAGGGAAAAAGGGAAAAAAAAAAAATAAAAGCCAGCCTGCACACCTGAGGGGAAAGGCAGCCTTGTCCCAGGGAAGAGCTGGGTCTGGCTCTCAGGGTGGGGCACTCGAGGCGTGCTCACCCCACAGCCGCAGCCTGGCGTGCCCGCTGCTTCCCTCTCCCTTTTTATCGAAAGTGTGGTTGCTTGGCAACATAATTTAGTCACCTGCAGGTCAGGGTTCAGATCTTGTTAATGTCATTGTGAATTAGAAGGAGGAAATGACTTTGGGGGGTTTTACAGCTTCCCTGTGACACTGCTGTTAACCAAGAGGTTCGTGTCCTGCGGTGGAACGCCTTCAGTGGCTGCTTGTTTTCTCCAAGAATATTTCCAAACGTATTCCGCAGTATTGCTCAAGTGGAGGAGGGAAAGGGGAATATGGCAGAAGATGTGTAATTTGATATATACATTGCTCATGGTAAAGGTCAGGAGCAGTGCTTTGCACCCAATGACGAATTGCTCCATTTCAGGGCAGCTTAAGCTCCAGACTTTGGAAAAAATTGCTCCAGCGTCTGCCCTGCCCCACAGCACATTTAGGGAGGCTTCAGGAGAACAGAAGTAAATTCCCCTGCCACTTTCTTCCCCACAGCAGAAATCCCTGAAGGCTGGTGCCTCAGGGGAGCAATCTAAAATTAGCAGCTACGAAAGTCGTCTTGAGTTTTCGCTCAATGCACTCTCAGAAACCACCTGACTCTCCCCGCTGCAGCCTGGTGTAATAAAAGCACCAGTTTTCCCCTGCACCCTGCTGTGGTCAGCTGGAGAGGTTTGCTGAGTTTGCCAGGGAGGATCCAAGGCACCTGAGCTGCTGCTGTCCCAAGTGCTGGAAGAATTGCAGGGCCACTGAGGCTTGGGGCAGCGCATGCTCCGACCCTCCCCGCTGCCCCCGGGATGCTGCACGCCCATCAGATGTGCTCAGCTCACCCTCCAGAGCTAGGGCATCTGCAGCAGCTCAGAAAAGCAAATCAGCTCTTTGCATGTTCTGGGTGTGAAGGAAAGGCTTTGCAGTTTTGATAGAAATATTTGTGTAGAGCTGTCAGAAGGGTTTTTCCACTCGGTTGGCCTAACCAGCTGAAAGGAAAGCATGCATACAGCCAAGTGTGCATGTGCTTACATCTAGCTGTGTGTTCTTATTATTATGGCTGAAGATCCAAATTTGAACAATTTGGTCCAAAATTAAATTTTTCATTTTATTTCCAGGATGATAAACACGTCCTATTACAATTGCAAAACAAGATGTTTAAAGCACAAGTAGAAGTCTCACTGAAAAATAAAAAGCCATAACTTGTCCCTTAGAAAAGAATGTAATTAAATATTTTGCATGCATTAGAAAAAATTCCTCATTGTTTGAAGCCAAAACAGTTTTGTCAAATTCAATCTGAACACACGGGTGGCTGTAATCTTACGAAAACAGCATTTCTTGGCAGACTTATTGTTCACCAATTTTCGTAGTCAAGATTTCCATTTGATTTCCTGCTCAGACCTGTCAGCATTTCCCCCCTCAGCGTGGTGTGCTGCCCTGCTGGGGCCTCCACAGCCCCTCTGTGTGTGTGTGTGTGTGTGAGAGAGGCTGCACTTGTGTCCGCTGCTCACAAACCCCGCTAATCCCAGGGACATTTGCATGGCTGATCTGTGCTCTGGTCTCCATTAATCTTGCTCTGGGGCTCATTATTATTTGTGCTGTGTGGCTGGCCAGCTCAGACATATGGGGCCAGATTGCCAGCTGCTGGGACTCAGCGTGGCCCCGCTGATGGATGGGGCGGGCTGTGACGGATCGGAGCCGCAACACCGGGGCTTCCTGGCGTGGGTTTTGTGATGTGTGAGCTCCCACACAGGTGAAACCCACCTGTGAAACAAGCTGCCTCCGGACACTCGGCTCATGGAAGCGTTTGGGATCCTGTGGAAAAACCCCAGTGTGAGCAGGTGTTTGCAAACAGGAGTTAAACGGCGACCACTAACAGCTGAGCTGAAAAACTTGCTTAGAAAACGGTGGTTTTGTTCCTGTGACTCCCCAAATAATCTCTTAGCTGGTTCTTTTACTGCCTCCGCTGAGATGCAGAGCATAGCCTTGACTCCAGCTCCTGCAAAAGCTTCAGTGGAGAAAACAATATTATGAAGCAGTTGTCCTAACATGTAAAACCTGAGTAATACCATAAACCATTGTTTACAGGGATTGGTGTGACAAGCCTCAGTGATTCAAGTAAAGCTTTTTTAAAAACTGATGCTGGCAAAGGCCCAGTGCTGTAGTGCCAGCTCACAGCGAGCTCTGCAGAGGGGACAGCAAACCATTGGCAAAAAAGGGAACTTTACCAACTTTTCCATGTTTTTATCCAGAGCTGTGTGGGCAGCAGCAGCCACGTACAGCAAAAACGTGTTGTGTGCCTGCCTTCATGTGAAGGAGCTCTAGAAAGATTTCAGGTTTCTTGCCCAGCTCAAGAGGTGTACAGAGGTGTTGTTGTGTGAGACCTGGATCCTTTGTGCAACAGGGCATCTGCCATCAGGGGTGCTGACTGGGACTAATGCTGTGAGGTAGCAGAATGGCAGAGGAAACTGAGAAGAGATATGGGGATATGTCCTCCTTCCTTCCTTCCTTCCTTCCTTCCTTCCTTCCTTCCTTCCTTCCTTCCTTCCTTCCTTCCTTCCTTCCTTCCTTCCTTCCTTCCTTCCTTCCTTCCTTCCAGGCAGCACTGGTGCTGGAATTTCATGCTGATCCCTGGATTTCTCGGTCCCTACATTGTGCCAATGCCCAGCAGCACCTCCAATGCACAACAAATGCCAGTAAAACGTGTGGCCACCTTAACTGATGATAGAGGTCATAAATTTAGAAGACCTGAAGGTGGAAGATTTGTGATGTTATTGATCGTTCCCCATCCCTTCTCTGCCTCTTCCCCTAACATCTGACAGGGAGGTTATAGCTGGTAATAATACGGGAGGGGAAGCTTTGAGAACTTTTGGAAGCTTAACCCATGGATCTCAAAATGCCTTCTAGATGCCGACTGGCACAACTGGTTTTCCAGTAAAGTGCAAGTCTGGGGGAAAGGGAACAGCTTTAAACTGTCAGAGAGCAGAATTAGACTGGACATTAGGAAGGAATTGCTCCCTGGTAGGGTGGAGAAGCCCTGGCACAGGGTGCCCAGAGCAGATGTGGTTGCCCCTGGATCCCTGGCAGTGCCCAAGGCCAGGCTGGACACTGGGACTTGGAACACCCTGGGACAGTGGAAGGTGTCCCTGCCCATGGATGATCTTTAAGGTCTCTTCCAACCCAGGCCATTCTGTGAGTACATTAAAAAAAAGGACACTGAACCATTAGACATTTGGGGTTTAACCATGAAGTCTGGCATTTCCCAGCCACTAGAGATTTATGGGTTCAAATGAAAGGACTGGAGTATGGATTTTTTAGAAATCTTTCTGTATTGCTTTATCCATCATGTGTTGTCTTGAAGACATCCAAACCTACTGGCAGCCAGCTCTGCAAGGCTCCCATGCCTTCTGTTGGGGGCAAGGAACACGATTTGGATGAGAGCAAAAGTCTCTGGGTTTTGTTTTCTACGTGTATCTAGTGCTTCAGGGCATCCAGAGGAAATGAAACCGCACAAAAAAATGGAATGGTTTAAGACAAACTTCTCTGTGAAAAAGTTTCTTTTATTTTTCTTTGTAAAGTTTGGACGTGTACCTGTTTTGTTTTGTGTTGTGTTTTCCTTAGATAGTGAATCAACGGGGCTTGAAAAGAACTGGATCTGTAGAGCTGTCAGCAGAATCTATAAAAGAGACTCTCTGGGAATCCCATCCACCTCTCCACTTGCAGGTAAAAAGACAAGGAAAATAACACATCAAAACTATATTCCTTAAATATTTCATAGACAACGTCCAATGTTCCAGCTCTCTCAAGAATGCCAGAGAGTGGTACTTCCTTTAGTGTTTTATATATGATACTTTAAAAACATCTGAAGGAAGTTTATACCTTGCATGAGCTACCTATAGCAAACCATCTCACAGTCCATGTGCAATTTTATTTTCTTAAAGGTAGAGGAAGGTAAAGCTGGAGCCTCTCTGGAACACCTGGTCTTAATCTTTACAGAGCTGTTCTTGAGCTCATGTCCAGGGCTGAGATATATTCCAGTGGCAAATCCATGACCAAATCTCAGATGAATCTGTGATTTACAAGAGCTGATCGAGCAAACAAACATCCTAAGCCTTCAGGAGGTAGAGTAGATTGAAAACGAATTGGATGTGAGGTTAATGACTTGGCAAAAAATCCAAATGTCACCTAGGAAGGCTGGCATCATGCCTCTGGTGTAATTATGTGTCCATAGTGACTGTGCATGTGAATGGCTGAAGCTAAACACAAGTCTGAAATATGGGATTCCTTACTCAAGAACTGGTAGAGAATAGAAAAGCATAACCCTGCATTTTAGCTAAATTGGCAGCATAAATCCAGATTAAATCTTTCTGTGTTTTTTAATTAACTGCGAAGTTGCTTTATGCAAATAGAGTTTGATGTACATATTTGTGTGTGATTGGCACAGAGATCAACCGTGTCAACTTTAAGTAAACACGAGCATACAAACTCAAACAGCAAGATGTTTGCCCAGCAGGACAGCATCACTCTTGCAAACAGAAAGTCATTTCTTCATCTTGGCCAGAAAATCTTGTTTTCCTAGTGTCTTCCTTCCCTAGGAGCCCTGCACAGTCAGGTCTTACTGCACCAAACAATTCTGTATGGATGTAATCAAGTGCATTGTGAAGTACCTCAGTTTTGCTTACTGGTACAAAGATCCCTGCAAGGTAAAGCCTTCGAGATCCGGCAGCCTCAGATGAAAAACAGACTATTGCAGTTGTGACTCAGTCAGCAGACAAGACCTGCTCCAGAGCCAGCTTTGACCTTATTTCCATTAATTGAATTAACCTGACGTGTCGGAGGGTGCTGGAGAGACACCAATGCGAGACCAGCCAACCAACACCATTGTCCATCCCACGGACGGTGCAAGTGAATTAAAGTTGTCTTTTCCTTTTCTTGCTATAAAACCCTGGGGTATGTTGGTCACTGCGTGGCTGAATGTGACTCTGGAATATTCCTCTTTCCTGAAGAAGGCACAACGAGTGAGATCTGATTTCTGAGATGGCCCAGCAGGCGTAGGACAGGAGGGGTGAGGGTGCCAGAGCTCCAGGGCTCTGCAGGGGCACCCGTGTGGCCCCTGGGTGCCTTGGAGCAACTGCACAGCCCACAGGGGACAAAGGAAGCACCTCAGAGCAGCAGCAGTAGAGCTAATTAAGGTGTTAATTTTCCTTGTATTTGTGCCTAGACCGCAGTAGCTACTTGGAGCAAGCAAGAATTGGCAAAGGCTTTCAGTCACCCAAGGCTCTGATAAGATCCGAGCTCAGACTACTGAAGAACTGGATGATGCAGGGAGTGTTAAAAAAGGTGCAAAGAGCTCCTGCCAAACACCTTTAATCATTCCACGCTCTCTGTTCTCACTCAAACTGTTTCCATGCTGACAGGCTGGGTCAGGAGCCCGGCTGGGGATTTCTGCGGACAGGCATCACAGCTCCACGCAGAGCGTGACTCACCTTGAAATAGAATCTTAAAAACAGGATTTCTCAGAAATTGTTTTGTCCTGTCCAGGCTGTGGCAGGCTGCAACAGAAGATGATCACTGCTGTGGGGAGCTGGTCTGCTGTGGAAGGACCGAGGAGATGAGAGTGTGCAGTGTTTCGTGGATGGATTTTCTCTTTTGTGTCTGACTTCCAAGTCTGCCCAAACATCCTTTTGGAGAAAGGCTTGCAGGAGTGGAGCAGCCAAGAAGGAGGTGAAGGATCACTGTCTGCTGAAGCTCTTTCAGCTTTCTTTCTAAAACCCCGAGGGAGGCAGAGGGGAAGGTGATGTGAGATCAAAAGCAATAATGGAGGAGCATTTGCAGGGGTGATATTTTAAAAGATGAATTGTTTGGCTAGAGATTTTTTATTTTTTTCCCCCGTAATCTCCAGCTCCTGAGCTGAAATCTAACTGTACCTGGTCAGCACAGGGCATTGCAAACCTACAGTACAGACATTTCTTGCCTTTTCTTTTACTACCCTATCCAGAGCAGGGATGCTGCCCATAAACAAGTACACCCTTGCCATCCTCTCACACACAGCCACTTTTATACCTCTTTATAGATTTAAGAATACAGCATCTAAGAGCTTTAAGACACTATTGCTTCAGAAGGAAGGGAAAGCTGCCATCTGTCTCTTCCTTGCTTCTCACTCTGAGCAGCAGGAGAATACTTTTTTCTGACCCAGCTCTTCCCATCCTTTACCCCCTAAAGCACTGGTTAGAATTAAATGTCAGTGCGTTATTCCCACGGGAAAAATAAGGTAATTTATTTACATGCCTGTGTAGTGGAACAGCATGTTAGGGAAGGCAGCTAAGGCAGGGAGCACATTTGTGTCCCTGAAAGAATAGGCTGCTTATTGAGCACTGAAAGGGAGTAAAATAAAAATCTGCTTTCCTCTTTACATGCAGCTTTTGGGAGGTGAAGTATTTGATGTCTAAAAGTTGTTTTGTCGGCTGGCTGGCAGCATGTTAAAGATGCTGAAATGCAGAGAGCAGGGCTGTGGTGACTTTTCCCCTAATCAAATGGCGTGGCAGGGAGAATAGATGCAATTCTGAGGCTTTGAAATCAACAGAGCTGTGACAGCAGAGGCTGGGGTTTCACCTGTGGCTGAGAGCGAGGCACACCGTGTGCAGAATTCTGTGTATCTTTGTGAAAAACTCCCAACTGCAGCAGTCTAACCCAGCCATGAAGGGGTACTGCACTTCTGGGGATGTTCCTACAGAACAGGGGATCATATTCGTTCCTGTGCCTGTTTTGTTTTGGGGGGTTTTTTTGTTGGTGTTTTTTTTTGTTGTTGTTGTTGTTTTTGGTTTGAGGGTTTTTTGGGTTTTTTTGGGGGGGGGGGGTGGTTTTTTGTGGTTTTTTTTTTCTTTTTTTTCTTTTTTTTCTTTTCGGTTAGAGACTCTTGTAACTACACAGTGAAGATTTTATTACTGTGAAAATCAAGTACCTATACAAAGCAGCTTGGATTACCACTGAACCAAGAGAGGCAGAATTTAAGAGGGGAAGACAGCTGAGTTTATTTCGTGATCTCTGTCATGGGGTCTTTTTCTGGCTTTTGCAACTGCAGCAATGGCTTTTCTGATTGTAGGATCAGTCTTTTGGGAAATTCTTACCTTACCAGAGAGAACCACACCCAGGTCTTTGGCAATTCCCACCTCAAGTTTTTAGACTCTAAATATCAAAAACTGTCCTTTCAAAACACAATCTTTAAGGGGGGATCAAGGGGTAAAGGCTCTCCTGAAACACGTCTCCTTTGAAGTGGCAATAGAGGTAATTGTATGGATGAGAATTATCTTTAAATTCAGGAGCTTGGTGGGTTGGAATCTAATATAAACAAGCAGAAAACTCGGGCTTGCAGAGAGTTGTCTGGGTGCACGGAAAGGACAGGAATTGTTCTTTTCATACATCGTTTACAAGTAACTGCAGTGACTCCACAAAGTCGGTACAACTCCCTAACACAAAGCAGGAAAAAGTACAAAGGAAAGAACAGGCCATTTTGTTGCTGGTTTTTAAATAGAAGTTCTCTGTAGGCAGAGTTCAGCTGCATCGCATGGAATCAAAGGGCCCATACGGAGGAATTTTTCTTTTTTTTTTCACCTTCTGGAATTTGAATGTCTGGCTTTAGTGTCAATTATCAGCACTCTTTATTTACTGAACAATGCCTCGTATGAAGATAGCATGGTAATTTGATATTTGCTTATGAAAAGCCCTTTTCTGAAGCAGCGGTACTGCAATTTTCAGCAGTTTTCACAGGGACCTTTTGCCAGAACTTCAAAGAACTCTGTTCCTGAACAGCCATTTGGAATAGACCTGTGTTTTCTATAAACCAGGGAGTGGAAATTTTCACTGAGAGGTGAGAATTAGCGAAGCAAATCTTCAGACCTTTTGTGCACAGTCCAAGCACCGCAGCTCCCTCCACGTTCCCCTTCCCACATCTTCCTCAGCAGCCAGCCTCCAAACGCTGTCCTGCCCGCAGCTCAGGAATTATTTTCGGAGCAGACCGAAAGCCAGTTTTCACGCCTATCCTCGCTGTTTATTTGCTGGAGTGATGACAGGTCCATCCACTTAGGGAGTAAAAATGTGGTTACTCCTTCCATGAGAGACAGCATCCATACCGCTGCATCCTGCTGCGTGGGAGGGCTCCAGCTCTTCTCCCAGATATCTCCGTTATCCCTTTGGGATGTGGCGTTCCAGGTGGACAGGGAGGCAGAGGGGAGAGCCTCTTATCTTTTCCAAAAGTGCCCTGAGCTTGATGCACGGTGATGGAGAGAGATCAGCGAGCAGAGCTCTGTCCCTGCGGCTGAGGCAGCGGGAAAGGAGCTCTGGGAGGGACCAGGTACAGAGCTGGGCAAGGGGAGATAAAAGGGATCATGGAGAAGAGAGAATAATAGCAGAATGAGGCATGCAAAACTCTGCGTGCCACGGCAGAGGAGGGTTCAGGAAAAAAATCCTTTGTGCTTGTCAAGATTTTTGTAAATCCCAGTCTGCCTGAACATGGGATTGTCCTTCAGAGAGCAGAGCGGCTGGCAGAGGAGGAGGTGCTTAGAAAAGTATATTTTTGCAGTAATTCCTTGGACAGAAAGAAACTTGCTTGCAAAAGTATATTTTTTTAAAGATCTTCTTACACACTTTATCAGCCAGAGCTCTCTCGACAAGATGTGGAAACTGTAGGGACTCTTAATACGTTGTACCCCGAGATTCATTGTCATGTGCCCACAAAGAGTTTAAGAATCATTTCTCCATCTTTCACCGCGTTGTTCTTCTGTTCTCCTCCCTGGTAAAACTGTCTCTCTTTGAACAAAGTGTTTTCTGTCTCCCTGTGCAGCTGGGTGAGGTGGGGCAATCCCACGCTGTGTGTCACAGGTCACAGCCCGGGTGAATCCTCCCCCTGCCATCCCTGGACACCTCCGCTATTTCCCTGACACTTTGGCACCTAAGTGCTCATCAGGGTAGCCCGGGATGTTCTCGTGTGAGCTTGTTTTGCAGCTGATATTAACAATCACTACAAAAATCAGCCTGTCCCTGGCAGTCAAGCGGTGCTAAACTGCCCGTGAGGGGCTGAATTCAAGGCCACATCATTTTTGGTTTGAATATCTGAGAAATTTAATGCTGGCTGTATTAAAGCCTTAACTCTGCACACCACTAAAATTGGAAGAAGCTGCTCAGGCAACCCTGACCCTGTGGTTTTCCAGATTTTCTGATTTCATCTTTGTTAATGCTTTATTGCTACAGCCCATCAGTGTGAGGTATATCTAAGCTCCCTGCATATCAAAAAGGATCTGCACAAATTGCCAAGGAAAGAAGCGTTCAAGGGGCAGGCTTTAAAAGGCATTTAGATGGTAGAGGGGCACACCAAGGGAAGAAATGATCAGAGGAATTACAAACCGACACATGTTTTGGAATTCTTGGTCTTAAAATTCTGCCCGAAGCTCCTTAATTACGGAACAGGTCCACAAGGAAAACTGTAACCTATTTCCCTTTGTTCAACTCTTTCTGGTTGGAAGGATTTATTAAGCCAATGTCAATATTCTTCCCATCAATTTTGGAATGTCTGACTCTTTGTTGAAACAAGCTATTAGCAGCAATAAAAAGACACAGGACCAGAATAATTTGTCTGGAGTTCTCTTGTGTGAAATAATCGCAGTAGTGTGAAAAAGCCAGCAAGTAATATTACATTCTCAGCTTACTTGGGCTCACAGGTGGCAGCAAAATCAATTAACTACCTCTATCCATAGGAATTTATTGACTTCCACCTATTTTAGAAAGAAATGTAACTTTCATAAAGTTAGCAAATGCTGGTCTCATCCAGCATTGTGATGTGTTGCAAGATGTTCTTTCGCCACCAACCACCCTGGCTGCACCTGGTTGCTCTTTCCCAAGACGCAGATCCTCCACCAGTGCTGCAAATCTTCCTTCCTCCAGCGAGCTGCTCATCTGCGCTCTCATTTGAATTTTCTCACACTACTGCTGCAGTTGGCACTGCTACTTCCCTCTCATTACTCCCTCACCAAACTCAAGTCAGCAAAATTTGCAATGACTGGTATGAATCTCGTGATAGCAGGGGCAGTGGGGAAAGTGTGTTTGTGCAGATAAGACACCCCACACTTCTCATTTGACTCAGCACCATCCCTGCTCTGAGCCTGGCGCTGGGCCAGAGAAGAACGTGGGAGGAAAAGGCCAAGCTCTTAGAGCAGGTAGATCAGTACACAGCAATCCAGGCAATCATTTCCGTGGGAGCTCAGCTAAACAAGCTGCCCCTTACCTTTTGTTCCTTTATAGATGTTTATGCTGCTAATTAGGCTGTAGGTTTAGGTCCACAAAGTAATGAAGCTCTTCCACCTGCTGATGTCCAAATATCTGACTGTTTGCTGATAGTTTGAATAAAAGGAGGTAGGAGAGATGCTGTAGTAACTGACTGGTTGCCTGCAAGAGCTGTTTCAGGGCGAGCGCTGGAGAGGCTGCACTGGTTTAGAAATTCATAAAGAAATCATTTTTCCAGAGGCTGGTGGCTGGAATGTTTTCCTGAGGAGCCTCAGTGGCTGGTAGTGTTCCTCACTCTAGGTGCAGTACGTTCTGAGCCTACAGCTGGGTGTTCGTGAGGGAGCAGATTGTGTGTGTCTCTCCTCCATAGTCTAATTAAAATAACTTGCATACATATGTCAGTGTTCCCACTGAGTCTTATGGTATTTAGTTAACTGGGTTGCATTTTGTTGAACGTAGACTGGGATAGGTTTGTGTTTCTAAGCTTTTGTGCTTTACAAAGTTTTAATTGAATATATAATGAGTGTTGTATTTAGGTAATTATTTGAACCCTATGGCAGTGATAAACCGGAAAGTAGAATGCTCTGCTGTTCTGCTTTGTATTTAAATATTGCTGTTTGAGTGTTTTGAAGACCTCAAGCTATATTTTGGGCTGCATATTTTGATCCTGGACTACGTCTGAGTGGAATTATCTGAGGATGAGAGCAGGCTTACAGAGAAAGCTGGCAGTGTGCTCCTGTCCCTTTCCCCTCCCTCAGACTCTGACCCTGAACCAAAGCCATCCTCACAGGGCACTTGAGCACCTAACCATGAGCAACCCAGGTGCTGAGCCCTTGCTGTGGACTTTCTCAAGGGTAAGACCATTAACCTGGATCTGCTGGCCAAATTCCAGCCTCTGCATTTAGCTGGATCCTTGAGCTCCTCTTCGTTACCATGCTCTTCCCGCTCCCTCATCTCTGCTGCTGCCATGTGACACTGCCTTGCTTATCCCAGCAGAAGTCACACATCCCCCAGCTCTGGTTTTAACCCAGCCCGCATTTTGGAAAACCACATGGCTGCTGAGAGGCGCTCACATTACCTTAATCATCTGCTAGGTTAGAATCTGGATCAACGTATAGGAATGAAATGAGGTATTTGCATTTCTGGAAAGATAAGACAGCTTTCTGCTAACGACTAAATCCTGTTGGGAACTGCCATGTCAAAGTATCTGAAATGAATGGGGTATTTACAAAGTAAGTTATTAAATTGCTGTGTAATGAAAAGAATTGCATGTCCTTATAAAAGAAGGATTCCAGCAGGGTTGGTATGCTCAGTATCTACTGCTTAAAAGAAGACAAAATAACATAGCAAAAATAGGAGCGACGCAAAGGTGCCCACTCAGTGACTCTGTGGGTGAAAGAACATAACAAGTGTGGAGAAATCAGTACCACAACACTGATAGTTTAACAGGGGCTCCAGAAAGGTGATGGAGCTTTTTCTGAATAGGTCACTTGGTTCAAATCCAGACCACAAGGCAGGTTCTGCCCTGATATAAATTTCTTATTTAACACCGTCGACCTTGGTTAGTAGAATCTGGCCCTGCCTCAGTGATGACTTAAATTCATTGCTGTGCACCAGCAGAAGAATTGTGAGTGGATACAACATCTATCCAAATTTTATTTTTATAGTCACAAACCAATTAAAAACTGATTATTTTTCATAGTCCCCCATCCAAAGAGCTTTCACTCAGATGAAAGGAACTGTTTTTTCAGTTGTTAACTTTTACAGTCAAATACATGTTTCATGGCTTAGGAAAAGTGGGCATGAACTTACTGGATTATTGAAGGCTTGCCTAGACTTTTTTGAAAGCTGCTGCTCCTTAGAGCTGCTTTAAGGAAGAGACTGTCTGCATCAGGAAGCTCTACAGCACTTTTGCCAGCTGCTTCTGGCTCTCATCACTCATGCTTTGGGTCGTGCCCAGAAACAGAAGATTGAATTTTCCTTAAAGATATCAGAAAGTTTGGTTTGCTGCTAAAGCTCCTTATTCAGACTAAAACTGAACGGTCAAAAGGAATTTTATGATTCATTATCTGTTCTGAATAGGGATGTATTTGAATACAGGATTGAATTTCAGGATCTGAGAGGGAAGAACAAGAAACAGGAAGGAACGAAGAAGAGTGAGATGTGTCATATCCAGGACGGTAGCCAAGTTCTACACCACCAGTATAAATAGCTGAGACTGTGCTGTAGCATTAATCTCTGGGCCAGCTATTTAACACCTTGAGCCTGAGGAATCTTGGAATCCCAGAAATCTCCTGAGTTGGAAGGAACATATGAGGATCAGCCACTCCAGCTCCTGGCTCTGCACAGGACCACCCTTAGAATGCCACCATGTCCCTCAGAGCGTTGTCCAAATGATCCTCCTTCATCCAACTCTTCTCATCCTTTACCCAAATCTTCTCAACCTTTATAAATAGAAACTCTCTACCCCAAGACTAGGACCTGTGTTGGAATTCTGGAAACCTGGATTTGAGGATTTTGGTATATATTAGCGTGTGTGAGTCAAGATGGAGGATTTGGTGTGGGTTCCTCTTCTTCACCTTCTTCTTCCTTCTTCTTCATGGGTCTAGGTGGTTTTCTGTAATTGAGTGGTCATTATTGGGTCAAGCGTATAAATAATACAGGTGTCGCCTCGTTACTGGGGGATCATTGCTTAAATTACCTTGGAAAGAGTTAGAAATTTGCCATTTTTTCTCCTTTCCCTAGCTTGCTAGTTAAGCTCATGGCTTGTGAGTCTGTAAATACTGTAAATAGTAAGTTATAATAAACAACCGAGACCGAACTCAAACCTACGTTTCCCATCTTTCATCGTGACCTCGGCAGAGATAAAGATACCAGAACTGTAACTGACCTGTATTGTTTGTGTCTGCTAGGGAGTCAGAAAAGTCAGGCTGAATTTAGTCTAAACTGAAGCTTACTGAATTTTAAAAGTCAGGCTGGATTTAGTTCAGCCTTAAAACAACTTAAAAACTTGGTCTAGTTATTGCATTTTTTCCCAAGCAATGCATTCCTTTAGCATGTAAAAATGAGCTGCAGCAAAGCTGCCACTGGAGCACAATGCAGGAAATAGACCTTAATCAATATTTCAATCAGCCACCTCTGGGTGACTGAGAATTGCTAGTTAGAGAATCTCCCAGGTAAATAAAAACCTACTTGTTTTCCCTTTTTGAAGGAACAGCTGTCAGGAAGTTTACTTCTTCTGGAATTTCTTTACTTACATAATCAATAGCGTTCTTTAAAAAAACAAAGTAGTCAGTAAATCCAGTCCCAGCTTTCCAAAAGCCCAGAGTCCTGCTCAATTTGGACTGCTAAAGGGAATGCTGGATATTTATGCACCAGACCCGAGCTGGTATTAAATGAGTACAGCCCCATCAATTATCACAGGGCTGAGCCGAGTGATCCCCACGGTGAGATAATCACACCCACACTTTTGCGGGGAAGATCGGTTTGAGCATTTTTGTTCTTTTGCTCTTCAGCAAATCTCCTCTGAAGAACACAAGGAGCTTTGGTTCCCTGGCACTGCCTCTGCCCTGCCCTGATCTCTGGAGCTCAGGTTGCTGTGTTTGAGTGCAGAATTAGGTGACGGATGTGGCACTGGCACCGAGCATCCCTCCTCTACCAGGGGAGCACTGGGGGATAACTGCAGCCTGCATCCCCCTGACACCTGCCAGGGAGCACCGGGTTTTGGAAAACCACATGGCTGCTGAAAGATGCTCACGTTACCTTAATCATCTGTTAGGTTAGAATCTGGATCAACATGTTGGAATGAAATTATATATTTGCATTTCTGGAAAGATAACACAGATTTCTGCTAATGACTAAATCCAGTTGGGAACTGCCATGTCAAAGTATCTGAAAGGAATCTACACTGTTCTGTTCTGTTCTGTTCTATTCTGTTCTATTCTATTCTATTCTATTCTATTCTATTCTATTCTATTCTATTCTATTGTGTTCTATCTCTATTTCTACTTCTATCCTATCCTATCCTATCCTATTCCATTCTATTCTATCACACTATTCTACTACACAAAGTAAGTAACAGTAAGCACAAAAAATACTTACTGCACTTACAAATCGGTAAGTAACTGCAGCCTGCATCCCCTCACAGCTGCCAGCCCCTGTGGGGCCATGTGGGAGCTGCTGATGGCTGCCCTGAGAGCCCGGGAGTGCCCCCACACTGCCCTCTTTCATTTACTGAATCACTCTTCTTCTCAGCTTCAGGACAGAGTTGAGCACCAAGCGTAATAGGATCGTTTGCTACGGTGGCTTTCTTCCTGCAAGAGGAATTGACTGGCTTGTGCTTTGAAATGTGCCGAGCAGTAATTCCAGGCAGGCTGTGGCTCCCTCCGAGGGACCCCGCTGTGCCCAGACTGCGGGGTCAGAGCTGCCTGGCTGGGATCCTGCTGGACACCGTGGGATGGCTGTGCCCAAACTGGAGATGTGTCTCGGCACTGGGGACTGGCCTCGTTTCCTTCCAGAAAGGTCACGTTGGCCTTTTTGCAGGCAGCTGTGAGGAGCACGGGGTGCTGGGGGCTGGGGATGGGCGGGGGCTGTGGGCAGGGGTTGCTCACATATCCAAGGGATGGCCAACACCAACATCACATTTGCGCTGGGGGTTTTGCAGGAATGGGACGGGGCCACTGGGAGATGTTCCTTGAGCCCTTATTGGGACATCAGCCTCAAAACAGGGTTTAGAAAATTGAACAATGGCATCAGCTCCTGTCTGCAGCCAAGGATCTCTATGTTACAGGGCATTTTAAAAGTTTTCCAGCCAACAGCACTTTGCTAAAGCTTACACTTTTGCTAAAGACAATTGTTCCAGCCAGTCACTGAAAGCACACGTACACCTGCTTCAAACAACATTTGCTTGTTTGCTTTCTATTAACAATAGAAACAATATTCCATTATTAACCTTAAAACCTTCTACCATCCTGCTGTGCATATTCCTCTGCAGCCTCAAGGTCTACCCTGGCCAAACCTAAAACTCAGACCATTGTTTCATGTCCTTGCTTGCTGTACTATTGTAACTTTCCCTACTTTCAGGCTTTGCAGTTGCAGCCAGTTCCAAATTCTTCTGCTCTTTCTGTTTCTGGGTCCTGCTCTCACAGCTTTCTGAAAGCCTCCTCACCTTTAGTATTTCCCACACACCCTGACAGCAAAGCTGTGAGCACCCCGTGGGGCTTGAGGTGATGAAGAAAAGCACCACAGCCCATCTTTGTGCAGTGTCAGCCTTGGGAAGCGGGGAGACATGTCACAGCTCTGCAAAGCCACATCTCCTGCAGCCCCTCCTTCACCTGAGGGGCAGCCAAAAGCGGCACCTGAAGGGCAGAGCAGGGCTGGCACAGGGTGGGAGAATTTGTGCTCTGCTGTGTCCGGGCTGGAGCACGTCTCGGTGCTCAGTCTGCTCCTGAAGAAGAGCCAGTGCATGTGGAACAGGGAAGGTCATCAGGAGAGGACTGGAAGAGAGGGAGAAATTTGTTTGCTTCGCTGCCAAGAAGACAAATGTCTGTAGAGAGGAGAAATAAAAGTCTGTGTGCTCTGATACAACTAATAGACACCAGGGATTCTCCAGCTCTTTGCTCCACACTGAGTTTTGCCATTATAAGTTTATTTAACTGCCTAAAACATAAAAAGCTTTAATTTCTTCTGGCCAGGTGGTATGTGAGGCTTTCCTTGCAGGTTTCTCTGTCCTCTCTGAAGCCGGCAGAGATGCCATTCTTCATATCCTGGATTTATGCTGCTAAGATCAACCTGAACTGACATGAGAGAGTGTATCAGCATTGAAAAAGTCCTGAATCCCCGGGTTTAAGGTTGTCAAATCTCTGAAGCTTCTTCAGGGATCTAAACAGCACAATACTGTTCATGTGTGCTGCGTGTACTTTGGAGTTCCTCCAAAATTTCATGGAGGGTTTCCCCTTTTATCCAGTGATGTGTGTGTCCTATATAATTTTTTTATTATTATTATTATTATTATTATTATTATTATTATTATTCTTTTCCACTAAATAGACAAGACAGGTGGAATGTTATGGAAGAAATGTAATTGTCCAGTCATTTCACTGCATCATATGCAAAAGTCAGCTGATACATGTGAAGATGCAGAACAAAGAGAAAGGAGGATGAGAAAGAGATTGTTTCTGAAACTCTATTTCTCCAAGGATTTGTCAGCTTTTTATTTTATATTACTCTAAAGAAAATTTGATACGTGTCCACTACATTTTGCCAGTGAAGAAGGCTGTGCTGATCCTTTGATTTTAAATTAAGTAGAAATAGAAGGGTTTAGTTATAAAATAACAAGGGTTTTCACTGATAAAAAAAATCTTGTTTTCTCTGTTCCTGCTCTCTGACAGTTGGTTGGCAGAGAAAGGAGGAATAATAAGTTTTAATTATATCTCCCCAAACAAGCAGATTTGAAAGCAATGCAGGGATTACATGAGAATAAAATCCCTTCAAGCATTAACTGTCGCTGGTAAAAGGATGTTAGATATAATCCTATAAGGTTAGATGTCCAGACATCCTGGTTTAACCAGGACAGCCTAATTTTTAATTTAACGTTCTGTCATCCTGATTATTTTCTTCGGGAGACTCATGTGTCATGTTTGCCTTTGTGCCATGCTCAAGAGTGGCACAATCATGAAAATAACACTTTAAATCATCATGCAGCTTTTCTCATCCAATTTCATCAACCAGCATCACATGTCAAAATGCATTGAACATCACAAGCCAGGAGAATAGGAATTGTATTATCTTCTACATTAAAAAGGAATAGATAAGCAAGAGAACAAAGGAAAAGTAATAAAGAGGAGTGGAGAAAATAACTCCAGATCTATACATGCCTTTCTTGCTTTATGAGGAAAGATGCCCGTGACAATACACAATAGACTTGTCACTTGCTTGTTAGGTAGAGCTTGAACCAAGCCAGTTCCAAAAAGCTTCAGGTGCTGTCCCCTTCAGACACTTCTTGGTTGGCAGCAAACTCATAAGCAAATGCCAGTGGAATAGTTAAGAAGATGGAAGGGGTTTTTTTATTCCACCCATGAGCTTTCAAACTCCCTCAGACAACAGATGGGTGATCCAAATTGGGTCTAATAAAGCAAGGATAAGTATTTTTTTCTGAGGCTAGAAGTTTGGTCAGACTTAACAGAATGTTTATTGTGCTCTTGCAATTTTTGCTTTCAGGCTGAAAGCAGAAAAATCTGCTGAAATATGGTATAGTTTCCAGCTGAAACCAGAACAGTATTGTGATTCACATGAGAGAAGCAGATCCTTTGTGATTTCTAGGCAGAGCAGGTTCAGAAAAGCATCTGAACTCCTTCAGGATTTTCTGATCATCCAAGCCTGAGGCTTTGCTTTTCTAATTCCTCCATCCTCTCTGTGAGTTTTATTGTGAGAGCCTCCGAGTGCTCCCTTTGTCCAGCTTTGCTGTCAGGTATGAACATTCATTACCTTTGAGAAGGTGCCAGTGCTTTGTAGGGTGAGAACTTAAAAATAGCATGGTCAAGAGGTAATGCACAAGCTTTTAATAAGCATCTGACTAAACCAACTGCTTGTTTTCTTTTCAAGACAGGTTTTCTTTCCTGAATCATTTGTCCCAGGATCGTGTTGCCCTTACGCCCACATGTTCATCTTCACTTCCCTTAAGCCAGGACTTAAGCCAGGCTGTTCCTGCCATAGAATTTCCCAGGTGTTCACTGTCCGTGTGCACAGGTGGTGTCTGAGCAGCCTGCAGGGTTTCTGGAAGGTCTCTGTGCTGTACAACACGCTCTCCCCTTAGGGCAGACAACGGGGAGTTTAATAGATGTCTCCCAGGATGAAGAGGACATGTCGCGCTCAGACCTGGGCCAGGCGCTGCTCGCAGCCCTGTCGTTGTCACGTCCCGGCTGCTTTGCAAACGTGCAGGCCCAGGATAATGTGCTGAGGGGCAGTGCAGCATGTGAGTCGTGCCGAGGGAGGCTCCTCTGGGAGCTCTCTCCATGGCAGGAGACACTGCTGCAGGAGTTAGAGATGGGGTGCGAAACGAGCACTGCCGCTCCGAGGAACTAAAGCAGCCCTTTCTTAAGTACATTTCAGAACCTTAGAATGGCCTGAGTTGGAAAGGATATTGAGGATTATCTCGTTCCAAATCCCCTGCCATGGGCAGGGACACCTCCACAATCCCAGGTTTCTCCAAGCCCCAGTGTCCAACCTGGCCTTGGGCACTTCCAGGGATCCAGGGGCAGCCACAGCCGTGCTATCTCCACTGTCCCTCTCCAAGCACGATAAAAAATGGATACAGGGTGCTGGGATCCATTAATCTCTGTTTCTCTTCTTTTTGCATGTTCTGTCAGACTCTGGATAGTTGAATTTTTCTGTCAATTTTCATCATTTTTGTTTTACATCACAGAATGGAAGGATGAAGTTTTCTGTTCCGTGTGAGGGGATGAGGTTATGGGTAAAGGAGTAAAACCAGGCCACTGAAATCTCAGTGCCCTGAGGTTTGATGTAGCCAAAACGCCAGGGACAATTTTCAGTTGGGCAGGACACTGCCCACCACCCACCACGAATCATGTAATTCAGGAATATAATTCAAGATGCTTTGGACCAGATTGTGATTTGAAGTACACCTATTTAAATCTGGCATCAATCTTCCCTTCTGCTTCTGTATTAATTAATGTCTTGTGGGCTGTGTTTCGATGGTAGGCTGCTTTGGATCCGATTCACCGGATCAGGCAATTTAGCTCTCTTTGAAGTTTCCATTGTGATTTATATTTGGATGTGCCTTTATATAACTGAGAATTAAAACCGGGTATTTATGCCTTTTTGTTGTCCTGATGTCTTTGTGATTAAATGCCTGTCTGCAGCAGCAGGGTGTCACCCAGGAAGACCTTTCCAGTCCTGCACTTCCCCAGCAGCAGGATCCAGCAGTGTGGCTGGATGCAGAGCTGGCTGTGGTGGCACAGAGGAGGGGACAGGGTTTGAGGTTTCACTGCGATCCCTGCCAGGCACTGAGGGGGAGATGTCAGTCCTGCTGCTGCCCCAGCACTGCCCTGCTGCCTGCACTTTGCTCCAAACCCAATCCCTCTTTTGCATTGCCCAGCACCGAGGCACAGTCCTGGGGCAGGCAGTGAGGGCAGTTTTGTGAACCTTTAAATACAGAAGGCACCGTGCAGAAAACCAAACACATATCTCCCAGCCACAGGCTGGACTTGGGCATTATATTCTTTATAACCACCAGCAGCTATTTCTTTGCTGGCTGGGGCTCAATCTTCATGGAAGGAAATGGAAGGAGAAAGATTAAGTAATGCTGCAGGCACAGCTGCCTCTATTTTTGTCCCTTGTGGCATCACTTTGCCACTTGTTAAATGAATATCTTCTCGCTCCTTCCCCTGCTGCACAGTACAAACACAGGACAGACTTGGACTCTGCTCTCCACCCCAGAGCAAAACAAACACTCCAACTTCTTAGCAGCCAACAAATCAAGGAAGGCAGTTAAGTAAGGCCGCAAATTAGCCTGTTTTACCAACTAACGGCATCTTGGGTTATTAGAGCATCCCCCATTTTACATCTGCGAAGGAGAGGCGGGCCCTGCCTCAGCTCACTGTGTCCATCTTAAAGCACTCACTCTTGTTTTATAAATGTCACACTGGAGCCCAACCTGCACCTGCAGGATGCTGAGGAGAGCTTTGGCTACAAGCAGCACCAGAGCCACTCAGGCATGGCTCTGAGTGTGCTGGGTTTGACAGTTCTAAAATAGAATCTACATGGCATGCATGGTACATTCTCCTAAATAGGCACAGCTTGTTCTCCTCACCTGCTGTCCTCCTTCTCGACATCATTATCCCAGTATTGCTCCCAAGCACATGGCCCAGCAGCAGCAGGATGATCTTGAGCTCCAGAGCTGAGCTCTCCGTCCCCTCTGTGCTGGTTGGGTGGTGCAAGGTCATCATTTTGACAGAAATCAGCAGCATTTGTCAGGAGAAGCCCACAGAACATTTTGTTACGTACAAAGAAATCTTAGTGCAGCCTTTCTCATGACAAACCTTTGGCTGGAGCAATGGAAATGTTCTGGCAGTAGCTGGAAGGAGCAGTGCACTTCGGGTAGGATGATTTCTGGCTCCCCAGTCAAGGTGAAACTCTCTCTGAGGTGCTGGCCAGGGTAAGCCTCACTTTCTCTCACCCTTTCTTTCACCCCAAAGAGTCCTTTGAGATTTCTACCCTGATACTGACCCCATAATTCATCCTTCAGCAACCAAAAGCCCAGTGAAACTGTGACACTGCTGAGACCAGTTCTCTTGCATTCCTGAGCCAGCATTTCACCCACCCTGTGATCGCAGGCTCCCCAAAATTTTGTAGTTTAGATGAGAGCAGCCCTCCTCTCTCTCCCCTGCAGGATGTTGTATCTTTGCCATCAGACCACCACACAAGCTCCTGTGGTGCTTTGTTCTTTGCCAGTTTGTTTTACCCAGGGGTAAATCCCTCAGCTGTGGGGCCTGGTGCTGTCTCACCCTGGAGAAGGGTAGAGCAGAATCACAGGTCATGAGCAACGTAGCATAAATACCTTCCTTTCTATTTACCTGGAGAATGTAGGGCTGTTTAGGTGCTAAATAATGAATATAATAAAAAAGATGCACTGCTTCAGCTGGCGAGGTGTCCCCAGGAAGAGAATTCCACCAGAGAGGCTCAGAGGATTGCAAGACACGGCACTCGGAGCGTGGCAATATTTGGGATGATTAACTGGTGCTGTAGAAGGTCGTGGCAGCAGCATAAAGAACATGCTGTGGAAAACAGTGATTCTTTTCCATAAATAAAATAGCACTGAGATCTTAAAGGAGCAGGACTTGGAAACAAGCAGAGGATGTAAATAAGTAAGTAGCAGGGGGAATGTGAGAATATCAATCAAGAAATTAAGCCGACAGCATAAATAAGCAGGCAGCCATAGCCTGGGGGGTGGATAGAAGAACACGAAGTCAAGCAAAGATGTCACTGCAACAGTGGAGAGAAAAGAGAATCTGTGCTGTGAAGACAAATGGTGCAGTGGAAAGAGTCTGAAAAAGAACTTCACCTCAAATACCAAGTCCCTGATAAGCAGGGCTGGCCAACACACAGATTAATATAAGTGAAGCAGAGGTCACAGTCCAAGAGACAGCGCAGGATCCTCACCACTGATAAAACTGCATTAGCCTCAGAAAGTGATTTTGTATTTAAGTCACTGGGTTTATATCTCAGGATATTTTTTTAAATACCACAGACTATATGGGCTGTGAATGTGCCTAGGGAGGAATGCATTATGGATATAAAAAGTGTCAGTTATTCTTTACATTTCTAAAATCCTTCACTTTGAAAACCCATAAATGAACTGTAGGAGGGCATTTTTGAGGCAGACAGCTGTACATTTTGATTTTGCTTTTAAGCTGTATCATTAGCAAATGCTTTTCTTTTGCAGCTAATAGTCCTTGCGGGATGTTTTGGAATATTAAAAAAAGGGGAGAGAAGGTCAAAATACTTCTGGTAACCTCGCCTTTGTGATTTGATAAAAATCACTTTCCATAAAAAGGCAAACTCTCCAGCTTGACCTGTTTGGTACCGTGAGCCCAACTTAATTCTTTGTCATTACCAAAAGCTGTGGCTAATATCACTAGTGACAATTTAGGAGGTGTCTGAAAAGGTGTTCTGTGTTCTCAAGAAAGTGCATGTGTGAGAGGAGAGTTTGGGTGTGAGACTTCATCTGCAGTCAAAGAAAAAGAAAAGAAACCCTCTCTGTATCAAAGAAAAGGTGATTTCTTCAAGATTAATGTAGAAATTTGGATAACAAAGTCAGGGTAAAGAAGACAGAAAACTGAGGGAGAACCCCCACTGCCACTGGAAGTAGAGAGCATGATTCAGAACTTGTTTAGACTTTGCTACATCACTGAAGCACAGCTTGCTGGGTGTTGGCTCCATCACTCCCCCCTGTTGCAGAAACAAGTCCCTATGTCTTTTTCCCGACCATATTTCAAGTTTTTTCTCTTCTGAGTCCTATATCACTTGCAGTTCTGCTCAGAGGCTCTTAAGAAAGGCAGAATTATTGTTCTTTCTTTAATTTTTCCCCTTACAAACCATCATTTTCTTGTGTTTGCTATTGGGAAAACCTTGATTAGGTCTAGCTTGAGCTGAAAAAAACTTCCTGACCTTTCAGGGCTGGGCCCCGGGGTTCTCTTGTTCAGAATATAAAGCCTGCTAATAGGTTGTGAGGGCATTCATTATATCTTTAGTTCTTGGAGGAGCTGTGTGTGTTGGAGGGTGAGTGCCTTTAATCCGTGCTCTGGAGGCTCAGTGCTCCAAGGCCAGCAATCTGCTCTGTTTACCGTGTTGGATTTCAGGTTTGGACTTTTCCCCGAAGAAAACAAAGTGAAATGATCATATTAAGTGACAGTGTATCTGAGTTTTCCAAATCATCGCAAACCTACCCATTAAGGATCTTGTTGTCTCCTCTTTAATTTTCTTCCTGTGGTCTTTCCCTCATGAATTTACCTGGCACGGTTAAAAATCCTCTGTTCTTCTACTCTGACTTTGGTTTCATTCTCCAGAGAATGACGAGCTCAGGACTCACTGGAGGATGTCTGCTGGCCTGTGCAATCCAGCTTTATGTTTGCAGCTGCCTCGTGCAGGCTGCATCCCCAAATACAGACACAAACCAAGGCAGGAGATAGAATATGACATAAATTACAGAAAACACTCGCTCAGAGATAACATTTGGAAGGAATACGAATAAGCAATCAATCACAAAGCTCAGGGGTAAGCTCTCTGGGACACAGCTTTTCCTGTCTTCAGAGCTGTATTCACACAACAGCAAAGCCCTTGTCCACAGTGGGATTTCTAGGCATTACTACAATACAAATAATAATAATTAAAAAATAAGGTGTTTAATTCACTGCAATTCCAAACAAACTCTGCAGAGAATTCTCTAACAGCAGAAGATAAACAACTTAAAAGGGAAGGTACTGGATACTTGATTCTGCTTGCTCTCAGCTGTGATAAAAGCTATTATCAACTTAGAGTGGCTTATCAAAGAGGAGTATCTGGTGCATCAATGAGTAATTGGCAAAGGAAAACCAGCACTATTTATTAATTAGCACCTATCACTTCTGCATAGCTGACTGTATGCAGAAGAGACAGCCTTAGGGCCCGGCCATCTCCTGTCATTCATCATTTCTAGTTTTTAGATACCATTTTCTTGCTTTACCTGAGTGGAGTTTTTTAAGGTCCAAGGGGATTTTTTCATTAGCAATCCCAGCTTTTTCCTGCTCTGTTTACCACCAGGTTAGGACTGGACGTGTGCCCATGAGTCTGGTTTTGTACTGAAATGTTGGAACAAAGGAGCCTGAACAGAGACGGGAACAAACCATTGACCAGGGCAGTGAGACACGGGGTGATGGATCTAAACTGCAGGAGGGTGGGGTTAGATTAAACAAAAGGAAGAAGTTTTTCACAAGTGAGGATGGTGAAACACTGCATTTCCAGTGAGGTGGTGGATGCCACATCCCCAGGAACGTCCGAGTTCAGGTTGGAGGGGCTCTGAGAAGCTGAACTCGTGGAAGGTGTCCCTGCTCACGGCAGGACCTTTGGAGATCCATTCCAACCCAGACTATTCCATGAGTCTCTGATCTGTCCAGGAGCCAGCCCAGAGCGGGCTGTGCTGTCTGCCTGCTGCAGGCAACACATCTGTTACAAATGAAATGGACCAAATTCAATAAATCAAAATTTGTAATTTTATTGAGAGACAAAATGACAGTCTCGGACAGCCACAATTAAAAGGACAGCGTCGAGCCCGGGGTCGCCGCTGGGTGAACAGTGATAACACACTCTGCCAGTCTGTTATCCCCAAGTTCACATTTGTGGTTTGCAGCAGTCTCTTCTTATACACTGGATCGCGGAGAGAGGCTCGGGATGTCGACGGTCCTCCCTCCGGGGCATCTTCATTAAACATGCAGGTTTCAGTTCTAAGAGTCTGAATGGATCAGCAGAGGAGGACAATGCCGTTAATGGTCGGGTCCAGGTGTGGTGTGGAGATGTTAATTCCAGCCGGAGACCATCTAGATAAGGATCTGATACAATCATCGGGTTCTCCGGGCTATCATCCCCGTTTTCCCTTGCCTTTTGTTTCTTTTCAACGATTCCTGGCAGTGGCAGTTTTCTGTCCTCCTTTCTGGTAATTCCAATCAAGCTTTCCTCGTGTCCCTCCCATGCCTTTTCAGGCTAGAGAAATTCTTGTATTTTATTAAGCCACCTTCCCCTGAGTTAACTCACAAAATGCAATTTTAAACAAAACTTAACTTCCAACAAGCATGTTTATACATGCATGTTTAACAAGAAGTTTATACAGAACTTACACTTGTACAGTTTGTATTACATTTTATATTTTATTAACACAAATTAACTTTAGGACATATATTACATTCCCTTTTAATGATCCCCAGCAGAGGCATGTTTGTGTCTCCCTTTCTGGTAACTCTACTCATGTTTTGTCTCGTGTCCCTCCCCTGTCTTTTCAGGCAAGAGAAATTCCTGTACCTCTACTGAGCTGCTTTCTTCTGTGTTAACTCATAGCATATTGGATTAAAACAAAACTTATAGGGATGGTGTTACATTTTATATCTTTTAACACGAATTAACTTTAGGACATATATCACACATCTATGGGTGGGGCCAGTGTAAGACAAAGCCCTAGTCATTGTTTCAGTTAGTGCTTGTATAAAGTCACCAGTTTTGAGAAGACATTAATGAGCATCTTTATACTTCTGTTGAACACAATGATGCTTCTATAGATTTAGTCAAGCAGAGGAATTTTTTATTTTTTTTTTTAATCTTTAATGAGCACTTTAATACCCCTTCTCATTGTAGTCCAGTGACTATAAGACATGAGCTTTTTTAATAAAAATACAGTCAATTCTCCTTCAATGTTGCCAGCAAACAAAGATTGACGGTTTTTAATGTACATTTCAATTTACAGTGCTTTTGGAGGCCACGAGGGAAATATATAGTCCTAACAGCTTAGCTTAGAGCCGTTGTTCTGTCAATACAAAATCATTATAATAAAAAACTCCTGTCGGCTCTGAACTTAAAAAATCTAGAAATAATTTGATACGCATTTTATACAAATCCATAGCTTACCTCAGTTGGAAGTGGAATTGTGGTTAGCTCCATTATCACTATTGCAAACTGATGATCACAATCATGGCACCCCTGCAGAAAGAGTTCTGAAAGGCCCTGCAGCCTCTCGCTGCTGACCAGGCACTTTCTGTGGGGGGCTTTACATCAAGAAAATGGATCTGGTTAATGTATTGTTGCACCTGGGCTGCGTACCTGGCCTTGCCACCATGGCTTGAACACTGACTGCTCTGGCAAAGCAGGAGGCACCAAAAGAAGTGAATGCCAAAGGTGGAACAGCTCACTCGGGTTGGTCAGCTCTCTGTCAGTCCAGCCCTGACGATCTCCCAGGTTGGAAATTTCACAGCCCCAATGAGAGGTTCCAGTTTTGGACTGGTAATTTGCTTTTTCCCAAGCATCAGCTCAGAATTTTTTTATCTCAGCTCTTGTCCTCTGCCTCCCATTCTGTCACCTCTTCAAGTGCAAGAGCCCAGCTCTGAGTTTTCGGCACTCTGGCAGGCACCAGGTGAACAGCAGTCAGATCCTCCCCGTTCTCCTTTTAACATTGGCCACACTCAGTTTTCTCAGCCTTTCCTCATGCACCCCATACCCCAGCCCCAAAATGATGTGGTGCCTTCCTGTTCCTTCTTCTTACATGTTCCAGGCTCCAAGGTTTGGGGTAGAAATGGATGCTTCCACAGGATCCAGTGCCCAGAAAAGGAAGTAGGGGTTGGTACAGCTCCACATCAAGAAACTTACCTTTGTACCTGGGGGCCGCCAGGGCCAAAATCCTCCTGCCTCTGGGGGTGGAGAGCTCATGTCTGCTATTCCTAAAGGTCTCTGGCAGGTGCATAACCCCTCAAAAGAGAGTTCACACAGGTTTGGGAGATGATGCACAAAGAGCAGCACTCACTTTCCAAGCCGACTGGATCAGGTGATGTGAGAGGAGGGTGATGATAACCTGCCAGTTAAAGAATGGAACAGGAGATTTTTAATGTCTTTGAAAGGTGTGCAGTGAGGAGAGTCTGGAGCAGAAAGTGAAGAGAACAAAATCCCCTGTATTGATGAGCTCCCGGTGAAGCAGGAAGCAGGGCCTTAGTAATGAACTCCTCAAAGAAATTAAGGAATTTTGAAGACAGCATCTTTCTGTCTCTAGATTCAGCTTCACACGAGACAAATGCTTTTGCTATGAGAGCAAGCATCTGACCTTTTCCTTCCCATCTCTCCTGCAGCTGCAGTGCTCAGCCTGCTCATTATCAGTGCCTAGGTATTAACCTTGGATTATTCCAAGGGAAAAGCCCAGAGAAAACTGCAGCCTCTGTTCTTAAATACGCCGCTGCAGGCTGGATGGATGGAGTAGCTACAGTGCTCCTCTGCTCAGGGCAGTTCCCACCCAGGTGACCCACGGTTTGGAAACCACCAGTGGAATCCTTCTGAAAGCCCTGATGTGAATACACCAGGAGGATTCTGGCTGACCCAGTAAAGTCTGTCAGATTGCAGATACACAGCTCCGCGTGTGGTATGAAAGGAAAAGAAAGCACATCTTCCCACCTCTTTATTCCTTGCAATGTGCAGGCATATGCTCCAAACACGGGGAGCACAAGGCAGGGGTTTGAAGGGAAAGGTGCTGGCAGGAGCCTGCTGACATCCCTGATGCTCTATGACATCCTGGGACACTCGTTGCTCACTGTGGCTGCTGCAAGCACAGCTGCTGCTTGTTCCACTCCTGTCAACACCCTGAGCCTGCAGCAAGCACAGAGCTCTCCCTGCTTTCCTGGGAGCAGCGCTGGGAACTTTCCTGAGCTGTGCTTGAAGGGGAGCTGGAGGCAGGGCTGGCTCCCAGAACATCCTGCAGATTGAATGGCAGCAGGAGCAGAGCTTTGCCACTCCCTCCGATGAAGGAGAGCTGGATGTTAACAGTGACAGCTTTCATTGTCTCACAGGTAATCACTTGTGATTTTAGAAACATTATGCGCTTAAGAAATTGCTCAGTTGTAACCAAAAGAGTACAGACTCAGGGTTCTACCCATTGCTTGTCCCTAACTTTTGCAAAAGACCTGCTTTGTTTTCTTCCCTTCCCTTACTAAACCGGTTTCAGATGGCAGTAAAATCTCCCTCCAAAATTACAGAATCATCATAAAATGGTATGGGTTGGCAGGGACCTTAAAGATTGCCTCATTCCAACTCCCCTGCCAGGAGCAGGGACATCCTCCACTATCCCAGGCTGCTCCAAGCCTGGCCTTGGACACTTCCAGGGATCCAGGGACAGCCACGGCTGCTCTGGGCACCCTGTGCCTCCCCACACTCACAGGGAAGAATTTCTTCCCAATAGTTAATCTAAACCTGCCCTCCCTCAGTTTAAAGAGGGTTACCCCTTGTCCTATAAGTAAACACTTAATATAATATTCTTATTATTCTTAATAAGAATAATAAGTAAGTACTGTTAAGACCATTCCCCGTGTTCCACATATTCAGTAATTACATTTTAATTCATGCCTCCAGATTTAATTGGCAAGTTAGGAGGTCTGGTTACAGGCCTGGAACTCAGTTGCCTTCTCTGGAGACTGTGTCAAGGTGTGCCAGCACATCACCGACATGAGCCAGTAGCTGGCAAAGCACTGCACAGCCTTCAGACACACGGAAGTGGCTTGCAAAAGCTTCTGGATGTGAGCGAGTTTCTATTCATTTTACAAGGCTCTTCCATAAATGATCAAGTGCTGTTCTGTACTCTACAGTAATCTGATATTCATCTTAGGGCAGGGATATTTGTCAGGAGCTACCAGCTCCACTTGTCACAGGAACAAAGGCCAAAGGGACCCAAGAGCTGCATGGCCATTTCAGCTCCTTCCCGATGAAGAAATGAAGAAGAAATTTCTTCTCCTGATGAAGAAATAGCCTCTTCCACAGCTCTTCTCTATCCACCTTCCCCTGGGATATGGCCAGATCACACAAGGTCTGGGTAATCCCAGGTACTCAGACGGAGGCTTCCAAGGAATAGCCAGGCTGCAGAGGAGCAGTCTCTGGGGATTCAGCGGGTGAATAATGGCACATCTGTGCTACAGAAATCAATGACACATAAACCCAGCCTCCGAGCACACACTGCCAATGGTATCCACACTTTTGACTGAGGTTGTTCCTATAAATTCCCGTTTTGGTAACCTCCTGTAACATGGGATTCCAGAAAAAAAATATGCGAAAATGTACACCAGGCTTTTCCTGTGATCGTGTTTCCAGAGGGTTCCTCACTTGTTGGTATTTACTGTTTTTCTTCAGACTTTTGGAGGAAGGGGATTGGAAACAATGGTAGCTTATTTGATCAAATATGACTAAGCAGTAATCATTCATTTGCCAACCTAAAGAGTAAAAAGAGAAAATTAATAAATAGCCATGTGCTAATAAGCTGAGGTTAATTTGAACTGCCAAATGCCACAGATGAATTGATTTTTGTACTTCCTGCATTTTTTTCTGTACTCTATGCTTTCCCTCTTTAAATTCCCCTGTGGCTTCAGAAGAAAAAGATGTTTTCCAGTTCCTGTCAGATGGGGTTGGATAGTGCTAACATGTACCACAGCACAGCTGCGTCACACTGGATGGGTGTTGAGCAGTGTCCCTAAACTAACTCTTAGGGAAATTGTTCTTTATTTCTCAGGGATTCGTGGGGATGATCAGAAAAACAAAAAACAGCCTGAATTTCTGCAGTCAACCTGAAGGACACACGGGCCCTGTGCCCTTTGGAATTTACATTTCAAGTAATTGTTGAATCACCTGAGCAAGCGATGCTCAGCTACAAGGCTTGGGAAAGTGCTTCAGCAACACTATCAGTGTGTTCCAGCTCCACCTAATCCTTCTCATCATTTCTCACATGAACAGCCTCACTGCCTTCAGCTGGACTTCTCCCAGGCAGCAGTTCAGGGGTGGCACCTGAGTGTGGCTATCAAAGCACAGCCTCTGGCTCCTTCATTTGCCACCCAGCACTCCTCCTGCCCCTGTGTCTGACACAGCCCAGCCCCTCTCCTGCCTGCTGCCCTCTCCTCACAAGAACTGTAGCCCTGAGTAAGAAGGGGAAAGCAAAGAACCTCTTGTGATTTGGAATTAAAAGGAAGGAGGAAATGCCTGATGGAGATCATTATCACTTATCTCTCACTGCCAAACGTCCTCAGCTGTCGATGCAGTTGAGCCCCTCAGTTGAACATATCATTATGATTTGCTGTCCATTTGAGATCAAACCAGTGCATGCATCCAACTTCTCTGTGTACTTTCTTAGCCTATGAGAGGCAAGCAAAATGATCCCTCTGCAGTGTATCTCTGTCAATAAACTGTCTGCATTTTGCATTAACAAAAACAATCCTTTGACAGTTAGGGAAGATGATTATTACCTAGTGCCTCTTTACTCCCTGCCCTGCTCCTCCAAGCTCAGCTGCATTAATTTAAAAGAGGAAAACATAACAAGAGTAGGAAGAAAGAAAACTTCATGTCACAAGAAGCTCAATTTGCGAAGTTTAACTTCCTACAGAAAACTAGGAAGCACAAACCTGTCTATGTGCTCACCTACACCATTAAACTCTGAATGTTCTTCAGGCGCCTGGTTTTACATCATGTGGTCAGTCCAGCCAGGACTGCTATACTGTAGCTGGGCCCAATGCAGCTTTTAGAGAAGTTTTTTAGGACTTAAAAAACAGTAGCTGTGGTTGCCTCTTTCTGCATGGGGTATTACAACATTGAGCTCAGCCCTGTCTTTGGGAAAGTGACCCCTTCAGCTTGCTACCTCTGTGCTGTTTCGGTCTCTCAGCTGATCCTTCTTTATTTTAGACTTGAGAAGATGTCTCATGCTCTGGTGTCATTAATACACATCACCCTGGCTGCCCCTGGGCACCAGCACCTCCTGATAGGTTTCCACAGGCCACGCAGGTGAGCTTCCAACAGAAATGCATCTCCTCGAGGCAAACAGGTAGCTACAGCCTCAGGTCCCACTGAAAACCCCATCAGCAGAGTCAGGAACGAGCCTAAAGGGGTCTCATTTGAAAATGGCGGGTGCTGAAAAGCAGCAACTGTGAGTCAAGCAGAGCACAGGGGAGGAAAAAAAAAAAAAAAAAGTTATTATGAAGTGAGCTATTTTCTCTTCTGGGAATGGTGAGGAAAGGACATATCTAAACTCTGACATCAGAGAGCTCCTTGATCCTTCCATCACACGTCAGAAAGCTCCTTGATCAGCCCTGTGATTGGTACCTCAGCACGCAGTTGTCATTTGGGGGAATGTTTGTTGTTAGTTTTCAGCACCTCGTGCAGAAGAATCAGGAAGAAAACGTGTCCTGCAGAGGTGCCCTGAGGGCAGGTGTGTTGGGGTGAGGGGTGTCAGAGCTCCTGGTGGCTCTGCTGTGGACAGAGCTGCAGGTCTGTCCCAGACCTTCCTTTCCAGCAGTCCTGCCAGGCTCCTCCTCTGCCCCAGCTGTCTGTGCTGGCAGCAGCTCAGCAGAACACGAGGTGCAGCTTGGCCTTGTACCTACCCCTGTAAAGCTGTGATTTTTTGTTGTTGTTGTCCTTTTGTACCTGATGTGTTCGGGAAAAACGCTGCTATCTTGGCAAATATCTGGACATCTTTGCTGTTAAGAGAGCAGTGATTAATGTGCTTTTTTGTTCTCTCTGATTAAATTAAAACATGCATTCTAACATGTCTTGGAGACATTTATAATTGTCCTTGTGTAGCCCAGCTTATCAGGAGGCAGTAGCAGGTGTTGTCAGCAGAGCCAGCCAGGATCTTTATTGCTGCATGCCAGCCCCTGTGCTGAGGGCCAAAGCCCAGATGCCACAGCCCTATGCTGATGCTGAGCAGGGTTTCCACGAGCATCCCTCCATCTCTGAGCCTGGGTTGGAGGCTGGGGACACGGGGGACAGGCCCAGCCCTATCTGCCACCTCGCAGAGGCCCCTCCACGTCAACCTGCCCAGCTGCACTGGAGATTGGGCAAGGTGGCTTTGCAGATTTCTCCACATCTGTGAGCGCTTGAAACAAACTTCACTGGCTTCATCTTAAATGGAGCCTTCTGGTAGTTTATCTCAAAGTGTGTTTCAGTGGACAGAAGCAGCAGCTTTGATGCAGGAAGGAAACACATTTTCTCTGCAGAGCCCTCTTGTCCTCATGTGCTGATGTAAACCTGGGCAAGGTGTCCCCTCCATCACCAGCAGTGCCCCCCCGTCACAGAGTGCTCGAATGTGAGGTTTTGGGCAGGCTCTGACTGCTGAGGTCACCACCCCAACCTGCCAGGTCTGCCTTCACTCCTGCCGTGGTGCTCATGTCTCATCCTGCAGAGGCTGCTCAGCTCTCAAGGTAGCATCTGATGCTCTGTCTGATGGTCACTCTTCAGCCAGGGTGAGATCAGCTTGGGTGTGCTCATCAGGTTCCATCCCTTTCTCTGGTGAATTTTAGGCAAGTAGAGTAATATTCTTCATTTTCAGCCCCTTTTGAAAGGCCTGACACCACAAACTAGTGCTATAGGAAAAGCTATCACTCAAAAAAACCCACAGTTTATGGACCTGGAGGTTACCTTTCTTGCTGTGGAACAAAGATAAAATAAGTTTCATTTGAACTTGATGAAATAAGTTTCCCTTGTACTTTTGCCACCTTTGTGTGAGGAATAAAGACTGAACCGATGGTTGCGTGAGTTGTACACGAAGGGTCAGGTTTCCTGTTTCTGCCATCTTATCATTATTTTCCTTTAAAGAAGCTGTGAGCCCATGAAAGTGTTGGCACATACTGGTTGAAAGTCTGAAAAATGAGTATCAAAAAGTTTAAAAGGCAGGACAGTGTTTTCCATGATGTATCCAACACCTGGAAAGGGGAATGCATACTCATGGTATTGTTCTGTTGCAACTCCTTGGCAAATTTTTCCAGCATGGGGAAAAGAACTAGCAGTCCTTAAATATGATACTTAACTTGGGGGCAGTTTGGCACTCTTTTGTTTGCACCTGTAAAGTTTGTGGTTTCAGGCAGATTTTGGGAGAAACCCTCCCACGGGCCCCCCCTCCTCTCCCCCAACCAGTTCAGGAAAAGACTTCCTCAGAGAGAAGTGGAAAAAACCTGTTTATTAAACAGGCAAAGCACTCCCAGCACAACACCCGATGACAAGAGCTTCGTGCCGATTACGGAGGGATAACAAACTTAAAGTCTCCTCTTGAAGATAGTCACTGTGTTCCGTTGCTCCGTCTCCGCTGGCGCTGGGAGAAAAGGAGATGTGCAGGGCTGGTCTTGGTGGGGTGGGTCCCCTGTGGAGGCCCCCGGTGCTTCCCCAGGTCCTTAGTCCGGAGAGGTTGGAACAGTTCTGAGGAGAAGGCAAAAAAGAAAAAAAGGAAGAAAAAAAGGGGGAAAAAAAAAGAAAAAAGAAAAAAGAAAAAAGAAAAAAAAAGCTTCAGCTATTCTACAGCGTCTAACTACGCTAGCACTAAACTAACTAACTGCCGGGGAAAAAACAACAGAGCTTCTTTCGTCTTGCCGTGTTCCAGCTCCCCCGCTTCAAGGTCACTCCAAGGAGCAGAGTTTTCCTGGGGAAAAACAAACGGTGCTTCCCCTCCCCTTTGCACCCAACAGATGATTGGGGATACACAGTCACCCTAGGACAGCTTCCTCGGCCCATCAGCCCCAGAGGCACACTATTTCATCAGTTATGTTTTGGGGATGTAAATGTATTTCAGTTCTGGAATGGCCACAGAAGGGCCTGGTCACAGCTCTGGCAGGGCATTCATCAAAAAGCATCATGTAAGAGGTGTCTCTGATCACAGCAACGGCCACTCAGGGTTACCACTGCTTTGGAAGCAGATGTGCAAGAGAAAACTGAGGGTTTTATCAGAGATTTTCAGGGCAGCGAGTTACCATGGCAGTTGCAGTAAGATAAAACACTGTAGGATCTTTGAGAAGGAGTCTGTTATAATTTTATAATTCTATAGTGCGCATTGTCCAAGAATTCAAAGCACCCCATTAAGTTCCACTGCTCTATTGTAAGGTGGGTAAATATGATTAGTTCCATTATTAGGCTGGCAAAATGAGACACTGAAGTGAGATGATTCCCCCACTGTGACACACGTACCACTAGTGTCAACTCTTCTGTGGTGTCAGCCTGCCACAGCCCAGCTGGGGGATATCTGATGGCTCCTTTGAGCAGTTTTGCAGGTGCAGCTGTGTTTTCCCAGTGGTGTCTATTCCTGGTCTCTCAGAGATTCACCCCTGTAGTGAATATTTTACATATTTTACTTGATGTATCTAAAAGTGGAGTTCATTAGGTAGTCCTTAAAAAAAGCCCTAGCACACAGTTCATGCCTTCATTAGCGTCTCGGTGCTGTCAGTGCTTTCATCAGCCCCTCACACCTCACCCCACTGAATCCCTGCTCTGCTGCACTCCCACGCAGTGCACTTGTGCCTGAGACCAAACCTCCTCTGCCCACTTGTGCTGCACTCCCCCAGACCTGACCCCACGCATCCCTGTCCTCTCCAGAGATCCTTTTGATCCCAAAACAGCAGCAGCCCTCCTGGGAGCTCGGCACAGACGGGTACGGGCAGAACTTCCTCCTCAGCACAGCACTCCTATTTAAAATTACCCCCTTGGCTGATTGCTGTTACTATTCTTTTTTACCCTGTTATTGTCTCCCTTAGGCCAGTCAAACAGTGAAAACACAAACTTTAATCAGTGATTGCTTTTACACTTGCTTGTGCTTCACACATGCTGGGAGGTGCGAGGCTCCAGCCTGCACTCTCTCAGAGTGCTGCTTCCTTACATTCCCGAGATTCTTTTTGCAGCTGATTTTCTAGCTTTAAAGGTGATCTGTGCTCTAAAGGCGACAACAACTCTTTCTTAATCGTGTCTTCCATGCGAGTGCTGCTCTACCTTTGTTAAAGCATGGGATTATCCAGGGCTGGAGATGATCTGGGCTTTCCCAGCAGTGTCTGGGATGGGGAGAAGGCAGCACAGCCATGCTTAGCTGTAAAGCCAGCATTAAAGAAATTCAGGTTTCTCTGGGAAGGGGCCAACTGCATCCTTACATCTGAGCTCATTCCAGCTCTAAGATCTTGTCTAATTCATGGATATGAGGAGATCAGTGTGCTGGGGAGGCCAGCAGGGATCCATCAGAGAGAGCCTCGGGGTCCCCCCGCAGTGCCAGCCCACCTCCCGCTTGTTGTCGTGACCTGCAGCCCAGCTCCAGATCTAAACTAACACCCAGCAACTGGAAAAGTGCAAATGCCAACTGCAACTGCAGCCACACAACACAGACTGCCCCACAGTCCCATCCCCAGGAGCACAGACATGGGCCCTGGTGATGGACCACTGCTGCATTGCATCCCCACACCCAAACAAATGTTTCCAAATAAGGAGAAGGGTTTCATTTTCACCCCTCACTTTTAAGGGAAAAGCACCAGAAACTTCTGTGTTTTCTTCACCGCAGCTGGCCCAGTGGCAGCACAGAGGCACCTGCTGGTCTCTGTAGCTGTTCCTCAGAAATATATTTCTATTCTTCTTCTACTGGGCAGCAAGTCAAAAAAAACAAACAACAACAACAACAACAACAACAACAACAACAACAACAACAAAAAAAAAAAAAAAAAAAAAAACCACCACTAAAACATTATGTAGATAGGAAAGAGTACAGAGGTGCTCAGTGCCTTTTGGGGTGCCTTAAACCCCAGGTGTAAGGGGCTTCCCTGCATCTGTGTCTGGCTTATGCCTTTTCTTTTGTATAGTTTGTTATTTTCTCTTTAATTACAAACTTTTTCTTTTCAAAGCACACCTGATCAGCCATCTAGCAATTATTTTAAGCCATTTCTGTGAGGTGCTGGACACCCTCAGAGCTTGATGAGCTGATAACACGCTGGCCCCATGCAGCATTTCATCAGATCACCTCTGTGTGTGTGTGTCTGTGCTCTGGGCCCACCTGGGAGGCGGCAGAGCACTCCTTGCCTCGTGTTCTTCCACGGAAGATCACGCGCAAGGACACAAACAATGGGGCAAACCACTTTTAATCTCTTTAATCAAAAAACCCCAGTGCCATTGCTGGCTTCCTCCAGAGCCCCAGCTGCTCAAGTTCTTGTCATTCCCTCGGTTCCCCGTGGCAAGAAGGGCTGGAAACCCTCTGCCCTTGCAGCCCTGCTGCCAGGTTTGCAGTGCATCCATCAGCCAGGGGTGGTCTCTGCAGTCCCGGCGTCCAGCAGAACAGGAGATTTCCAAATGAGACCACTTTTCAGCACTCACCATTTTCAAATGAGACCCCTTTAGGCTCGTTCCTGACTCTGCTGATGGGGTTTTCAGTGGGACCTGAGGCTGTAGCTACCTGTTTGCCTCGAGGAGATGCATTTCTGTTGGAAGCTCACCTGCGTGGCCTGTGGAAACATATCAAGAGGTGCTGGTGCCCAGGGGCAGCCAGGGTGATGTGTATTAATGAAACCAGAGCATGAGACAACTTCTCAAGTCTAAAATAAAGAAGGATCAGCTGAGAGACCGAAACAGCACAGAGGTAGCAAGCTGAAGGGGTCACTTTCCCAAAGACAGGGCTGAGCCCCAGTGTTGTAGTACCAGTGTGGGCCCATTTAACCATTGTCTCTTATTTCCCCTTTCTTCACTGTTTTGGGACCTCCTCAAGGCTGACATTTTGGTCATGTTTTTACTGCCTGCTAAAAGGTTCTTGTTCAAACCTTCCTAATGTTTTCCCTCTCAGGTTTCTTGCAAAGGGCTCCTGTGGGAACCCTGCTCCTCTTGGTACTTCATTTCATAATCCTCCACCCTGGTCTGAAACACGACATGGTAGATCTTGTTGATTCACCAGTTAAATAGAGTGGAATAATTTGGACTATTTAAAAAGATATATATTAACACACTTTAAATCAGCTCAATTGATTGTTCTCTCATGTAGCCCCTATTAGGCATTTTCTGAGAGGGAAGGAAAAAAAGCATCACTTCTATTATTTTTTTCTGACTTTTGGCTTTTATGGCAGTGCAGTATTTGACTCTTTGCTCCTTGCCTTGCTCTGAAACAGTTTATCAAATCTCCTTCAACAATTACTGTCTGCTCCTCTATTATTCACTTTCACTTGCTTGATTCTTTGCTATCAATCAGCCTTCTTCTCCCTTTCCAGCTTGAATTCTGTCAGCATAAAAGGCTCCTGCTCGAGCTGCAGTGCAGGGTAAGTGCAGACTTAACCCTTCCCCAAGTTCCTGGCTCTCCACACCCCAAAGCCAAGGCAGCCACTCATTTTTTCTCTCCCTGTATCAGCCTAAGGTGCTCAAGCTCTCCATCATCTTCCCATTCTTTCTCTCCATTTGCAAGTGAGGAATTTCTGAATCCATGAAATGGTTTTCTGCAGTTTTTGCTCACCATCCCAGTAAAGCTGCAACTTTCACTGAAACTTAGGTGGATGATGTAAGTTTCTAGGGCTAAAACAAAACCTACTGCAATGCTAGAGTTCCTCACTGATTTCGTTTGAGGTGTGCCTCAGATGAATCTCTGCCCAAGAGATTCACCTCACCATGAGATCTCCTCTGTCACTGGGCTGAAGTAGGACTGTGGGGAGGTTGTTTTCCTCCTGAAAATAAAAGGTGCCCGTTCATTATGACCACAAAAGTGCATCCTGCTCCATGTTCTGCTGTTTTCTTCTCTTCTTTTCCTTCCAGCTCCTCTGCATCCTCCCTCCCCCAAATTTCACCATCCCTAGTTCCAGTGCTGCTTGGTGCTTTCACCTTCATGTGTTTACATTATAAAGGCTCTCAGAGAAAAAGGTTTTCCTAAGTAGGAAGCAGAGCTCTGGTTTTATCATAATCATTAATAAAGCAATTAATTTGGTCTGTGCGCTGTGAAATTCAAAGACCTTTCGTAGGTCATGCTTAGAAGTACATGCCTTTTGTATTAGTGAAGCGATAAAATTCAAATGGAAATGAGAAATGTTTTCTGCTCTTTACATGGAATGTGGGAAAAAATATGCTAGAATTTTACTGGATTATTAAAAGAAATATGTCAGAGGGACTGTTCTTACTCTGCGTTTTTGAGTGTCAGAAAAACGTGAAATATCACATTTTTTCAATGAAAAAGTAGGCCTAAGTTATAAAAATACTGTTTATTTATGAAAAGTGTATATTTTTGCCCAACCCCAAGCCTCAGCCATGAAAAGTGTCCTGCCCCCAGTGGCAGCAGGGTGGGTGTAGCAGATAAATGCACTGCAGGAGTGGACTCTTACACTCTCCAGGCTGTGGTGTCTGGCCTCGCTGCTCGTGTGGAGGGAACTGGAAGGAGAGTGATGGTGTCTGGGCTTCCTATCAATTAGGATCAAAGCCACTTAGCTGGCTGAGATGTGCTTCCTCTGAATCCTCATTTTGGGTTTCTGTCATGCTTCTTTAATCTCCTACAAAGTTACATTTCCATAAAAAAAAAAAAAAAAAATCCATTTTTCCTGCTTATTTTTGTTAAGTGGAAAGTCTCCTTAATGATGTTTTTTTGGATTCAGAAGCTCCTCATCTAGGTCAGCATTTTCAGAATGCCAGTTTCCCAGTTGTTATATCGCTACGCCTCAAATCCTTAATTCTAAACAATGAAAGTCTTGGAACAGTTCTTGCTCTCCTTTAATTTCCTTCCTTCTGAAAGCTGAATTTTTCTTCTCATCACAGTCTCCATCCCAGCTTCAACTCATTTATCAATTTATAAGTCTCGCTTCTTCCAGAATAGTTTTTCAGATACGTATTTTTAGATGAGAGCTGTTCCATCTTTCCAAAATGATCACTTCAAGCTCAGCCACTGGAGCTGAGACATACAATATTTAAATTATTATTTATAGTACAGGAACATGTGGAGACTTTCATTAAAGATAAGGCATTAGCCTTGTGCCTTGATGAGTAAAGGCACAGTGAATGATGGTCCCTACTCTGAGCAGTTTGCACTTTTCAGTTTGCACTCTGGGTGGACTTGCTGGCAGAATTTAAGGAGAAATTTAACCCAAACATGTGTTGGCATCACTCGGGGCTGGATGCAGCCCCCAGGTTTTGTCAGAGCTGCCCAGACCTGCCTGCCCCAGCTCAGGGTGCTGCTGTGTGTGTCTCAGTGCCTGGCAGGAAAGAGAGACAGCAGAATGTGAGGAGCAGGGGGCTGAAAGCCCCTGGGAGATCACAACCACGCATGGGAGATACCAGGTGAGCACAGCGGGGCACATCTGCAGGGGAGTGCAGCAGAGTGATCCGCTGAGCTCAGCCAGGGCTGCAGAGCTCCAGGGCATGATGGGGAAATACCACCTGGAGATAACAGGACACAAACATGGGCAGACAGCTGCAGATTCCAGCATTTTTCCAGTCACTGTTAGAGGTCCCTTTTCTCCAGCATGTCCCTAATTCTTTTGATTCCTCAGCTAGTACCACCTCATGATCTGTCAGGCTTCAGCAGAGCCTGGTGCATTTCTGTCCTGAAAGAAACCTTTCTACCTTGGATTGCCATTTATAGCTCCAATTTTTTTTCACTAAGTGGTATAAATTAGTTCTGTGTGACTTGATGGATTCCCTCCCTCCCCCTTGACAACAGTGATAAAAGATCTGACCCCTTTCTGGGCGTTTGTAAAACTAAACATACAAAATCTAATTTGTTTAGGGCTGAGCTTTTAATTGCTTCACCATCACAACGTGAAACCGAATGCTTCAGCAATCTTGGGGATTGATTGACTGATTTGTAATAAGGGACTTGACCCAAGAGGGGTTATCAGCCTTGGATGTAGTAAAATAAATCTTTCTGGATTTGTCAGGATGTTGGTACAGGGGCAAGGATTTGGGAGGCAGCTTCTGAACCCTGCTGTGGATGCTGATGAAATGTCCCAGTGAAATGGTCTTCCAAGCTGCACTTCTTATCAGGCCTGAACACTGCAGCAGGGAAATAAAGCTTAACAGCACTGGCCAGGGCTTGCTCTGCTCCCAGGTGTCCCAAAATCAGGCTGTGTTCACTGACCCAACAGGAGGATGAAACCCCCGCAGGTTTGAGGGGCTTTTGGGTTTTGATTGCTAAGAAGTAGGATTGCAAAATAAACTCGATGCTCACATGCAGAGTATTCCTGGTCTTAAACCACCTCTAATTAATTTAGGGCTTTTTGCCCTGGCCCTTAGATGACAAGGCCTCCTCTGGCCTTTCAGAGGTAGTACTGTTTTAGCCTTCTGCATGTGCTGATTAGTATCAAGTCAGAATAATTCTTTTTCTTCCCCAGAGAAATCCCCTGTGTTTTACTCATAAATAAAAAAGGAAAGGAAGAAACATTCTTGATGGTATTTCTGCGATTTGACTTCGCCTTTAGAATAGAACTGCACACATACAGCACTTGTCGTCCCTAAAACTTACATTTTGAAAGTTCTTTGAAGATCTAAATTACAGATCTTTCATATGAAAAGTTAATGAAGGACTCTAAACAAAATAAAATAGAAATGATGACATGAAAGAGCCTTCTTATGGCTTCAATAACAAGATAAACAGTTTAATATTCCACATACTGCATTAAAAATAACAGCTGTGCTCTGTGGAGATGAATCCCCTAACTCAGCTACACTGGTTCCCACATTACCCAGGGACAGGTTGGTGACTCTCCCTCACTTGCCACCTCCCTCTGGCCCCCAGAAATGCTGAAGGCAGCCAACACCTGGTCAGTTTTAGCAGACACCGCAAGTACTTTAACAAACACAAAATAAAGTGCCATTACCAGCACCACTTTCAGTACCCCCAAGTGACAGACATATTCTGTATTGACAGCCTCCAATTTTAATGAGCTATTGCTGTTTCAGGCCATATTGATTGGCCTTTTTTTTTTTTTTTCCTTCTTCGTCCAATTCAGCAAGAGGAAACAAGAACCAGCATTTCATTAAAAGGAGACTTCGTTCAGTGTTTCATATTTCATGAATACTTGTGAGTGAACACATCCCCTAAAATAACCAATTAATTCAGCCATGCTAAGACTCAGGCTGGAAACTACACCACTGCATTAACAGAAGCCTGGGGAGGCACAAGGTTTAACGTTTCCTACTGCATGAGAAGTTTCCAAACACGATTCTCACCCACATCCCTTGATTCACTTCACTTTCTACCTCTCGGCTCTCCTGACAGCTTCTGCTGTGTTTGTTGTTCTGTGTGACTATTGTACCGTGCTGCTCGCAGCTCAGGGTGTTTCAGATGCAATCCCCATTTTCCTGTGAGTGCTTTTTGTTATTGTTGCTTTTGACAACATCACAGATTCAAGTTAAAAGTGACCAAAAGAGCAGGGGAAGGAGTAACCTGCAATAATGATTTGCAAATTGTGTTAATTTCATAGTGGGATTCTGCTTTTTGATAGGATTTAATGCGTAATGAGCTCCTGAGACGTTATTTTTGCTTCAAAGCTTTGCTGAGTACTAGATCCTATTAAATTATTGCAGTGAACACACCAAAAAAAAAATACTTTGAGCTAATTTTAATAATTTTTAATTGAAGGAATATTTTTATTCCAATTTGAATATTCAAGCTGTTCAAAAGTTAGCACATTCTCAAAGTATTCGTCAGTCTTTTCTTTCCATAAAATCTTTTTTCAGGCAGCCTGTGGCTTTTGGGGAAGGGAGCAGGTTTTTTGTCTCAGCTTTGTTTTTCAGACCCAATTGCAACAAATTTAGGCATATTTTGCTATTTATTTCTTTTTAAGTGCTTGCATGCTGCAGTCTAATCTCCATTCTTTTTATTGCTGTTTTATAGTCTACCATTATTGTTTGTTTCCTTTGCGTTTTCCTAAAAGCAGAAACAAAATACAAATTTCCCTGCTAGTCCTTTTTTGTGTGGTAGCAGGAGCTGGATTTGTGCATGTGTGTCATGCTCAGTAACATATGTATTTTGTTGTTAGCAGTGTGGTTATATTACGTTAAATCTTAGGGATTCCAACGGAGCCTGGCATCCCAGGCTGCAAAATAACTCGCAGGAGCCCAAACAGCATCAAAATAGACACACACTGTGTCAAAATAGCAGGGAATGTGACTGCCATGCTTCAGGAGGAGGCACAGAGTGGCTCAGTGCCCTGGTTCAAGCTTTCCCAAAGACCTGCAGTTGGTTCCTGTAGCCACAAGACCCTTGGATTTATCTTCTCAACCTTAAAACACTCAAAAAGTCCCAGGGAAGGCTGGAGAGCAGCAGGCAGTGACAAGTGAAACATGGCCCTGGAGTTTCTCTGGCACAACTCTGCTCCCCTGAAGCATGGTCCAGAGCAAGGGCTGTGTGTGAAGGGGCAGCTGTGCTGTGACCTGCTGTCCTGGTTTAGGGCAAATTTGGGAGAAAACACGTGAATGGGGCTGATGCCTTAAGATTTAGCTTTCATATTTTCAGATTCTCTGCTGCCTAGGGATGTAGCTCTGAGCCTCATATTAAGTGCCAGTAAGCTCTCTTCACAAAGCAGGCAGATAAAACAAATCCCTTTCCTGCTGCACACCAAAGACAACTTGCAATCCAAAAAACACAAACAACAGTGGACTGAAGCGAGGAACAAGAAGGATGGGACCTCACAACCTGAAGCTGTAATTGGACAATTAAACCCCAATGTGCAAACGGACCAAACCTTATAAAAATGTAAGAACTTGTGACCACGACTACATATTTCTTTGGTGGCCACCCTGTGGGGAGCCTTGGTCAGGCTCCTGTCTTGCCCAAGGTGGAACCCACAGGTCTTTCAATAAATATCTTATTTTCTAGCTCTGTCCAGTCTCTGTTTGAGGTCAATCTTCCTAAGGCATCAGGGTCCCTCTGGGGAGCAAACCCAAAGGGCCTCTCCCCCAGCTGCTCCAGGAAAGGGCTTCCTTGGAGAAAAATGGAAAAAGCTATTTATTTAACAAAGTGCCCATGAGCGCAAAGAATGAATAATATGAAACAATACAACCTTTCATTGCTCTGAAGTGAGATGGTAAGCTCAGAACGTCCTTGCTGTGGGTAGCTCAGCTCTCCCAGTCTCTTACCAGTCCCTCAGGACGTCCAGGCCCCGCTGGGCCCCAGGTGTGAGCTCCTGCTGCTCCTCGGGGCTTTTCAGTCCAGAGCAGGTTTAAACAGTCCTGAGAAACAGAGAAAAGAACAGTCCAGGGAACTTCTCTGCCCTAGCTAGCTAAAACGAACTAAAAGCAGAGGAGATCTCCGTCCTGCTGGTGTCCGTGCCTCAGACGAACACCCAGCCCAGAGAAGGAACGTGGAGGAGTCAGACAGCTCTCCTCAAAACAAACTCTGTGATTCTTCTTTCCCTGCTTCACTCTCAAAACCAGTCTGAAAGGCACAGAACACAATATACAACAGAAACAGAACAGATGAGTGGGGATACAAGCACCATAAAGTCACCCTGGGACACCCGCTGGCCACTGTGGCGGCCGTGGATGGTGTGCGGGGCTCTGATCCCACGCCTCTGCCCGCAGGGATTTGGGGCTGGCAGGGCCCAGTGCTGGTGGGGCTGGCGTGGTGAAATCCCCGCTTTCCTGGCCTTTCCTTACAGCCGAGTGCAGCCAGACACTCTCTGGGCACAGGTGAGGCTTGGCCTCAGCTGTGAGGACTGAGGGGTTTTGCTTTGCTGCCCTGGCTGTCCAGAGCCTCTTTATTAGTGCTAAATGAGTGGCCCTAATGAGTCCCTTTGTCCTTCCATCTCCATGTCAGGTTTTAGGAATCAGAGACAGGTGGTTAAGAGCTCTGAGATTTTTGGGGTGACCTTGGGGAGGCTCTAACTACGACTCAAAATTGCAAATGGTGAATGCAGTAAGCAGATTAAGAGTCTGGCACTCTGGCAAATCTCAAGACCTAGTCTTATGTTGCTATTTTTTTCCTATGGCAAACTTACAGATTTCACAATGACTTTGCTGTAGCAGTGACTTGAAAATTATAGTGAGTGAGTGTTCCCTTTTAAATAATGGATTATGAGGCAAAGATTAATTTTTGCTCAATTTTCACACTAATTCAAGTGCCTTGCTGCCAGCAGAAGCACAAAGGACGTGAATTCGCAGTGGCTTTCTCCTCCTTCAAAGTCGTCACATGCTTTTATTGGATGGGACTGTTTGCAATGAGGCCTCGTCACTCACATCTGGTGCCTGCTGAAGCGTGGGGCTTTGACATCTCCTGGAACATCCTTTGGTTCTTGTCAGCAGTGAAGGGCTCAGCCCCTTCCCAGCCTGCTCAGGGCTGGTCTGAAGGAAACCAGCCCTGCCAGGGACAGAAGGGCACAAAACAACAACCCAGTGACAGCCACTACTCTGCAGCCGCCAGGTGCCTCTTGCATTTCAGGCCAGTTGAAAAAGCAGGGGAGAGGGAGAGAGAAAGAGAAGGAAACAGAGAAAGACAGACAGCTGAGAAGAGGTGAAACCAGAAATGCTATGTCCCAGAGGCATTTATCAGCCCAAATGAAATGGAAACAGCGAAAGGGAAACACTGCTTTGCTTTTCTCAAAATTGTATTTCCAGTTGAATGGGTTGAAAAGAAAATATCCTTTCCTATTCCTGCGATTTTGAGAGATCTGTTTGCTAAGTCTGCAGGCTTAGTAGGAGAGACAAGGAGTATTTATTTTCTGTATACGTTGGTAATTTATGAGGCTGCTATAAATGCAGAGTTTATGGAAGTAAAATCAGGCCATGAAATAAAAAGGATTTTATTCAAATATCCCAGCTTATTAATTCTTTCTAATTCTTCACAGAGGAGGAGATGAGTGAGGATGCACACACGGTTTACTGAATATTAACAGGGAGAAGATCCAGAAAAAGTAGCAAATGCAGGTATAATTTAAAAATAGAAAAAGATGAAAGATAAGTGAATTTTATTGGGGATTGAAATATAATTGAATTTTTCTTTTCCTATTTTGCCATCAAAGATGGCAGAAAGAAGTCTACCATTGTGGGAAAGAGTCTTGCATTGCTAACAAACCTGTGCAAAGTGGCTTTACCTTCCTGTGCAGCGGGGTGTGACTGAAGTTATGTAAATGCAGGTCTTATCTGTGCCACATGAAGGGGTGGAGAGGAGATTTAGAGCCTTGAGCAAGAAATAAGATGGCACAATAACTTTCACTGGGATTTAGTGCTCCACCAAGAGCAGAAATGGGGCTAACACATCTTTTTGTATGAGTAGCATTAACTGTCTGTTCCACTGAGTGTCCATCAGTGTGCCTGGCTGTGTGATGTGTTATTGGCCTGCCTTCATCTCCAGAAATGTCCAAGAGGATGAAGGGACGGGGAAAGATCCCATTATGTGATGTGCTGGTGATGCCTTCAGTTTTATCTTTCATGTATTTCAGGTTCTGTGCTGCCCAGGTGCAGCTCTGAGCTCACACTCAGGGTCACTCAGCTCTCTGCACACAGCAGGGACACAAAATAAATCCCTTTCCTGCTGCACACCAAGGACAGCTTTCAGCCCCAAAGCACAAACAAGGGTGGCTGGAGGGAGGAACGAGAAGGATGGGACCTCACAGCCTGGAGCTGCAATTGGACAATTCAACCCCAATGTGCAAATGGACCAAAACTGATCAAAGTGTGACATCTCATGACCCTTTGTCCATTTTGTGCCCATTTTGTGTCCATTTTGCTACAATGTTGTGACCATTTTGGGTCTACCTTGGGTTTAGCCCTGGCCAGGCTCTTGTCCTGCCCCAGGTGTATCCTGGAGGCCTTTCAATAAATATCTACTTTATTCTCCAGCTCTGTCCAGTCTCTGTTCCAGATCAGCCCTCCCAAGGCACCATTGGGAGATACCCAGGGAGATCGAGGGGCTGCTGGGGTGTCACAGAGTCCCAGGCTAAGGTGCTGGACCTGAGAGCCCCCAAATCTCTCAGAAACCCCTCCTTTCCAATGCTGTCTTGGAAAAAGGAGTCAGCAAAGCTCAAATGTTCAGTGTGTGCTGGCTGTGTGTCAGCAGTCTCTCCCTGGTCACACCACACTTCCCAGGGGTGCTTTCCCCTGCTGCTTGGACTTGGAAAGGGAGAAGACATCAGGTGCATTGAATGAAGGTGTATTGAATGCTGGAGCAGTCTGTCAGGTGATATTGACCTCACACAGCAAACATCTGCAAGCATTCACCAAACCAAGTCCTTGCTATTAGCTAAGTTTAGAAAAATGCAAATCTCCCAAGAAACACCAGGACCCAGAGGCCCTGCACTGCCTTTTCCCTCACTTGACTCTCCAGATTTGTAACAAGAGTGTATTCAGTACTTGGCAGCTGTCTCTAGGATGTCTGCCTCCCCCTCAATTGACGCTCCAAACGTGGGGAGCTGTGTGCAACCAGAGCCCACATCCTTCAGGAACTCTATTGCTGGCTACGTGGAGCTGCTGGCAGCAGCACTCACCACCCAACACCCTGGGTTAAATGAGGTGGGAGGGCAGAAGCTAAGATCTGTTTCCTCCAATTAAACTGGGGGGCGGGAATTAAATTCAGGAGGTCTCTGTAGTTGAGGTAGGTGGCACAAAATGAGAAGAAGGTCACCGTGGTTGCTCTGAGCAGGGGCATCAGCCTCCTTTGCACCTCGGCATCTCCTGTGCTTGTGTGCCCACCTGGGCCACCCTCTCTGCAGGGCTGAGCTGTGATCACCAGGGCCCTGCCAGCGCAGCTGTGGCAGAGCTCCACCGAAGCCCTGGTGATGGCAGAGGAGAGCCCTGCTCCCGGAGTGGCGGGATGACACGGAGCAGCTTCACAGGGCAGGAGGGGCTGGAAGTGTGGGCTGAAACGGCAGGGCAGTGGGGTTTGAAGAGAGACTGGCTCTGGAGTTCCTAGTCCAGCGGCACTCCGCAGGGCGCTGGGCTGGGGCTGTGATGGCAAGATGAGATGAGCTGCACTTCACACAGGGCAGGAGTGCAGGAGCACTGCCGCAGCCAGAGGAACTTTGGTGTCTTTTTTTGGAATGCTTTTGATAGTCGAGGTGGCATCTGACCTTCATCTGGGATCTGATGGCTCAGGGAACTCCAGCTATAATATCGGCCATCAGTCGCTACTCTCGTATACAGAACTAGTGCCAGGCTCAGAAAAACCTCAGAGAAAGCTGACTGCTCCTGAGAAGCAATTCCCCTTGTTGCATTTGCTAAAACTCCTGGGCCCCTGAGGTATACAAGGGAGTGTCTGAGTTGTAAGTATCAAAAGAAATTAATTATTCCATATTATAATTAAGTCTTTTTTAATTAGCTGAATAATTGGAATTTTTCTTGCATTACAATGCAGGTTTTCACACAGCCAGATAATCTGAAACTTTAGAGAGATTTACCTGAGAAATTCCTCACATCCACAGTTGTCTTTTTGTAATAAAAAGTAGTAAAGAAAGGTTCTAAGGTGGCTGCAAGAAAGGCAGCTCTCTTTAAAAGAAGCCTGTCAAGCCAAACTTGTCCCTCAAAATGTATGTTTTGTAAAAGACTTCAGAAAATGTTGGGTCGAACCGTTTTAGTGTTATTGTGAGGAAATCAATATTTCCCTGCAGCCTTTGCAGCCCCCAGATTGTAGCATGTTGTTTGTGCAGAGGCAGCTGAAAGTGAAACTGTCTAAAAATGAGAGTGAAGCAAACTGGCCTGTTTCTATAATTTGTCCTAAAGGTCTCCAAGGTAAACAAAACAACACACTTGAGCAGTCAAAACTGAAATATTCTCCTAATGCAAACAGCTGAATTGGATGTTGGTGGCATTCTGGGAGGGGTTTTAGCATTCCTTTCAGCCTTGGTCCTTTTTCCCTCCCCTTTCCTGTCTCCCTGTTCTTCGTGTACTGTGCCATACAGCAGATCTTCCAGGCCTTGTCCTCCAGCAGGAGCACCAGGGAAGTCCTGTAAGATCCCCGCATGCTTCAACGCTGAAATCAGTGAATTGCCTGCTGTTCCACACCACTGGCAAGGACAGAACCTCTTCCCACTGCTCTGACATGGCATCAATCAGAGCATCAGACAGCAGCGGGGCAGCAGCTCTGTGGGATGGAGGTTTGGGACCCTGGAGCTGGCGGAGATGCCAACAGCACTCCCAGATGTTCCTGAGCCCTGCTGTGACCTCTCTCATGTGACACGGGCATGGCTTAAGGGCTCTGTAGGTTTAGGACTTGGACAGATGATGCCAGGAGGAACAGTTTATTATCTGGGGACCGTGGCTGCGGGTGGGTATTCTCTGTGGCTGAAACCGAGTTTGGAAAGGAACCAGGTTGATTTGGTGAGTTTGGCTGAGACCTCTGTCAACAAAATTAAAAGGGGGAGTCTGGGAGACACATGGCTTGCTCACAAACACACCACTGTGGAGGCAGCAGCTTTGCAGTGTTGTATGTTCACCTGTCTCAAACACAAAAAAAAAAGATTAAGCCAGTTTGTTTCTGAGAACAGGAGGAGATCAGGAGAGCAAAGGACCAGAGGAAAGCAAATGCTGTGCTGACTGGCAAAGAGACTGCTCTCTTTGTGTTCTTTGTGCTTGACTGAAACATCTTCACAGGATTTTTTTCCCTCTAATCTGGAAATAATTCTGATTTATTTTAAGCCTTCTGTTAAGAGTCACGCAGCAGCGGCTGGCTGGCGGCTGCGTGCGCGCGGACGCCTCAGTGTGCTTCCAAGGGGCTGCTGCCTTCTTCAGTTGACACTGCAGTCAATTATTGTGTTTTTCAATTATATATAAAAGGCAATGATGGAGATTTCCAGCTTTTATAGCACCACAAATCACATAGTCCTTCACTGTACACACGGCATGGCTGCCACAGCATGGGAGATCACGGCCTCGCCATGCAGGCTTGCAGAGGGAGCAGTGCCACCAAGGACCCCCCAAAACTGCAAAAGGAACACCATGGGCAGGGCAGACCTTCACGGGCAGCTCTGCAGGGTCCTTCAGCCACCAGCCCCTGGCTGACAGGCAGGGACGGGCAGTGTGGTCCCTGGGATTGAGGAAGGGCAGGAAGATCTATTTTCCACTTGCTTCACATGGTCAGCAGCATGTCTGTGAAGGAGCTGTGCAGCTTATGTGGGCAAGGAAGGGTTAAGGTTAGGACATCATTGGTGAGCAGGGTCATGGCACAGAGTGACACCGGCTGCATCATTTCTGTGGGTGCTCAGTCACACAGCCAGCCCAAAGGTGCTGGGGAGATCTGAAGCGACAGGCTGGGAAACTGCTGGGAACTGGGATCTTTTTCACGGAATGATCATTTCATTGCACATAATATCATAACATAATTATACTTGCAAATTTAGCCCTTGAAAAAAGGGGCTTGGGCTGGTGGATCTGGAGTGTTTGTCTTTGAAACCAAGCAATATAAGGAAAAAAACAAGTCTGTAACAGAGCATGAACAGTCCTCCTCAGCAGCCAGAAAATGCCACTTCCCATCTAAGGATCTGAAAAAGATTCAACATTGGCAGGCTTGGTCCTGACTTTGGGATTTGGGTACCTTTATCCACCTTTAAATGTCCCAAAATGGTCTGGTGCAAGGACAGCACTAGCACTTGTCAGCTTCTCCAGTTTCCTTTAGCAGAAGAGATATTAGCCAAGCCACTTTTATTCTGTTCTGCTGGCAGGGAAGGGGGTGTCTGAATGCATCACAGGCTGTGTTTCACCTGTGGCAGATTGGTGGTAACCCAGCAGTCAGGTCCAGGAGAGTGAGGCTGTGAGAGGCTGAGTGAGCAGGAGCAGAAATCAAATCATTGCCACAAAGAGTGAACAAGAACACTTGAATTCTGGGACTCCAGTGAGAAAGCAAGTGAGAAAAATGAACAGAAGCTGTCAGCTAAACTGGATATATTGACTGCAGTACAAACTGGAGGAGGAGAAGTGATCCTGGTGACTGGGACGGAGATTTTTGGAATGGTTCTGTTTCACCCAGAACACACCCTGGACCCTTGTGCTCCTTCGCAGGGTAAGGATACAAGCAAGGAGGATCCTCCCATGGTAAAGAAAGCTGTAAGTTCAGGGAGACAGAGACCAGTGGGACAGAGAGATAGAGACTCAGTTAACTGGAGCTGGTTACCAGTGAAGACTGGTTTTGAGCCTAAACTGAAAAAAGAAAAAAAGAAAAAAAAAAAAAAAAAAAAAAAAAAAAAAAAAAAAAAAAAAAAAACCAACAACAACAAACCACAACCAAAAAAACCAACAACACCACATTCCTAGAAAATGGCTCTTGGTGTATCTGCTGCACTGTTTTGCTGGGGGATAATGAACAGCCATTCAGAATTTGCCAGATGTTAAGCATGACCATGGACCTGAGAATGCTGCTAACATAAATTGGGGGCAGGGGTCGAAGGATTCTCTGGAAAGAAAAGGAACTTGGAACATCTTAGGCAAATCAATTGGTATCAGCAATAATTGCTTTCATGGATCAGAGTCCAGAGGACAAACAAACCCAAAGCTGTGGAGGAGGAGAGGGCCCTTGACTGCCCTGCAGTCTGTGGCTCTCTGCCCGCAGGAAGGCAGAGGGTATCCTGTCTGGACTGGATAAATCTTGGAAATGGCATTTGAAGTGGACGTGAAATAGGGTTTGGAGGGAACTAGAGCCTGGAAGACGATCTGGCGAGATGGAATATAAAATCCATTAGTGTCTTAATGCATAAATTGGCAGAACTGTACAACAGCAATGAAAAACAAGCTGCTGGGAGCCCAAATTGTTATTAGATTCTGGTGCCTCAGTGACAATTGAAATTAGTATTCTGCAGGAGTGAGGGTGCCCATAAGGTGCCCCAACAGACACAAGTGTACAGGGGTCTCCTCTGGTGCAGGGAGAGTCTCAGCTCTGCCCACACACACTCCAGTGCAAACTGCTTACTGGAGAGTGTGCCTGAGGGTTTTTGTATTCAGCATCAGGTACAGGATAAAAAATGGGCTTTTCAGCAGCCTGTTTCTTAAACAAAATAGGTGAGTTTAGATCTGACTAACTGTGCAAGGATAATGCAGAAATAGAAAGGCTCATAATTACCTTACCTACAAAATGATGTTTTCCTGTAAAGGCTCCTGAAATAGTCAGAAGAACTTGGGATGAGGGTCAGTTACCTTTCTGCAAGTATAAGCTTGAGATAAGTTGGAGTATGGGAAGATTAATGCCTTTGCTTTAATAGCAGGGCTTGATCCAAGACTGCAGAAAGGCTGTAAGTACCCAAGCGAGCCCAGAAAGCCTGGTGGATCAAGGAGTGCCATTGCAATGACCCAGGCTGTGTAATTCCCCTGTGGGGCTGGTATTAAAGGGAAATAGAAAGATGCATCTGACTGCGGATTTCAGAGCATTAAATGCTGTAACTCTGCAAACATCACCTCTTCTTGTTAAAATGCCAGAAATTACGGCTGCAGTAGTACAAGGAGCTAAGTGGTTTTTGGCCATAGATCTAGCAAATGTATTTTTCTTTAGCTCTTTAGCAGAGAAATGTTGGTTAAAGTTTGAGGTTTACAGTTCAGGAGGGGAAAAAAAATATTTCACTTGAGTTCCTCAAGGATTTCACAAGCTCCTGTGATCTATCACATGCACATTTCTCCCAAATGTGGGAGAAATTAGCCTGCAGGTCTAGGAAGTGTGTGACATCAGATGTGGCTCACACCTGGACTGGGTAGATTCTGAAGAACAAGCGTGTCAGCAGACTGGAAGACTTGGCTGCAGTCCAGGAGGAAGGATTGAAAGTCAACAGACAAAAGGTTCAATTAGTGCAACAAGAGGTAAAATATTTAGGAGCAACACGAGGTATTGAAGGCCAGGCTCCTGATAAACAGAGTGTGGAATTAATTCCAAAGCTGCCCAGCCCCACTGCTCTGCCTAGCTAAGAGCACTGTACGGCACATTTAATTGTATGCAGGATTTTATTCTGATGTTCACTGAAGTGAGTCATCCCCCAGCTAAGCTTTTAGAGAAAACCAGGCAAAGGGGAGCAAGGTGCAGGAAAGCAGGCAGCTCAGTCAAGCTGAAGCCCGCCTAGCCCGAGCTGCAGTGCTGGGCTGTCTGGACCCAGGAAGCCTCCTCATGCATGGTTTGCCTCTGTCAGCCAGGGAAAAAAGCGCCAATTTGGCACGAAAAGAAAGATACCGTGTTCCAGGGTATTGTCTGCACATCTCAAATCTTATTGACACCACAACTCCTTGTCAAAAGGAATGAGTATATTTAGTCTGGAAATCAGAAAAATTGGATTATCCTGCTGGAGGGAGGCCAAGGCACAACACTCTAGTCATGCTTCCTTGAAATACAATGTGTTCAATAGAGCACAGGATGGTGCCTATCGAGCTCTGGGTTGGCAGCACAACCCTGGATGTGGGTGACTGGGAGACCGAGAGCTGGGGCAGGACACGAGGCAGGAGCAGCTCCGTGCTCCAGCGGTGCAGGGTGCTGAACATGAGTCAGATATTGCAGCCTCCTGATGTGCAGTGGCCTGTGCCGGTTTAATTGCCTCTGTCAGAATACATCCGCATAAACCAGAAATGTGCTTTACAGGTGGCTGGGGCTGGTGCAGAGCGGGGCTGGCACAAGATGTGCGTGCAGAGAGGAGCAGCAGGCAGCGGGGCAGGGCTCATCCCGCTCACTACCAGTGGCAGCAGTCCCACAGGCATTGTCAGGTGTGCTTCCCCACGGGCTGAGCAAACCAGGAGGAAGCATTCCGTTTTGCTGAACAAGTTTTTTGCCCGTCTAGTTACAAAGCAGCAACTGCACGGAGCAGAATGCCCACAAACCTCAGGATGTGGAGAATTAGCTTGTAAAGGAAGCTTTGAGGAAGTTAGTACAGGTGAATGGCAAAAAAGTAGGATGTGGTGTTCCCATCTAAATGACTCCACAAACAGCTACAGTCAGCCATGATTCTATTCCTTTCAAGACCTTGGCATGAAGCAAGATGTGACTCTGAGAGAACTGGTGGTTAAAACCTTCCTTATCAGATGGATAGCAACTGAAGGGTCTCAGATTAATGAATAAAAGGATCTGACAAACGACTGCAGGATAATCAACAAATAGCTGAGCAATTAGGGCAAAATGTTCATAGAATAGATAAAAGGCAGAAAATGGTAAATAATCGACATGAAGAATGGTGAGTAGGGGTTCAGGTAGTATATCATGGGCTCGCAGCAAAGAGCACACCTGGGGCTGTGAGTGGGATGGATCTGGCAGTAGCACAAATAGAGGCATTTCCATTGTTCATTAGTTCAAGTAAGTTCTGACAACGTCAGGCAGCTTCATCAATCACAGCCAAAGCTTTGGAAAGGCGAAAAACACTAAGCCATAAGAAAAGTTGTCTTTAGGACAGGAGCGAGCGTTAACCATCCCCAGAGCTGGATCAGCACAGAAACATGGATCTGCTGTGGTGGGTAAGAACAGCTGCACTCTACATGAATCTTACTGAAGCTGGGCACATGGCTGAGTGGTGTTGGGCTCTTTTTGTTCTGCCCACTTTGTCGGTCTGCATGCAGTGTGGTGCTGCCTGTGTTCCACACTGGAGCTGTCAGGGACTTTCCCTGAGACACCCACATCCCCTCCTCTCGGGCTGCATCCTGTCTGTGAGGGCACAGCCCCTCCTGCGGGCAGGGTGGGTGCTCAGTGGGATAAAAGCTGGTTTTTTGCAGGCCTTGGTGCAGCAGGTGCTGGGCAGCAGCACGGGCTGGGGTGGAGCTCTCTCATCTCTGAGGTGTGCTAGCTCCCCACAGCTGGATATGTACAGGGATGGCTTAAAGGTGCATCAGCCCCACTTTCTCACAGCCATAAGTGCTTTTCTGTGGCTGGAAGAAAAACACCGGCTCGCCCAGCAGTTTGAAAGCCCTTATGTTTTTTTTTCTTTTTCTCTTCCCTCCATTTCGCAGCCCCATCCACTTTAATTTAAAAGTACTGTGTTCCCCCTTTCCTGAGGGGCCGGCGTGTGTCTAACAAGCAGTGTAGACACAGCCATGCACTATTGTTCCTGTCACCTCTAATCACACAGCCATCACCATCACTGCTAAATCCCTTCCTCCCATCTGCATTCCTCCGGATCACACCACATCCTCCCTCAGCCCTCCTTTGGCTCTCCATCCTCGGCCCTCCCCAGCCTGTGCAAGCAATGCAGCAGCTGAGAACGGAAAAACTGCCTTGTTATGGTGGAGGGTCTTTTTCCTGTCAGAGGAACTCATTTCTTCTGCCATGAGCTAGGATCTCTTGAGAAAAAGCAAGCTAAAAACGCCTTTGAGCAGCCTCTTCTGTTCTGCCCTGCTGGTGCCCGTGTAAAATGAGAAGAAAAGGGTGGGGAGGGGGGGGGGGGAAGATTAAAAAAAGAAAAATAAAGAAAGGAAAAAGATCTTCAAAAAGGAAGACTCTTCCAGAGCCCAAACAATCAGTGGGACAATAGGAGATGAGGACTGCAGCTCTGCGCTCCGCTCCCGCCGGACGGGGAAGGCCTCGGCGCTGGGCCCTGAGCGTGGCCTGGGTGATGAGCTGAAAAGCTCCCTGCTCACGCTGCAAACAAAGCCTGGGCAGAGGGCAGCGGTACAACCAACTGGGACCCGGCCTTCTCATCAGGCCCACGCTGAGAGCTCGTGGCATTAACCCAGAGCTGGTGACACCGAGGCAGGAGGCCGGCGTGACCCCGAGCCCGCCCAGCGCTGGCTCACTCTGCCCCGGACTGCACGTTCCATTTAATAAACCCCATTGATATCCTTAATAAAGACACCTCACACTTGCACTGTTTCATGTGTGACCTCTTTCTGTTTGCTACCAAAAACACAAAGTGAGAGAGTCAAGGATCATTAGCTGACGAGGCAAAACTGCCCCTTCCCTTGCTCTTCTATTTTTCTTGTGAATATCAGCTGCTTGGGAGGCAGCAGTGCCTTGTAATCCTTCCTGTGCCCAGGACAGGCTTCTGTGGAGCTTGGGAACAAATTATAACAGAGCTGCCTGCAGTTTGGGCAGCTCCAGCCCTGCTCCTGCTGCAGAACCCTCATGCCATAACTCCTTTCCCGCCCAGAGGCCGAGTCAATGGGCCCCAGAGAACCTGTAGGGTCTGGGTGATGCTGTCAGCCCATCTCTTCCCAAATTTTTGGCAAGGAAGAAGGATTTGCAGGCACCAGGAACCAGAAGAAATTCATTACCCCCCCCCCCCCCCTCAGTGAACCTCTTGAGGGTCCCTGGCTGTGCTACACGAGCCAGGGGACTTTGGCTTCTGGAAAAGGTCATCTACCTCAGCAGGGAAGAAAAAAGATGGATCTGTACCTCTGTAATTTTTTTCCTAGGCAGGCTAAAGAAAACTTGATAGAAAAGATGAATGGTTTTAAACCTAAAGAATCGAGGGTCCTTTTGGTCAATTTTCTTTTAAGTTTTGAGCTTCCTGAAGGTTATTTTATTATTATTTTATTTTGTGGCTGATTTTTTTTTTTTTGCATTAGAAATAGTGTCAGTTGTCAAACAAGGTTCCAGATTGATTTGGTTTTTTTATGTCTAGCTTTCAGCATCCTCAAAGGCATCTAATTTTTCAGGACATGCTGAGTATCTGCACTTACAGAAATCAAGCCTCGAGTGGAACTATCCTGAAAGCCAGGCACCGGGAAGCCAAGATTAGTTTTCAGGAAGTAGAGTGGTTTTCATTTTTTGGTTTCTCAAGGACTCTTTCAAGGGCCAAGCAGATGGCTGGGAGATCTACAGAATGGAAACCTGCAGCTCTAACGGGGACACAGCAGTGTGTGTGGAGGGGGTTGTTTGTTTGGGGTATCTTTTAGCTAAATTGCCTTTTAGTTTGACAGCAATTCACACTATTTATGCAGCTGGAATGCCAGTGCATTTGTGTGTGTGTGTGTGTGGACTCTCCCTTTTCAACAAAGGACTGAGAAAATTGCCACGCTAATTCTAGGAGCTTCCCAGCAGCTCTGAGGCATAACCAGAAGAGCAATTTCCAGCTAAGAAATACGAAGGCAAACAACAGAAGAAAAGCACAGCTGAGTTCCGAAGGCAGCTCTGGCTGCATTCTCAGGGAGTTTTCATGGAGACATGGATATGTGTTGAGGACCAAGCTGGCCTCAGGTGGTTTTTCAGGAGCACTGGGGGCTGTGTTGGCCTTGTGGCAGTGGTGACCTGCCTGGAAGAGGCTCCTTGTCCCCGAGGTGGGAGCTGTGGCAGAGGGAGGCAGTGGCAGCACAGGTGTCCCCATGTCCCCAGCTCCGAGGGCCTGGCAGACCTTCCATGCGTTTGCACCTTGCTAAATTCAGGCTTCTTGCTGGGCATTTCCACACCCAAACAAATGTTTTCAAATAATGAAAAGGGGTTCCAGTTTCACCCCTGACTTTTAAGGAGAAGCGCCAGAACTTTCTGTGCTCCTCTCAGCATGGTTGGCTCAGTTGCCAGGGTAGGAGCACCTGTTGGGTTTCAGAAATGTTTCTCAAAACCTGAAGCTGTTTCCACTGGCAGTTTGCCAAAAGACCCCTCCTTGATCGTTGCATAGATAAGAAAGATCACAGAGGTGCTCAGCGCTTTTTGGGGTGTCTTAGCTGGTGCTAGAGGTTTCTCTAGCACCGTGCCTGGCTTTTGTTTTGTTTCTCTATCTTTGGTATGTTCTCATTTATGAAAACCTTTTGATTTTCAAAGCACACCTGATCAGCTGTCTCACAAATATTATTCTAAGCCCCTCTGAGAAGTGCTTGGACGCCCTCAGAGTGTATTGAACCCTCGCAGAGCTAAAAACCTCTGGTTCCATCAGCATTTTAATTCAGGCTATCTTATTTTTCCATCCTCTCCACATCACTCCCAGGGTGATTCACTGGAGCCTGCCTGGACATATCCCTGTGTGAGGATCTTGGCGAGGAGCCCGCTCATGTGAGGCCAGAGAGCCTCCAGGATTCCCTGAAGGAGATACAGGAATCCCTGCAGAGCTCCTGCAAAGAGCCTCCGTACCCTGCTAAGGGCACACAGAGCTCAGAGCTGGGGAATTAACTCCTCTCTCCCCATCTGTGCTGACCAAACTGCCTCCTGGCACAAAGAAATAGGGCTGGTCTTGCACCTGCACAGGGAAACTGAGTCATAGGACTGGGGTGGTGCCTCCCTTGGGGAGCGGCACGAATTCCCTGGGATCCTGCGTCCGCTGAGCGTGGGTTTCACTGGAACAGTGCACAGACACCCCCCTCATGTTTGTATGTATTTGCTGTATGGCTGTCCCACACATTTTCCTTGCTAGCCTGTCATAACCATTACTAAAATATGCTTATCTCATATATGCAAATAGCAGGATATTTATAAGATTCTTTGAAATTTCCATAATTGTGCTGTAAAAAAAAAAAACAACAAAACCAACTCTTTGCTTATCTCACAAAGTGTTGTAACCACAGTGTTACTTTTATTGAAATCCAAAAATCACTCAGCAAAATAAGGATAGTTAGAAAACTGTCAGGTTTTTATATTTTTGAAATAGAAGGGAAAGAAAGTGAGCAAACCAGGCTTTATTATTTTAAATTAGAAACTTTAATGCTCACCAAAAAGGATATAAACTGTAAATGTATTTTAGCAGTTCCTAGAGAAAAAGAGAGAGGTTTTAATAATAACACTGTGTGCTCCTATATCATTTTCATTAGAAAAATCTTGGAGCACTTTCAGCTTATTAAAGAATGGAATGCCTCAGAAGGCTCTCGGGAGGTACTATAGAAAAGTAAAGTAGCAAATATAAATCCACATTATTCTCCATCCTGTGATTACCTGGACCTTCCCAGCCACTCTTGGGATGCTCAGCTCTCTGTCACACCTGGCAGGGACAGGAGCTGCCCGTGGCACTGTCGGGGGCCCCTGTGCTCCAAGCTGCTCATTTTGCAGGTGGGTGAACCAACACACAGAAGGATTTTCCCAAATCGTGTGTGCTGCCCCGTGGGGACACAGCAGGAGCTCTGCAGGGATTCCTGTGCCTCCTTCAGGGAATCCTGGAGGCTCTCTGGCCTCACATGAGTGGGTTCCTCAGCAGGTTCCTCACACAGGGATATGTCCAGGCAGGCTCCAGTGAATCACCCTGGGAGTGATGTGGGTAAGAGAGAAAAATAAGATATTAGCCCAAGTTCAGCAAGAGTCATAAAATGTTCACCGGAACAACAAAAGGAGGAAGAGAGGCTGTAAAGGTAGTGGGTATTCCCTGGTCTGAGGAAGAAAATAATATTAAAAACTCCCCGGTGTTTAATTTCAGGAAATACAATAGACCAAGCGACTGCCCAGAAGAGGAACAGCATGTTAACATATCTTAGATAAAACAGGAGCCAAGTTGGTAGTCTGACAGAAAAACGAGAGGGCCCATCAATGCAATGGGGGAGAATAATAAATTAAAAACCAGATGGTTCAAAGATGTGATTGTGTCTTCAGCTTCAGCAGGAAGAAAGAAGGGGAATGTGTATGTATTGCAGGCAGGCCAGGAACACAAAAGCTTGGAAAAAATACAAGAACAGGAGAGGCAGGCTCATCGTAATGGAATTAATTAAAAGAGCAGGACCTCAAGTTATTTTAGGTCCCAGTGGTAGAAACACCAGAATTCCAAGCTCCATTCTTCATTTGTACATAAAGTTTCCTATTTCATCCATGCTCAAAAAAGGACCTCTTCCTTTCTGAGCTAGATAGTGAGTCAAGGCAGATGGGAATTATTCTGAGCTCGGAGAAAACAAAGAAGCACAAATTAATGGCTTACTGGCAGAAAGGCAGTTTAAAGCACTTTGCCAAGGCACTTTTTATTCCTGCCCTTATCCTACACAGATATTTTTTCCTTTAATTCTCTTCAGCACAGAAATGCATGACTAAGCAGAGATACATATCTGCATTGTGCATAGGCTGGAGGGGGCATTAAAACAAGCAAAAAAAGCAGACAAAAGGAGGGGGGAAAGGTCTGTAATGGCTGGTGCAATGACTTAACAACTTGCTGCATGTCATTCAGCATACAGAAAATAGAACAACCCCATCTTGCCAGCTTGAACTCGTCTCATCCCATCATTTCTGTGTGGGTTTATATGCATCTGCCTGCATTCTGTCACACATATATGGACATATGTATAGGCAGAGCCATCTCTGACTGTTCCACATGCAGAGGCACCGATTGGGTGTGGAGGAGCCCTCGTGGCCACAGGGACCTTGGCCAAAATCCCACTTCTGCCATAATAGGAAGTTTTGACAGTGGCTTCAGAAGTGGCAGGGTTTTATTCCAGCTGCCTTTGCAGCAGTAAAGCTTTAAATCTGCAGCAAGGCTCTCCCTGCCCAGGATTATATTCAACCGTTTCTGTGAGAAGTCTGGAAATTGTTTAACCGTGCAAATTTATCATGCATAAACAATTTAAGTTATGATACCGATAATATTTCAGTCTTAATTTGGGAAGATGATGGAGGCAGAAACTCAAACTGCACTTGTGTTTGAATAGTGTTGATTCCTTCATAACTATTAACTTTCAAGACCTCAATTCGATATCCCTTGGGAACAGATTCCCTCTGTGCTTAGGGTGTTAGAAAGAGGAGATCAAGAGGTGGAGGTTCAGTTCTTGTTATGAGATTTTCAGCTGCTTTCTTAACTTCCTCTCTTCTCTCTTCCCCTTGTGTAAAATTAGGATAATGACATTTCTTCATATGACAGTAGCTTAAAGCTTTCATGTCTAAAATGCTCAGGTGGAAGGTGTTGTACACTTCAGAGATTCTTGTTTATTGCAACGATTCCTATTACTGATATTTCTGAGAGTTTCACGCTCATGTATGTAATAAGGGCAAAATATTATGAACATTTTGCCTGATTTTGAACTTAAAACCAATTTTGTTCTGAATTAATTCCTCTGAATAGAATTATTCCTGAACTACATCAACTGGGGACCAGCTGCTGACCCCAAGTGTTTAAGAACTACAGATAATCACCGATGAAAAGAGACAAAAATACATTTTATCTAAGAAGTATCTAATGTTGTGATAGAAACTGAAATTAAAGTATAATCCAGAGAGAGAGAGAGAGAGAGAGAGAGGGAGGGAGGGAGGGAGGGAGGGAGAGAGAGAGTGTGTTCTTTAATTAAAATCAGCTACCTCAAAAGATGGATTTTCTCAGGAGTGAAATTTGCACTGTGCTGAAGGCTTTCCACTTAAATCCTTGATGATGCAAGGAAAAAGAATTCTCAGGGAGTAATATTGGCATTAGCAGATAGCCACATGCCACTGCACAATAAGGAAAAATCTGCAGAGAAAAAAATATATGGTCAATAGAAGGGAAAGATGCACATAACAGGAAACTCCCTGAAAACACAAACACATGATTATTCAGCGGCAAATGAATAGTTTGGCAGAGAAAGGGACACGAGATAGAGACTTGAAGACAGAGAAAAAAAAATAAACCCAGAAGCAGCAGAGATCAATGAAAACAACAGGCACTTTCTGCCAGGAGATATGTTAAAAAGACTGAAAGCAGGGCTTTGGATAACGTGTTCAGAATGATCCGTCAGGCCTCCCACCAGCTCCGTGGCAATTCCTGGTGCCAGCCAAGCCCAGGTGAGATGGGGCCACGGGGACTTTGTGGACCCACCAGGGGAACAGCAGCTGAGAGCCCAGCACCCCTCGGGGGCAGTTCAGGGGCTGGGCAGGCAGTGCCTCGCCCACCTTGAGAGCTGCTGCTGCTGCTGCTGCTGCTGGTGATGATGATGGTTATGATGGTGAGGATGATATTGTTGATGCTGATGGTGATGGTGATGATGATGGCAGCTGTGCTGGAGGGAGCGCTTCCGACAGCGCCTCGTTGGGAGTCCTGCTCCCTTCCCAGTTAGCTGCCATCACAGATGGCTTCCTGCAACAACTGGCAAGGCAGTGTGCTGGATTACACTGGGATTGGCCGCGTGGAAGTATCACCTTGCACAAACACCCCTTCACCAGCATTTATTTCATTGTGTGCAGAAGGGTAGATTGGAGCAGCTACCTCGTGCTGCTTTCCTCACACACGTGAATCTCCCTTGCAGGAATCTTGTCCGACAGCCAGGTGGGCTCTGTGAGAAGTGGTTCTGCTGCAGTGAGGAAAATGGATCTCTTCTTTTCAAAAAAAAAAAAAAAAAAAAAAAAAAAAAAAAAAAAAAGAGTCAGGGCTAAAGTGGAGGAACTGCTGCAGTGGTGCCACATCTCTGGGGAAATGGGGCAGGGGTGTGGACAGCAGCAGAGCACCCTCCCTGTGCTCACCTAACTGCCAGGGAGAGGATAGACAGAGCTCCAGTGCCTGTAAATACCTAACAGCATTGCTCTCTGTGAAGAAAATGTTTTTGCAGAAAGAGCCTAAACCCAAATTGTTAGTCTAATATTGGCCACGATATTGCAGCCAGGCAGGATGGGATATGTGGCAGGGGACGTTTTAATGTGTCAAATTAAAAAACCTGTGCAAATCTTGGCTGAGTTCAGGTTCCCAAAGAGCTGATGTGGATTCAGGACAAATTTCAGTTCAAGCAGAAGGGTTGGCTAATCATTGAAATACATCATACAGGTAATCTGGCTCACAGTCCCAGACCTTTAGAGGTGTTTTAATACCCACAGTACTCCAAGTGCTAAAACAGCTTGACCAAATTTGGCATTCAACATCTCCTGAAAGGAAAATAGAGCTCGCAGCAGCAGCAAAAGAGCGAGGCCTTCTCGGTGATGTGAGTTACATGGGAAATCAGTGGCTCACCCTGTGCTGAGCTCCACCTTCCCAGAGCTGTGGTTTCTCGTGGCAGCTCTCAGCCCCCCTCTGCCGCACAGCTCTGCCAGCCTTGTGGCACAGATGCCACGGGTGTAAAGGGCTGGCTGTCCGTGGGAGAGGAGAGGAGAGGAGCTGAGAGTCAGGCTGTGGTGGGGCGTGCTGGCGAGCAGTGTTCACATATTAACAGATTTCCACTCAAACTGGCAAATAGGGATGTCTATGTTAGAAGTGCTGTGTGAAAGCCAAGGCAACAAAAGTCAAAATGTGCATACGAGAATATGTGGCACACACAGTATATGTCACAATGTTTACCATCACTTCAAAACATGCACCCGCCCACAGTTCTTCACTAGCAGCATCCTGGAACTTCTCCAATTGGGATTTGCTATATGAAGCAAAAGTCAATTAAAATCAGCCATTATTGTACAGATCATGAGATCCATAGTAGGAGATCCCATACTCATCCCAGATGCTCATTAATAGCAGTGTGTTGTAAACAAGTCCAGGACAATTGCTTGGGGTTTGTATACTTTTCTGGTGGCTGTGTTTGCTCAGTTAACATACAACATTTTTAAATGGGTTGGATTAAATTTTTTAGCAAATATCAAATTCCCCAGAAACACAGTTCTGTTGCATCCTGGAACTGTTTCAAATGTAGGTCAGAGTCAGCAAGTATGCTTAGCTAATGAAAACAGAGGCGGGGGGAGAAAGATTTTGGGGAAAAGGAAATTCTGTCTGCCCAGCTTGTTAGAGGAGCACCAGCTCGCCCACCTTCTTTCAGCAGAGCCTGCTGCTGGGTGACGTGTGGTGACTCATCTCTGCATCACATGAATCCCAGTTTCAGCTTGGAAAGTCACCACCTGCTGCAGGCCCGGTGGGCTTCACTGGGTTCCCTCAGTGTCGTGAGGAGCTCTTCCATGTGGTTAAGGAAATGTGATTTTCCAGGGAGGTAGACTGTGCAGTCCCCTGTTCAGAAGCTCATGTGACTGTACAAATCCAAACCCATGATTATTTGTGAAGATTTACTGGCCTGATTCAGTTAAATCCACGCAAGAATGGCCTCGAGCTGAGATATTCTTGGGGGGGGAGGTGGAGGCTTCCAGTCCTTCAGATAAAGCCAAACACCAACACCTATCTTCCAGCTCCCAGGTAAGGCCTATCCAGAATTACAGGTGAACCTGACCCTCCAGTCCTGCTCAGAAACAAAACACTGGCAGGGCTTTTTCAGTCAAACATCAGCTCAATAGGAAACAAACATCTTTGTTTTGGAAAAAGATTGCCCCACCCCTACACACACACACAAATGCACACACTAATTTTTAGGGCTGACTTATAAACAAAAATCTGTAATTAGCACAATTTTGTTTGTAATTAGCAGGGATAAGTTGTTTGCTTCAGTTGCCAATATCAGTAGCAATGGAAGCGCAATTGCTCGTTTGTTTTCTACTCTTTCACTACCTCTTTATGTTTAGTTTCAAGGTGAGATCAGTATCTGGAAACATGATGTAATTTATGCTGCTATCACTTTATGAACTTCAGCAAATCTATTCCTGATAATGTATTATAATTATACTGGTAATCAAAACTGGATTTGTAGGAAATGGAAAATGTAGGAAACCTGGTGCCAGCTGCCATTGTGTGTCTGACCAGATCAGAAAATGAAAACAACAGTTACTGGCATTTACAGTCAGGGGAGCTTCAGCTCAGATTTGCAGACAGATATGGACTACAAAAATTAAATGGCTGTTTTCGTACGTGTACCTAATTTCTGTGGATTTTGAGACTGGCATCCTAATCTCTGTCAGCTTGTTCCCATTTTCTTCTCAGTTTTCCTTTAAGAGAAGCTTCCCTACTCTAAAGCCAAATGCAATGTTCCCTGCTGTGATGGATTCCTTCTTTTTCCTTCCTAATTGGAGCCATTTCATCAGATCGAATTTTGACAAAGATAGTAATTGTCATCCAATTTTAAGGCAATGACAAGATCAATATGAATTCTCAGATGACAAGTATTATTACTGGGTGAGCACAAAGAAACAAAGAAAATGAAAAATCCATGTTCTAGGGATCAAAACAGTTAGAGGCACATGCTTGCCTTGATCCACGTGTATGTGAATCCTGCTACAACAATAGAGGCTGTGCCTGTGGATGGATGGGGTAGAACAGATGGCCTTTGCCAGGCAAATAGCACAGGAAAACGAGCACCCAGTGCTTTAGTACATTGCAGTTTGGGTAATGTGGGAGTCAATTAACTTGCCACCAAACAGGCTTACATGGAAAATTACCCACAGCCCCATCTCAGAGAATTCTGCTCCTCCTTAACATTTTGTGCTCCTTCTGTTCCCCGAATGTCAGGAGTAAATACCCAAGAAAACCCTCCTTCTTTGAGGTAAATATATTCAAACTGTATTTATGTAGGCAGAAGTACTTGATTATTTTTATAACATTGTTTAAATGAGATGATCTGATTAGTTAATGGTCCAAAGAGTTCAGATAGAGTTCAAATAGAGATCTAAAATGTGTAGCAACATCTTCAGACTTTTTCCGCACCATGGTGATTTTGGGAAGAGACGCTGCCATGTATGCATAACTTGCCAGACACTGAAATATTGTTTTAGCAGGTTCACCCTGCAACAAGACATTTCTTCAAGATATTTGACCCTCAGAGTACAGCTCGTGTTCCATATTTTCTCCTCAGGGTGCATCCAGGGTTTCCACTGCAGGGCTGCCCTGCACACGCTTCTCTGGCCATTAAACCAGACCTCCTGCTTTCCCATCCCCAAAGTGTTAAACCCAAGGAATCAGACCCTGCCTGGGTTTTTGTTTTTGTGGGTTGTTTTGGGGTTTTTTTGTTTGTTTGTTTGTTTTTGGGTTTTTTTGTGGGTTTTTTTTTGTTGTTATTGTTTTTTGGGTTTTTTTGCCTTTTTTTTTTTTTATTCCGTTATTTATATTCAAAATACATTTTAACTGAGGAAAGGCAAAATAATACATGGTTGTCGTACTAATTGGCAGCTGCTATGGGTAACAACCGTGACAAGTTTCAGCTCTGTCCACTTCAACCCAGCCAAGTCATTAAAGGTTTCCAGGCAGGGAACTGGGTTATGGAACCCAGTATACACTGGTAGCTATGCTGGTGTCCCTGCATTGCTAAGTGTGTTCTCAGCCACCCAAATGCAGGTTCAGGAGGATTATGATGCGCAGAGGAAGGCCTCAGCCAAGCACTGAAAAGATGTCTGTTAGGCTCCAAAATATAAATAAAATATTTACAAAGAGAATAATTGACTTTTGATGTTTACTTCAGGCTATGGTTAAGTAGGCAGTGTCTGTACTAAGCAATGCAGTGACCACCTGCCACAAATGCTGTGATATTTGACAGATCCCTTTCTGCCAAGAACTATAATTCCTATTTAAATCTAAATAGAGGAGCCATGAATGCAGATTTCTCATCACAAAGACGCTGATGTTAATCCCCAGTACAGAAAAATAAGAAAAGCCAGAACGTTTTATTGGATTTTATATGGAAGATAATTAAACAGTATTTCTTCTTTACTTGGTATACAGCATCCCATCAACCTTCCTGCTGAAATTTGTTTATAAAGAAAGCCAGAAAGTTTTATTACATTTTTATGTAAAAGAAAATTAGCATTTTGTATATTTGAACTTGCATTACAATAACAAAAAGCGGGTAAACAAAAAAAATGACCAAAGAATTATGAAAATGAACAGGAAAAAAAGAAATGTAAGGAAATCACAGCACTCTTCTCATGCACACAATTTCATATTCCAAGCATGCAAACCAAATAAATGTTTGTGTGCATATGTATGTATCGTATATATTCATGTATCGAGCAGCTCTGGAAATCTAAGCGGATGAAAGTTAGGAAATGCTAGAATCAGATGTGCTTGCACACCCCTAATTTGGCCTTTTTGATTGTGTACACACGAACGCATGCTGGGTTGTTGGTTTTTTTTTTCCACACACACCCCCCACAGAAAATGGTGCAGTGTAGGCAGAAAATTGTCTGTGAGAATGATGTAATCTCCGAGCGAGCTGCTTTGCAGGAGCCTGTTTCTTCTCTGCCCACAAGCCAGTTTGGTATTTTGGATGTACCCAAGGAAGTTCTCTTAGCATGTTTCCCAGCAGGTGGGTGCTGCCAATCTGAGGCTGTGCGAGAATGTGTCTGAGGGTGCATTTAAAGAGAGCTTATTAATAGAGGGGAGGGGGGGCAGGGGGAGCTGTATCCAAGGCTGCATCCTCGGCATTTAAAAATGCTTCACTTCAGCCTGTGCTGCCATTTACTGCATTATGTGATGCATGTGGATTTTCCAAACAAAAGATGTTTATGAGGAGAGTATATTTTAAGATCCCTTTCATGACTGCACAGACCCTTCTCCAAGCAGATGGCCTGACAGTTGCAAGAAAACTATTCATAAGCCAGAAGTAGCATTTAAAATCCCTTTTTTTTTTTTTTTAAAAAAAAAAAAAGACAGTTTGTTCTCAGTGCACTTTTTAAGCAGGTACTAATTCTGTCCATGGCAGCACCTTCCCCAGCCCAGCAGCGCCACAGCACCCAAACCTGCGCTCTCCTGGCTGCTCCCACCATTGCCCCACGCACAGGGGACCACTGAAATTCCAGTTCCACTCACTTCTAACTTGGAGTAATATTGGAGACACAATAGTTTCCCTTTTACACCCAAAATAGGCGGTATCCGCAGCGAAACTCTCTGCTTAGCATCTGTAATTGTGTAGAAATAAGAATTTTCCAAGGACATGTATATGTTTAATTCCATTTTCATTCACAGCCTTGACTGTTACCTAGATGTTGTTAGCAATCTTTGGGGAAAATAATCAGCTGAGAACAAAGTAACTAGCCACTTCACCATTCCTAAGTTCACGTACTCTTGAAGAAATGGCTTCATACAGCTGCATTTGCTGACCCTTTTAATTGCCTGCTACAGAACCTCCTGCTTGAAGGAAATGAGTGCTTCCATATCATGCACTTGATAAATAAATAATGCCATGCCTCTGGAGACAAAAATTCCATCTCTAGCACAAGGACAGGGACTAAATGTCCTTCCAGTTTGGGGAGATGGTTTGTTTTTGCTTTTCCTTCACCTCAGGAACTAAGGCTTATTATTTGTCACATCAAACACATTTAGAAATATTTCTGAAAAATTTGCCTAATATCCTGCAGCAATGAGTTGCAGGGTTGTTTATACACTGCACAAATGTTTTCAGCATTTTTCCTTCACCTTTCCATGCGTGTTTGTGCTTCAGAGAAAACAGAATAAATAGCCCCTTCTCTCTGCCTCTGTTATATCATCTTTTACTCTTGTGTTTTGTAAACTAAACAATGCTAGCCTTTTTAATCACTTTTTAGATGGAAGCCTCTTTCCTCATGTGTTTAATCATTTTTGCTGCACTTTCTAGCTGCAGAAGTACATACATGTGGGCATTACACCCTGGAGCAATCAAAAAGTCTGCTAAGAACAGGTTTTAAGGCTTCGCAGAGCTTTGCTCTTCGCTCCCAAAACAATTCCTGTTCATCTCATTCTAAATTCATTTGTAGAACAGGGCCCCCCTGTGCAGGTGCAGATGTGCAGGTTTAAAAGCGAGGAGCAGGACTGGGAGGGTGGGGAGGCTTCACCTCACATTCAGCTGAGTGAGCACCAGGCCAGCGCAGATCTGCAGCAGAAACAAAGCCAGGGACCGGACCAGGGCAAGAAATTGTTTGTGCTGTGTGAGGATGAGCCTTCCGAGGCCACACCCTTCAGACAGATAATTTGTAGATGATGTTGTTGTAAAAACTTGCAATAAAGAGTCTTCTTACCCTTGTAAAATCGTGGCTCAGGCCTGCTGTTTCAGCTAAGCACAGCTAACAGCTGGCCTGATAAGTTTCTGTGAGAAAGGAATTGGCACCTGGGAAAAGAAAGACTTTACCTGTGTGAAACATCTTCTATTTAGGAGACGGGAATGTAAACATCATTAGAGAGGAACATTTTTGATGGACACCAGCAACTACAGACCAATGAACTGAATTGCCATGAGTTACTAACCTATTAGAAATAAACACAACATCTTTAGAAAACCCTATAAATATGAGCTGTGAAGAACAAAGATGGGCTATTGTGCGTGAAGAAGTAAGTGAATTGCCCGTCTCTACTGCCACAGTTGTTCCATCTTCCTGAGGCTCACCTCCACTGCAGGCTGCCCTTGTTCCTCACTCACTCTGCACAGCACTGCCCCAGCTCTGAGAATGGTGGCAACAGGTAACCAGCAGTGTGTATTCCATTTTCCATCTGTTGAAACCGCTTGGGGAGGTGTTTTCTTTATCTCTTGTGTAACCCATCCCTCACAACTCCAGGGGGAGGGGCGGGTGCCTTCTGTCCATGGGCAGCTGTTAAACCAGCTGGGGCAGGGTTCTTATCCCTTCCAGGACCCATCCTCCCTGCAGGGATCTCTGCTGTTCATGGGCCATCCAGGCTCCCTGCAGGGCTGAGACAATTCCATCGTCCATCGGGAGATGCTGCACCCAGGGGAGGAGCCCGGCATTCCCACCCGGATCAAACCTGGGACTGGGAACAGCAGCACAGCCCGTGTGCACTGGATTGCCAGAGGAACACCGGGCCCATCTCAGCACCAGGGACCCTTCTGCAGGATCATCTCTGCTCCAGCAGAACCACACCTGTCACTGCAGGAGGATTCATTTGCACTGCTCCCAGCACCCTGACCAACAGGGTGTCAGGTCGTGCTCTGGCTCTGTCAGCGTTCCTAGGGTTTGTTTGTTTGTTTGCTTGTGGTTTTTTGTACTAGTACATTTGTATTTTTACTAATTCTAGTAAAGAACTGCTATTCCTATTCCCATATCTTTGCCTGAAAGCCCCCTTAATTTCAAAATTATAATAATTTGGAGGAAAGGTGTTTACATTCTCCATCCCAAGCAAAGCTGCAGCTTTCCCTGGCAGACACCTGTCTTTCTAAACCAGGACAGGTGGTGAATGTAGGTCTGGTGCTGCAGCTCTTCTCAGCCCAAAAGAGAAGGTGAAGGGGGAGTAAGAACCTGGTGAAGTCTCCAGGAGAACTGTGCTCTGCAGTTGGGATCTCATGGAGGTGCAGTGAAGGCAACTGGCACTTCTCTTCTGGCAGTGTTTCGTTCTCTGCCTGGCAGAAGGATTTTTGCTTGTTCCTTTCTGGATCCAGAGTCTCTGTGTGTTATAAAGGCCAGAACCTCTCCTGGGGGAAAGCAGCACACATTTCATCATGGGTGTGAACTGACTGTACATGGGTTAGCTGAAGACCAAAGTCAAATATACTTTGCATAGGATTCTCTCAATCTAATTTTAGCCCTCCTACTTTCCTTTCACTCTTAAAATCAAACTGAATATATCTTGTCCTTGGAAAGTTATTTGCTAATCCTGTTTGTAGTTTTAAATGCTATGTAAACATTTTCATCGTGGATTAATGCGCTGTTTCAAAACAGGGGAGATTTTAAGATTGCGTTAATTCACAGAATGAGACTTCTGTTACTACCACGGTTCCTTTGGAAACTTAATTTCATTCAATGCCCTTTTGAAGGCTTTGCACTAGAGTGTTAAATGAATGCTATCAAAGACCATATTAAGGAGGATTGTATATAGTTGACCAGGGTTCATGCTAAGGCCTAGTTTTAGACAGTATCTTACATTGAAAATATGGTTCTTCAATTATATCTTTTATTGCAGAAATGAAATTACCTTGAATGCTTGGTGTAGTAGGCTTATTTCTTAGAATACAATAGTAAATGGTCAAATTCTTCCTCACAGTAAAACATATCTGATTAAAAACTGAAAGGGAGAGAAAAATGTGAAAAGCAAATCAGCCATAAGAGCCCTGGGATCAGTGAAAAGACAGCTTAGACAAAGGCTCTCCATTTGAGTAGCCCAAATATTTCCAGGATTGTCTGAATGCTTCAAGTAGAAGTGTCTAAAGTGCCTAATGTTCTGCCAGCCGATTCAGGTTGCTGCAAAGGGGGATCAGAGGGCCACAGTGAATATGCAGAATCTTTTAAACACATCCCCACTATCCACAGTAATCAAAGTAATTTGCAAATACATCTTCCGAGCAAAACTTATCTTTGAGATCACAATCATAAAAAACAATTGATACAATTAGAGGTATGAAGCTACGTTTTGTGCAACTGCAGCTATTCACATTTATTACATTCCTAAGTGTTTTCTTGTCTGCTTTCCCAACTCATAACGTACATCTGATTCATTTGGAGAATAACAGTGATTGCAGTCCTTCCCTGGGTTGTTTTGGGGTTCTTTTCTGCAATGTTTCACCGTGCAGAGGGCCCAGCCCTGCAGGGACCCCCGGGCCTTGGCCAGGCTGCTCTGGCAGGCAGTGCTGGCGCCTTGGGCTTGGCGTTGACTGCATTGAGTGGCCGCTGCTGCTGAAAATACACACAACCTGCTGTGGAGCTTCCAAACAGCCTGCCTGCCTAATTCCAGGATTACAGCGCTTAAGGACAGGTAAGGATGATGAACAAGTGGAAAGGATCTTATGTCCTTACATCCACAGGGAGTTCCGTGCCTCTGTCCTGTTGGCATTAGTCATGTAAGCCTCTCATTCATCCACCTTGGGAAGACTGATTTGCTCAGCCTTTGGTGTTCTGCTCAGGTTTTGATGTGCCAGCTGAGCGAACTCTGTGATTGCTTGTGTGTATGGGAATTAATTATGAATTTAGACTCTATAGAGCAGTCTTGTGGACTCCTGCTTCATTAGTAATCTGATCTGTTAGCCACTGCACTGCTGACTCCCTCAATTCACACTGCAGATACCATCGCTAGAAGGAGCGCATATTTGTGTGGAATTTGGGGAGTTTCACCAGCTCTCTGCATTAAATTCTTACCATCCTCCTCTTATGAGGAGGGCAGCTAATGATGAGAGGCCAGGGCACAGTTGTTCTCCCTGCTGAAAAGTTGTCCTGTGAAAAAGACTCCATTGATTTTCTTTCCCAGAGAAAGCAAGTTAGAGTGCAGTGGTCTGGCTTGCTGGGCATGGACGTGCACCTTGAGACTCTGTCTGCTGCCTTCAGAGACAGAGTAAAATGTCCCAAGAGCTACAGCTGAAAATCAGAACACAAGAGGGAAGAGGTTATTTTCTTCTTTTAAGCAGTCTCTTCTTATTTGTAAACTAATTAAAATTATTCTTAGGCAATTTGATACCCTGAGCCACCACGTGCAGGAATCCTATTGTTTGGCAAAAAGTAATCATTTTTATTTTTCATAAGAGAACTGGATAGGGCAAAGAAACATTTCTGTACTTCATGCATTGGCAAGAAGGATTAGACAGGCTGTAATCTTGGTCAAGTCTGACTTCTACAATTATGGAAAATTACAAAGATTGATGTAAGTTGCAATCTATCTTATTCACAAACTGGTACAGGATGAATCTTCTCTTTTAAAGTACATATTTCACTAAAACTAGAAGACATATGAAGTGATTTCTTTTTCTTTCTTTTCCCCATCAGATTGATAATAGTCTGTGTAGGAAAGGGCTGAAAAACACAAAAAGAAAAAGTTGGAGCTATTTGAATTGTCATGGCAATATCCTGGATTTTTCAAGAAGTTTGGTTCTGTTTAGCTAGTCACTTTAATTTTTCCTTCACTAACTTGTCTCCATTCTCTGCCACAATGATAATTCTTTATATGACTGTCAGCCCTTTGCATTGTGACAGCTTAAATTAATGTTTTGATATTTCTCTCTTTGTAAGAATACAACAAAGAAGACAACTGCCAAGGATAGGACAGAAACTATATGAATGTAAAACAGACACTGCGCACCAATAAAGCCAGAAGGAATAATTTTCATGTTGTTGCCTTGCTAATAAGCTTTTGCAACAACTAATCCTGCAGTCTTTGGGTTCTCTGGGCTAGTATGGCCCTTGTGCTTTCTATGGATTGTGGTGAACTTTTTACAGGGGGTCTTTGGACATTTCTGGGAATGCTTGAGCCCGTTTAGGTTGGGGAGGTTTAATACCTCATGCAGGCTGGTTCAGCCTCTGGTACTGCACTAACCACAGATGTAAGCTTTGGTGGGTTAAGCCTGTTCTGCCCTCATAATCATAACACACTTCTGCACAGTGAAAGCCCTTTTGCAAATTAATACACATTCATCTCATCTTTACACACCACCCCTCCAAGTGTTAAGAAGATCAATAAGAAGAATTCCAAAAGGAAGGTGAAGGAGGAGTTGGGAGGATTTGATTTGGCACTTACAAAAGGAATGATGAAAAAGGAATTGTCTTAAGATTTTGCGGAGGTTTACACCAATCTTTATCTAAGGTTCAAGGCCTTTAGCAGCATCGTTCCTGCTCTTAATGTATGCTTCGAAAATCCCAACCCATCTGGCATTGCCGTAAATGAAGCCTGACTTCAATGAGGATGGTGTTTTTCAATGTTCTTTAAAAAATCCTTTTAAAAAGATCTGAGATATCAGATGCAGTTTAATGTTTCAGTATAGCTGAGGGTTTCATTATTACCTTCTCTCATTTTTATCATTTTCCGTCTGTTTTTCCTCTCACACATTCCTTCAGGACCTGGCCTCACCTGAGAGATGAGGAATTTAAATGAAAGTAGAACAAAAAAAAAAAAAAAAAAAAAAAAAAAAAAAAAAAAAAAAAAAAAAAATCAATTAATCCATTCTTTGTGGCAGAAGCCACCAGATGATGCTGTTACACTTACAGCTTCTTAGCATGTGAGCAAGATTTCAGTTTTTGAAGGAATGTTGCATTGTTATTAGCTTAGTTTTACAGTAATCCTCTGAGAGAAGCTACCAGCAGAGTGTGTTTTCTGCTTTATTCTCTGTAGCATGCAGTTCTTAGGACAAATTACATTCCTTGGAGTTAAATGTGCAGTGCCATACTGCAAAGTAGTGTGTTCCAGAACAGGAGGATCTCCTGCGATGACGGCAGATACCACTGTTACAGAGTAAAAATTACAATTTAAAAAGAAAAAAGCATAAAGAAAATGGGTTTCACCTAGGAGAAAGTCCGCATTACTTCCTGTTTTATCAACAGATCAGTGTCAAACACCCAAATTCTGTCACTATAGGAAAGAAGAGAGAGCTGTCACAGACGGAACACACTGAAGAAGGAAAGGACACTCTCGTCATGGAAGATGTGCTGGGCCATGTCTGAGAGCCGTCAGGAGAGCACTGTTTGCACCTCAAACCATCCCTGGACCTGTGCCTCTCCCTCTCTAACAGAGAGCTGGTCCCAGAGAGCTTCAAAGAATAGATCAAAAGTGTGAGCTGTACTATTTATCTCAATGGACCACAAGTGCTGAAAGCTAGAGATGAAAAATTTAACATCAGATTTGTCAAATATTTCACTGCTGATGGGATCATTTTAGCAGAAATGACCAATGGCAGTGCTTATCCATCAAACTGAAGGTTTAATATAAAAAATAAATAACGTGGGAGATAGGTCTTCTAGTGGATGATTCATTTATGCATTTTAATTAAAACACTTGATTGTTTAAATGCAAATGAAGCCTACTCAGAAATGCCAGTGCATTGCACCAGCGTGCTGAAAATCCCAGCGGCAGCCAAGGCTGGGTTCGCTCAGGTGTGGTGAGGGTAGTGAAGCACAGGAGAAACTTTCTCTGTCTCTGCAGAAGGTATTACCACCAGCTGCTCCTGACTCTGCTTTCTACCAGCAGGAGCAGCCCCACAAAGGAGAGCTCCTGCCCCAGCCAAGCTGTGCCTGGACACTGACCTCAACCTGGGCAGTTGTGCTAAGGGCACATGTCAATGTTCAAGCAGTGCCAAAGCTGAGCAAGGTAAGATTAAACCAATCTAGAGACTGCCCTCCAGATAACCGAGATGATCTTTGCCCCAGGATCTCCAAGCTTGACCGCCATTTAACGTAAAATAAGTTCTGTTTATGTTTTAAAGACCTCGCAAGGAAGAACAAGCAGGCACACACAGAAACCAAGCGAGCCCATTTCAGAGCTGGTGCAGCCAGGCTGTGCTAAGCCAATTAAGCAACCAAATAAAGGCCACAACCGAAATGGACTCAACAGATCAGTGAAATCAAAGGGTGAAAATTAATATACTAGGAAATTAAATCAAAATTATAAAGCTGAGGCTGAATTTGATTTGTTGGTCTTGGGCTGGGAAGCTGTTTTCTTTATATTTGCAGGGAAGCTGTTTTCTTTGCCACCTGAAGGATGTTTGTGTCCATCAGGTGTGAGGTTTGTGCTGGTTCTTTCCAAAAGAGACCCTCTAAAACAAAGGGTGATCCTGAACTGTTCCACTTATGGAGGAGGTACAGCCACCACAGTGCTGTCATCAGCTCTGCTTCATTCTTTTCTACCTTAAATCTCCCTGTTAAAACAAGTTATTAGCTTGCTGTTCCGATTTTCCCCTTCTAACATAAAAAAATCTTTCCATAGAAGTGACACAGATGACAGCCAAATCAAGCAGTAACAACTTTGGGGGAAAAAAATAAGAAATCCAGAAGAATCTTCCTAATTATATACAAGATTTACAGAGTTTGGTGTTTACTTTTAGGGACCTGTATGTAGTGCTATTTCTCCATTATAGAGTGCAAGTATGCAAGTGTGTCTTTGAGATAAGGCAGTATCATCCTGGTATAATGGAAAGGAAATGAAAAGAACAAGCTCAAAATGCTTTATATTTTGGGATCTTCACTTGTGCTGTCGACAACAGCTACAACGAAGATTCAGGTAGAAGACAACTTACAATTCATGCTGAACATCTCCGTGGCATTAGCACAGCCCATAAGAAGTCTTTTACCGCAGTCCCTGTGGACTGTACAGCCACAAGAAAGAAAAGCTTTATGTCCAGAACCTGTCCATGCTGTCTGGGAATGAATTTACTTCTTTCCATCAAGATCCTCAATCCTTTCAGGATCCTGCTCGTGGTGCTTAGGACCAGACCTGGTGGATGATGTTGCCCAGGGAAGCCTCGAGCCGAGTTGTTACCAGGAGGAGGATTCACTGTCGTGCAATATCTGCCAGTCTCATTGCAGGCTGCTTGTCAGAGAGGCAGAGATGTGGAGAGCAGGCTGTGGAGAACTCATCCTTGTTTTCCCAGCTTAATGAAAAATACTGAGTGGATGGTGCAGTAAAATGCATAAAAAATAAATTCTTTGTGAGTTCTTCCACAGCAGTTGCTTCCTCACCCTACCTTGGGCAATGCACGTGGGTAAATTCCTATCCTTCCCCAGATTAAAATACTCCTTATTTTTGTCTCATCAGGCTAAATTTTGCTTATAAGTAGAGTTTTTCTAGGTTTGATTCAAACTGATTGCAAGGAACCTTAAAGGTTGGAAGGGACCTTAAACATTCCCTAGTTCCAGCCCCCAGCCTTGGGCAGGGATGTAACCTGGACAGGAATTTACCTGCATTCACTGCCCAAACCGGTCTGTGATCTAAGAGCTGGGACTTGGGCAGGAGGTGGGAGAGGGAGAGGGAGGGGGAGAGGGAGAGGGAGAGGGAGAGGGACAGAGAAAGGGAAAGGGAAAGGATTTTTCTCAGGTTGGACATCCCCAAGGACGTGTAAATCCCGAAATCCATCTGTGCCACAGCTCATCTCAGAGCGTGCCAAAGGCTGCTGAGGGAACTTCAGTGAGCAAGTCTTCCCCAGCATGAGAGGTGGGCTGCAGAGCCAGGCCTTCTGTTTGGGCAAAACCCAACAACACCACTGAATTAAAGACATAATTGGGGTTTTGGCAAAATTGCAGCACAGCTGCCCAAGGTCATCTCCAGTGAAAGTAGCCGAGGAGGTTTACACAGAATATATTAATTGGATTTTCGTTTTCTCTTCAGAAAGGTTCAGAGCTATCGGATCTCGCCCCAGTACAAGCTGCATGAATATGTCCAGTGATATTGTGAGCTGATTATTGTTCATTCTTAACGGCTTTCCATCTCCGTAACAACGGTATTAGCATTAATATTGTGCCCAGGGCTCTGAGTGTGGATACTAATGGGACTCAATCAGCTCTTAAAGAACAAAGGATCGCTTTCACACGGCACCCTGTGACTGTCAGAGGATTGGATTAGCAGCTTGTCAGTCCTCCGGTTCGTGGCGCCTTTTTTTTTTTTTTTTTTCCTTTGATGCACTCTTGAATGCTTGGTTAGTACATGGAATTACATTATCTGAAAAATTAATAAAAAACATTAAGCGGAAGCTATGTGCTAGTCCCTCCTGACCTGATTATTCTAGATTATTTAACTAAGTAGCCAGCATACCCCCTAATTTAAGTGCTGAATTTCTACCACACAAAACGTTATCTTTTTCTCATAAAAGAAGCCCACGAAAAGAGCAAGCTCAATTGCCAATTACGCTTCTTCCATGAAATCTCTTCTATCCCCTTCAGGATAGGTTTGGGTAAAAATATAATTGCAGTGGATAAGGAAGCTTAAGAAAAGATGTAAATGAAAAATGTTATGTGTTGGCATCTGATTGATCCATTTGAAAGAAAGAGAAGGAGAATTTGATGAGATGGTGAGGAGCTCATAGTTTGTTTCGAAGGAACCCAGCATTTTTTTAACCTGTACAGGGTGCTGAGCTATAATTAAGAACGGCAAGTCAGTGAAAAATCTATTTAAACTCCTGACAGCTTCTCTGCATTAGCATTTTTGACATCTACATTCACTCTGGCAAATCACTAATGTGATTTTTTTTTTTTTCAAAATTATATTTTTATTAGCTTTCTGCACATAATAACAAAATAAAAATGATGTTGCAGCCTGGACAGGTCTTTAACTCAAAAGCTCAGCACTTACATTGTGCTTAATTAGCTGCCTGATTATTGTTTTATTTTGAAAGAAGTTTTGTAAATATGTTTTCATCTATAAAGCATCTTTAAAGGGAAAACAACTGCTTGATACTGTTAGTTGGTGAAAAGCATGGCAAACCCTGGATTACAAACACTGTGATTAATTGATGTCAAGATACTCATCTCTATGGTTTTTTGTTAATAATAATTAATAAACCAATAATTTATTAAATTAGTTTTATTATAATCTACTATTATCATTATTACAATTATTATTACCATTATTATTATTTTGGGTGAACTTTGAATTGTATAGGTCTTTCTCATTAATAATTATCCTAAGGCAAGGGAAGAATCATGGCTCACGCCTGGTAACTTGTGTGTAGGTATAATATTTTCAAACACATCGACAATCTTCCTCAAAGTGTGAAGAATTTGTGATAACATTTAAGTCAGATGCACTGTGAATGTGTTGGGTTTAATTTGATAGCAAAGAAATACCATCATTAATTAGAATGCTTTCAGATTAGTGTTTGTCTTGCATAATTCAACATTTGCCAAAGTTCAGGAAAGATATGCACTAAATAGAAATTATTACTTTGATAATGCTGCTACATTTCCTCTCCTTATTTTTAATATGGCTTTTTAATTTGGGTAATGAGTATATATCACTAATCATTTTGAAAGCCTATTACCAACACCAACCAATTCGTCAACTTGAGTTAATAATTTACTTTATTAGACAAATTGGAACTGGACACAGCTGCGGAGGACTGACGGAAATAAATAATAAAATAATGATAAAACGAAAAAGCCTCCTTAGCAGATAACCTATTTTCCTGTGTGCATAAAATGCCCCTTGTTCTGTCAGGACTTGTTTTCCCACTGCTGGAACTCCATTGGTAGCCATTAAGCTCCTACTCGAGACACATTCTACTGCAGGGCATTTGGAAATTAAATGCTCAAGGAATTAGAGGAAGACGGTCTTCTCCCATACTTAATTTCCCCATGTATTATTAGTAGCTGCCTCTGCACTGCTAATGCCCTTCTCCCACTCTGTAGGCATGAGCTGGCAAGGTCATTTATTTTTTAACGTGTTTACTGGAAAAAATGCAGTTGCATCTGAATGATTGTTTTGGGAAAAATAAAAATCTTGGGATGAGTCATAAGTGAAGAAAAAAAGGTCATTTGAGAAGATTTCAATAAGGGGAGAAATTGATAAAGAATATGGAAATGCATTCTAATTAGAATGAAAAGTTTGAAGACTGCACCCTGTAGTGAAATTAGTGTCTGCAGCAGACAATGCTCCTCATTAACAAATCGGGACCTCACTTTTATTACACTTAAACCAAGATTCTTCACTGTGTCCTGCCACTTAAAAACATGCATCAGTGACCACAACACTCACCCGTGGTTATCCTTAACCCTCTGCATCCGTGAGCAGAGAGAAACTCTGAGAGAAGCCCCGGTGGAATGAGGGATTCTACAGAAATGGAGTACATTGTGCTTAAACCGAATCTTCCTTTGAATGGTGGAAGAATAATAAGGACCCTGCCTACTGAATCATGCTAAACTGCAGCATTTATTTATTTTTAGTACAGTTTTATCTGGTGACAATGCAGTCATTATAGCCTTTTGTTGTTAAGGTGTGTGTGTGTATTTCTATTTGAAAACCTTAGGATAAGAAAGGCAGGAACAGGAAAGCTTTGAAAATGAACCCCATCCAAGCAGTCACAGCTCCAGTTCCCCCAGGTTCTGACATTTTTCATTACTGTGGGTTGCTCTGTGGGAAGGAGAGGAAGGAAAAAAAAAAAAAAAAAAAAAAAAAAAAAAAGCAAACGCCCAGAGAAATTTAAATTAGAAGCCTTGTCTTTAATAAGATCTTGCTTTGACATTAATCCCTGTCTGCAGCTGAGGTATTGTTTATTGTTTGCCTTTGTTGGAGTCACGGTCCCATTCCCCGGCTCAGCTCCTGCCCCCCGAGCTGCCCTGGCTGAGCCCCAGCAGGGCCAGGGAACAGTTCTCACCTGCCCACGGCCCAGGTGAGCTGAGCCAAACACAGCCCAAACCCAGCGTGTTCCAGACAGTGAAACATCTTCTCAGACTTCCCAGTGGGGTATTCCACCAAAAATCAACTATTTGCACACAGCGAGTTTTAACAGATTTCCTGATTTCTGATGAAGACGAATTTCCCTGGAACATGGAGAGGGGTGGTTTACTGCTGCCTACAGCCCACATGCTTAGGAAGCAGAAGCTGCATCTCCACAGCTGATCCAGCCCCATCTGTCCCAGCGGCTGCCTGTGCCCAGAGCTTGCCCACCCATCCCTGCAGCGCTGCCAGCCCTGCAGTGCCAGGAGCCTCACCTGAGCTTCCCCAGCAGCTCCTCGTGCTGCTCCAGCCCCAGCAGAGTGCTGGGTACTCGGGCTGATCCCTCAGAGACACCCGAGACCCTCTGCCAGGACCTCGAGGGGCTACGAGACTGCTGGAGAGGGACCTTTCCAAGGAGCTAGAGTGACGGGACAAGGGGAATTACCCCGCCTTGGGGGCCATACAAGGGGTAACCCTCTTCAAACTGAAACTGGGGGGTTAGATTAGGTATTGGGCAGAAATTCTTCCCTGTGAGGGAGGTGAGGCTCTGGCACAGGTTGCCCAGAGAAGCTGTGGATGCCCAAAACCCCAGGATGGATGAAGCTTTGAGCAGCCTGTTCGAGTTGAAGTGCCCCCACCCATGGCAGGGGCTTGGAGGAAGGCGATCTTTCAGGTGACCCAAGCCATCCGTGGGCTCTGTGATTCAGCAGGGAGTGATTTCCCCAAAGCCCCGGCGCATCAGCCCACCCGCAGCTGGCAGTGAGCACGTCTGGAACAGAGAGAAAGCCTGACTAGCATAGCAAGAGGAGGCTACTTTTATTTACTTCTTTAGTCCTGTGGAAGACTAGGGGGGCAGGGTGTAGATAAAGGTAATAAACACCTCCAAGCCGTGGCAGGGTTTGAAAATGATTCTGCTGTTTATGGTTTCTCCTGGCTGCGAGTAATCCTGTGCCTGTTAAACGGCCAGCAGCACCTCCACGCAGAGAGGGCTGAGTCCCAGCACAGAGCCAGGCCCAGGGGCAGCAGGATGACAAAGAGGAGCACATGGGTGCGAGGCAGGCACCCCTCTGCAATTGTCTCGACTCCTCTGCTGCTTTATGGGCCTTGCTCTCCCTGCAAGAACGCTTGTATCCCACCGGCGTCGGTGCCGCAGCTTCAGGGAGCCCTCCTGGGAATGGGAGCACTTCAGACCCTGCAGATGTGGAGAGAGGCTTTTCCTGCCACAGCAGCACCTGCCTCCTCACACTCACAAACACACCCCCTGCACCTCACAGCTCTCATCCTGCCCTCCTCAGTGTTCTTGCTGCACGGCGCTGTGAAGCCGTTTGGGCAAATTCGTGTTAAAAACGCCAAATTTTGTTACCTGCTCTGTCGAGGGTTCACCTGGCTGAGGTGATCTTTGGGATCCCTGCTGCCACAGGCTGGCAGAGCGCGGCTGGGCAGGGGCCAGGGCTGTGCCTGTGCCGTGGGAACAGAGCTGGAGGGGGGATGCTGCAGAGCTGCAGCTAATTACAGTCAAAAATCATAACTTTAGACAACTCTAATGTTTGCAGCTGGAAAGACTTAAAAGCTATTTGCCTCTAATCTCCCTCTGACAATCAATGAATTGAACAGTAAATGTTATTAGACTAATTTACTGTTCATCAAGAGTAAGAAATGAATAGAATAATTTACTATTCATACATCCAACTGTGTGACATGTGTACAGATCAGTTTGAAAGAAAAAGCAACACTAGGGTTCCAGTTCTCCTCCCATACCTTTTTTTAAATTCCAATTTATCTCCATTCTCATCCTAAAGCTGCTCTGGCTTTGCCCCAGCAGCAGAATGACCACATCTGTTTGGATGCACGTCTGCCTTGGTATGCAGAGCACTTTGCTTCTTGCCCAGCCATCTCAGGGATTTCCACTGAGGAAAGCAGCCAGAAACTGTACAGCTCAAAGGGAAGCCCCTGCTAATTCACACCATTCCCTGAGAGAGGCATTTACCTCCGGTTTTCAGATACCTCCCATGAGGATGCTACAGTTGTGTTGCATCTTGAGCACCTCATCTTCCTGCTATGCCTACGCTGGTTGTTTGGAGCATACAAGGAGTAAATTGGATTAATTTTTCTTTCTAGGACAAAACAGGGATGGTTTGGGCATTAGAAAGGCTGGAAAATCTGAATATTCTTAGAGAGTTTGGCAATATTCATGTGTGGAAAAAAATCCAACCCAAGAGGTCTGCAGCTCTCTAGTTAAATAGCCTGAATATTTTAGATATTAAAGACAGAATGTGACATCACTATTTTGGATGCCACAGGCCTGAGCACAAGGAAAGCACACTGAAAACTGTGATTTAGAATGGCTGGAACTGAGGCTCCCAATGGGGCTGCTGTTACCTCCTGACGTGGATGCCCTTCCAACCCTCAGTGATTGCTTCCGGAGCCAAAACTCTGGGCTTTCTAGTGATGGTAAGAGGTATGGCAGCCCTGGTGACTTTATCTTCAAACCCAGCAGAAGACTGATGCCCTTTCTATGGGTTCTCCTCAGCTGAATTCCTTTTTTCTGCAAGTTGCACCGAAGAGGAGCAGTTTTGTAGTTCAGAGGAAATAGCGCATAAGTACACACAGACAACTTCTCACTTCAGCTGTATGGTTTTTCCAGCAGCCCAAGAGGTTCCCACAGTTCTTGTTTTGATAAACAAATGCCACCTACCATCTGCCATCTCCCAATGCCTCTGTCAGGAAGTGAGGTTTGGAGAATTCTTCCAGCTGGAAGAGTCTCAGCTGTCTCTGCACCTCAGCACTACCCTTTGGTGTAATTTTAAAGGTCTGTCCACAAGCTTTAAAGCGCTGGTGTTGAAAAGAAAATCTGACAAAACCAAAGATTCAGCCTTGAAGATTTAGGATTGTTTTTGCTTTTAAAATTATTTACAAAAACAACAACAAAGCAGAAAGTACAGTTTGGCGGGGGGGGGGGGGGGGGGGGGGGGGTGGTGGTTCTGTTTCTGAGCATATTTCTTCTCAGGACTGACCATCAGGCTTGTTTTTGTCCTAGTCACACACCAGCACCAGTAAAAGATCCCACCAGCCAAATGCCACATCAAGTCTCCCAAGCACCTCCTCCCCCAGAATATCTCCTCTCACACATGTGAAATGTGGTGTGCTGGCTGGAAAGCAAAACCAGCGAGAGACTCCAAGTCAGAAAAAAACCCCAATTTAATAGGAAGAAAAAAAATTATATATAGTAAAATAAAATAAAACACATGCAATAGTACAAAAGATCACTGACAGAGTCAGAATACAACCTGGCACCGTGGTGGTAGCAGTCCAGATGAAGCGGTCTTGTTGAAGCAGTGTTCCCACAGAAAGCTCTGGTAGCTCTTGTCCTCTGGGAATCCAGTGGGTAAGGCTGCCTGTGCTGTCCCAAGGCCCAGATTATATCCAGGTGGGAATGCCTGGCTCCTCCCCCTGGGCAGAGCACCTCACAATGTGCTGATATCATTTTATCAGCCTTGCAATGGGTCCTTGATTGCCCATTAAACAGAGACAGCTCCTGGAGGGAGTTATCTGTGAGTCATGCAGCAGGGCACTGATGGGCCATTGACAGGAGATGGTCTGGAGGGAGGGGGCAAGGGAAACACTGCCCAACCGAGCTTCAACAGCTCATGGAGATGGTGATGGAACACAGACTGTGGGCGCACCTTACATTGTAACCTAGGACACTTGGGAAGGTCTCAGCAAGGTTCCCCAGCACGAAAACTTCCCTCCCAAGGTGTCAGCTACGACAGTGAGCCCAGGGACAGCAATGCTCCAGTGGAACATGTCTGTCTGTCTGTCTGTTGAGGCGTTCACACACCCCACAAGGGCTCAGCGATGGAGGGGGTGAGACACTGATGGTACCACAATTCCCACTCCCATCTCCAAGTGACAAGCAGAGAGAGATGCAGCACTTCCTCTGGAATGTGCCACAAAGGTTTCAGGGTCATCTGGGGCCATGGTTGCGGCAGGACTGTCCCCCATGGGGACATGGAGATGGTGACTGCAGCCAGGTGAGAGCGGTTTGAGCTGGTGGCAGCACAGTCGCTGGGGGAGAGCCATTACTGTCCCAGCAGTAGCAGTGTGCCAAAGGCTGGCTGTGCTCCTGCAAACAGTTCCTGGAGGAATGTCACAGCCCGCTGCTCTTCAGGGCACCGCGACCTTCCCGGAAGAAGCGACTTCAGAAAGGGGACACTCCCCTTGTGCCCGCTGCACTCCCTAGTGATAAGGCAGCTGAGCAGCAGAGCCTCCTCAGGCGATGCAGGAATAAAGGAACAGGACCTGATCTCACGGGCTCAGGAGATTCTTTACTTCCCAGGAACTGGCAACCGAAAGGCGCTGAGGTGGCAAAGTAGCTGGGTTTTATAGAGGGTTGAGGAGGCGGGGTTAACAGCATGGGCCAATGAGGGAAGGAATTGAGGAAACAACCAAAGGGGGAAAGGATCCAAAACGCATCAGTCAGGGAGGGTAAAGACCAGGGACTGGGCTAACAACGAATCAGGAACAAGGAATTACCATAGGAGCAAAGGCTCATGGGATTGTGCAGTCTTCTGCTTGCCCTGAGCCCTAGGGAAGTCTCTGAGGGAGACTTTCCAGGGAGAGGCCACAACTGCTTGAAAGGGGGTTCAAAGGCTGCAGACATGTCATGGGAGCACAATCTGCTCTGTGGTGATCCTGGGGGTGACCATGATTCCCCCTTCTATTATTTAAATAAGGCAGTTCTCCCATTGTCACCCTGGCTTTTCTGAGTTTTTTAAAGCTTTTTGATTGTTCATAAAATGGAGTCAGATTTTTAGCTTCTGTACAATATTAGGAGCAGGTTTTGCCTTTTCTCACACATGTAACATAAACAAATCCTTTGTTTTTCATTCCCTGTCCTTTGTTTGCAAATTTCTAACCTGAAAACAATTGTAACTGACAGTTGGTCTGGCCATTTGGCTGGGAGGTGATAACTCCAGAAGCCAATCCACAGCCAGACCCACAAATGTATAAAAGGTAAGAAATAAGGCAGAGGGGCTCTCGGCCTTGGTTCAGCCTTGAGGCTGTCTCGGAGGAACTCTCTGCCCTGCAAAATCTCTCGTCTCCGTGTGGTTGCTTTGCGTGTTGCGATCACACCCAATCATTTCCTTTAAGCATCGGGACACCAAGATGCCTTTGTATATGGCCAGCAAGGCTATAAAAATGGTAATGAGAACCCAAAAGAAACCATTTAAAACTGAAACAGCCCAACCCTTGAGTCCCCAATTCTGGAATAGGTTCTTGAACCACTCGGGTTCCTTTTTGACTCTGAGCTGGTGGACTTCCTGCTGCAGCTGCTGAATGCACCCATGGATGCTTTTTCCATGGGACAATAAATTGAAGCAGCAGAAGCCTTCAAACATTTGGCATCTGTGTCCACGGGGGTCACCACAACGGAACACAGGGATTATTAACTTGTGCTGGATGTGGGGAAGACACCTGAGGAAAGGTGCTGCTGCCCTGTGGGAGCACAGGTCCTGCCCTGCAAGGCAGGAGAGTTGGGCTGCGCAGGGCAGAGCTGACGCCGGCTGAGCCGCAGCCAGCTCTGATGTCTGTGCTAGGCAATGTTTAAAAAATAGAATCAACACATCAAATGATCTGTCATGTAAGTTTTCCGTGTCAAGGAAAATAGCCCAAGGCCTTTCTTCCCACATTTGCTGCTACAACAGCCAGACAACCTGGCCTCTGAATTTATTCTGGTCTTTAATCAGGCAAAAATCCCTGTGATCTCTGAGGTCGGGCTTCACGGTTTTGGAAATACATTATGCAGTTTACTCAAAGGACGGCACTTACCCACTGTTCCTGAGGTCTGTGGTCACTGTGAGACTCTCACACATTGTGCACAGCCTGCTGAAAAAACAGGGAGATGTTCTCATTTGTCCCAGTCCTATCTGTGCAATAAACATCCAGCGTGGCTGCTTCAGAGCCATTTCTCCTGTTCTGTTTCCCTCTGTATACACACAAGCAGATGCTCTCCAGCACCCAGATGACTCTGAGTGCTGCTTTCATCCTTGGCTAGTTTCTCTGTTAATTTTTTCCATGCTCCTTGTGCTGTGGTTTACCTTTCCCCCGACTGTGATGCCCTAAGAACAAATCTGGTTCTCCACAGCTCAGGCACAGTGAGGCTGCAGAGGATGCAAGGTCACTGCTACTGTTAATTGGTTTTGTTCCCCAGTTTAGGGTACAAATAAAATTTCAATTGGCCAGAGTGGGATTTTCCTTCCATACACTTACTGTGCTTACCTTTCCACCTTATTTAACGCTTTCACAGGTTTTTCAGGATATTTTGAGACGCAAGTTTTGCCTTTAGGAACGAACAGCACCTAAATGTGTATTCAGCTGAGGCAGGTTTTGCCACTGCCAGCTCCAGGTGGAGCAGGACCATCATGGTGCTCATGAAAATCTCCATTTCGGGTTCTGGGGACTCTGAGTAATTCAGAGCTCTAAAATGAACACACTTTGAGAAGAGGAAGAATGTAAAACCAGACATGAGCCAGGGTTCAAGAGCACACTAAGCCTCAGCAGCCTTTTAGGCTAACATGCAATTTATCTGGCAGGCGATATGGTTTTCTTGTATATGTATTAAACCTCAGTAGTCAGTAGAGCTTTGTGCTGCCACTACCTCTCTCTCCTATGGTGCAACCCTGGTTACTCTCACTGATGTGCGCTATTTCTGAACTAAAGCATAGGGTTTATCATCCCTGCTGTTCTACCCTGCAAGCAGGAGTTAAAAAAGGTCGACTACTGTGTTCAGGCAACATCAAATTACTGTAAAACAAGTGAGAAACTGCAGCAATATATGGGGAATCTCAGCATCTTCAGCTCTCTTTCAGGCTTTTGTTATACATGGGTGGAAAGCTTTGTTGCATTCCTTACAGGAACGGGAGCCATCAATTCAGACAGCCCTCCCAAACTGGTAAACAGTGTGGATTTGCAAATGAAAAAGTTCTCTACCCGGACATACCCTGGTGCTCCTGGCATGCTTTGTGTGAGCTGTCAAATGAAGAGTTTAGTGTTAAAAACCTGCTTCAGCCAGGTTTGTTTGATAAAAAGGATGAGAGAAGATGCGCACAGCTACCCCGGGGATGTGTCACACACAGCTCTGGGCACCTGCTCATCAGTCTCTTTAAGACCAAAAGCGGGTGGCGGTTCCTCAGAACACAAGCATCCCAAAACCAGCCTGCACACGCCACTGGCAGTGCCTCCTTGGTCTGCATCAGCCAACTGCTCAGGCAGCTCCAGCGCAGTGCCAGCCCTTCCTCTGCCACAGAGGACACCCTCTACCCCCCGAGCTGACACCGAGCCGCTCAGTGGGTCTGCATGTGCAGCCCAGATATGCTGGAGATTTGTGCACAAACAGGACCACTGGGAGATTTGAGCTGTTATTGTGACAACAGCCTCATAACAGGTTTTTGGAGACAAGTGAAAGATGGCAACAGCTCACGTCTGCCAGCAGCAGCCAAGGATCTCTTTGTTAAAGGGCATTTTAAAAGTTTTCCAGCCAATAGCACATTGCTAAAGCTCACAGACAATTGTTCCAGCCAGTCACTGAAAGCACACGCACACCTGCTCCAAACAATGTTTGCTTGTTTGCTTTCTATTAACAACAAACCATATTCATTATTAACCTTAAAACCTTCTACCATCTTGCTATGCATATGTCACTGCAGTCTTAAGGTCTGTCCTGGCCGAACCTAAAACTCAAACTACTGTTTCATGTCCTTGCTTGCCATTCTATTGTAACCTTTCCTATTTTCATGCTTTGCAGTTGAATCCAGTTCCAGGTTCTGCTCTTTCTGTTTCTGTTTCACAGCTTTCCGAAAGGCTCCTCACCTTTGGTATTTCCCAGCCCCAAACACGCCTTTCCCCCACCTGTCAGGAGGTGTGCACCTGAGCGCTCCTGCGCACGGCCAGCGCTCACAGCGCACCTGTGACCCTGCAGCTCCCTCCCTGCGGCTCCAGCTGCCTCCGACCGCTGCTCCTGCAGCTCCGGAGGGGCTGATGGCAGGAGAAGCAGCTGCGAAAAAAATGAGGTTCACTTTCTTGGTAAAATTTTTAAAGTTTAATAAAAAAGGCAAGAGGAGACAGAAATAAAGCAAAGGGATATTTAAAAAAAAAAGGCCAGGTGCTTGTCATTCAGCCAAGAGCACATTTACTATCTTGGAAACACTCCTTAAATACTTTTTCAGCCTGTTGCATATTCATAGGCTATCATGCATTATTCAAACATTCTTTTGAGTTTGGATGTTCTTTTGCTTAGTTTTAACCTTTCACTTGTCTTCATGCCATCCTGTAGATTAAATCAATATATTTTATTTCTCCTCGTGGTTCCATCCTGTTGTTTTTACCCTCCCTGATAATGGAGAGTCAATAAATGCTTCCTTTGGGGTTCTGGTTTCTGTCACTGTTATCTTCATCCAGATAGGGTAATCCACATATGTGAGGAATCATCTAATTGCCTTCACTATTCTCTAAGTTAGTTACATGAAAAAAAGTATTTTAACATCATATAGTCTCCATTTTAATATTATGCTATGGCCTAAGATATATATTTATCACACTACTATTTCTAAGTTTTATTAACGGCAGAAATAAAAACTATATTCATACAGCAAAGTTATTCCAACATTATACATATAGCATTCATTTTAATATCTGTGAAAAGCCACTAATATAATATGTATTTATAATACAGCCCACAGGCTACACCTCCTCCCTGAAGATGCAAAGTGTGATGGGGAACTGGCATCCTGCGGCCAAGGAGAGGCGGGAGGCATGATGTGGCCAAAAAGCTGGTGTAGAAGTGAGTGAAAGAGGCTGGGTTTGTGTGAAAAACAAGGTTCACTTTCTTGGTAAAATTTAAAAGATTTAATAAACCTTACCAGAGAAAAAGCAAAGGGTTAAATGGCTGGGTGCTTGGCATTCAGCCAAGAGCACCCCTACTATCTTCAGTGACATTCTTTAAATACTTTTTTTTATTATATTAGCCTGTTGCATATTCATAAACCATTATGCATATCCTTTTTTTTTTTTTTTTTTTTTTACAAACTTGTTTACATATTCTAGGAACTATTTAGCATGGCCCCACCTTGGGTTGACCTTTTTAGAGTATGTGTGTTTCTTGGCTGGTTTTAGTCTGTTCTCTTTGTCACTTCTAGTTTGGGCCTTGGTCTATACTTTCTTTAGATGGCAGATGTTGACAGTTGGTGTATCAGTAGTAGGGTTTTCCTCATATTTTTACTGGATGTTATCCCGACCAAACAGACAGTTTACTCATGACTATATGAGCCGTTACTACCACTACGTCTAAGTTTTGTTAACAGCAGTAATAAAAACAAAGTTATTTTAACATTTTAACATTGTATAGCATATTTTAATATATATTATACATTTAGCATTTATCTTAATACTTGCAAGAAGCCAACAATTTGATATGCATTTATAACAGCGTGTAACAGCAGGTGATCTGAGGAAGGGCAGAAGGGCCGGGAATGCAGCTCCTCATCACCTTCACCTGGCACAGCCCCCACGGCCACGTCTGAGCTGCCAGGTGTGGGCCCGCTAGGGGAGTTCCTGGGGCTATACCTTGGAAGAATGTCCCCTAGACCGTCATTCCTCCAATGGACCTCCTGTTTGACTGACAGGTGTCAATCAACCCCACAGCCACACCCCCCCATTGGTCCGTTGGCCGTTATGCCCCCAGTTGACCTTACATGGCCTGGTTTCTAGCAGTTTCTCTGTTCTTTGTAACCCCATTGGTTCATACCTGTTAGGAAAATTAATCCACGAACACCAGAGGTTTATGTCCAAAAAGGAGACAGAGGAGTCCTTTTACTTTATTTGAATAAAGGGAGAGGCCATGGGGCATTTCCCCTGGGGTCTCTCAGTTTTTCGGAGGACGCAGCCTCTGTTTTATCCCAATTTCCCGGCCGCATTTCCCTCTCTCTTTCCCCACTGGCTGAGGTACTTGAGAGGTACAGACTTCCCGAAATGCCCAAGATTCCCCTTTTAATGTATAACCCCCCCAATCTTTAATTTTTATGGGATCTTTGGATTTTTCCCCATTGTTGCTTTCATCTTTCAACATTCAGTTTCATTTGCAAACAAACCTATGGTTTGTTTGTAAAGGCAGGTATCTTCTTTTCCATTCATCAACCAATAGAATCCTTACCGTTGTTTCTCTTATCTCTCAGTGCTGGTTTTACCTACCAGCAGACGCAGGGCTTGTTTGTAAAGACAAATCTCGTCATTCCCCTCATACCCCTGTCCGTTTACCCGCCGCTTTCCCTATTGGTCACTATACACCCTTCTCCCGCCCACACCTCTCAGTGATTGGTTGCTACTGTTAACTCCGCCCTCCCTGCCGCCCACATATAAGCCTGGGCCCTCTAACTGTCAGTGTCTGTGTATTGCTGGATTTAGTTCGTGAGGCTCTGGTAAAAGCCCCCTGGATTTCTACGGAAAGACCCTTCCAGTCCCCTGCAGTCAGCGAGGTTCCTGTGGTGTGTGTGGGTGCGTGACTGCTGTGTGTGTGCCCCAACGCCTTCCTCTGGCAGACGCTTTTGGGAGGTTATAGCGAGTCACCACCAACCTGCACTGCACCAGCCATCAGGGGCTGTGTCCTCAGTTACAATGTAAGATGTGCCCACAGTCTGTGTTCCATCACCATCTCCATGAGCTGTTGAAGCTCGGTTGGGCACTGTTTCCCTTGCCCCCTCCCTCCAGACTCTCTCCTGTCAATGGCCCATCAGTGCCCTGCTGCATGACTCACAGATAACTCCCTCCAGGAGCTGTCTCTGTTTAATGGGCAATCAAGGACCCATTGCAAGGCTGATAAAATGATATCAGCACATTGTGAGGTGCTCCGCCCAGGGGGAGGAGCCAGGCATTCCCACCTGGATACAATCTGGGATTTGGGACAGCTCAGGCAGCCTTACCCACTGGATTCCCAGAGGACAAGAGCTGCCAGAGCTTTCTGTGGGAACACTGCTTCAACAAGACCGCTTCATCTGGACTGCTGCTACCACCACGGTGCCAGGTTGTATTCTGACTCTGTCGGTCATCTTTTGTACTATTGCATGTGGTTGTTTTTTTGTTTTGCCTTTTTTTCTTTTTTTTTTTTTTTTTAAGTGGGTTTGGGTTTTGTTGTTGTGGTGGTTGCTTTTTTGTTGTTGTTGTTGGTTGTTTTCCCCTCTCCTATTAAGTTGTTTTTTCTGACTAGGAGTCTCTCGCTGGTTTTGCTTTCAAACCAGCACAGGTTGTAGGTCCCGAGGATGTCCCGACAGGACAACTACCCCACAGGACAAAGCCACTGTCCCCTGCCCCCAGCCACAGCCTGGTGGCAAAAGCCCTACAGTACTGGCAAAGGAGCTCATTTCTTACCGATTACTTGTCAAACAACATGTAATTAAATAGCACAGAACTGTCTGTGATGACTCTTTGGGTTCTTTAAGTGTTTTTTTTGTTGTTGTTCCCCCTCTTTGTGGCCCGCCTCCACAGCACTTCAAGGCTACTGCACGCTGCAGAGCAGCAGTGGAGCAGAGTGATAATTGAACAATTTACAAGTGATGTCATAAAACAATGCACTTAAAATAAAATGCGTAATTAAAATAAGTGAACCAGAATTAAAAAAAAAAAAAAGTGTTACAACATACACAAATGTTGACAGTAAGTCTCATACAGGAAGTGAAAAATGTAATTTAAAGGGAAAAAGATAGCACTACAGTGGTTAAATAAGATTGTGGCATGAGCTAGCAAACATCTCCGCGATTTGCCAAAAAATATAATAATGTTGCAGAAGAATTATTCTCAGAAGTTAACAAGTTTGGACCATAAAAGAGTCCTTTGGTGGCTCCCTGTGTCATTACTTGCTACCAAGGCACTGCACTGATGGGCTCAGTGGGATCGCTGAATTCAGTGATAGATCAGTAAGCAGGAAAGCAGGGTTCCCACCAGATTTCCTGCCTGGAGAGTTGTTAGGATCCATGCTAGTTCTTTAAAGAGCAGAACTGTGTACGATACTGCACTCAAAAAGACCCCATTAGGAATATAATCTTCTGCTACAAATGAGATGTTTGGGGAAAAGAAAACCACAAAAAAAAAAAGAAGCCAAAAGGAAAAAAATGAGAACCAAAAACCAACAACAAACAAGCCTGCTTGACTGGAGTTCCTTGTAATTGCAGTGAAAAATGCAGTCTTTGGGGAGCTGCCTGTATCTCTGCTCTTGGGAAGGGCCAGAGAAGGGTCACCGCCTCCTCCAGGCCAGGCTCCAGGCTTCCAGCCTGGATTCACCCCCGCGGGCTTTCGCTGCCATGGGGTGCCAGGCGGTGCTCACACCTGCAACCGTGTTCATTCACAGCGTGTAGAGCCCTTGGCTCCAGCTTCTCTGCTTTCTTTCAGCACTTTTTTTTTTTCTTTTTTTTTTCTTTTTTTTTTCTTTTTTTTTCTTTTTTTTAAGACACAAGACGCTAGAACAGGATTTTAAAGCGTGAGGCAGACGTGCTTTTTCAAGCTCTCAGAAAGTTCTGGATTCATTTTGAGTTTTGGTTAATTTATAGCCAAGTTGATTTCACCATCATTAGCTTTTTTACGTTCAAACACAGTTTAATTTTCTTTGGAAGATGCAGACATGTGTACAGCTAGATAATGCCCTGTTTATTTTACTGACTAATTCATCACTTAAAGTGCAAGGCTATAGGTTGAGAGACCAAGACTTATGCACAGTCCCATACCCCTAAATCAGGCCAATAAAAGTTAAATTCACACTGTTTGCAAGCACTTCATGCAGATGGAAAATGTCACCTTGTCTGAAATACTTTATGGTGCGATGCTGAAGCAAAAAGAAATCCCACAGTGAGAGATTAAAAAGCTTCACTAATGCTTAGCTGGGAGGCACGGGGCTCTGCGCCGCCTCCTCCCCGTGCAGTGGGGAGGCTTTGCTGGGAAGCAGCATCTGGCTGCTGCTCTGGCTGGTCACAGAGCAGCTCCTCCAGCTCCAGTGCCCCAGCACCCGCTGGGGCATCACTGAACCCGGGGCTGAGCAGCGCTGGGTGGGGTGGCTGCATGGTCAGCTCCCCTGAGAGGAGCTTGTTGGCTGTTGGGAAAACCTGCCAGGGCTGTTGCTTCACTGCAGGCTCCTCTCACACGCTGTGTGGCTTTTAGGTGCAGGGCAAGACTTTGGAGAACGCGCCGAAGTGGTTGTGCCGTGTGTATTTTACCTGCTCTGTTACCAAGGGGCTTCAAGCCAGCTCCGTGCTGTCTCCTAAGAGAACCAGGCGGTGCTTCAGCCACCATGGGAAGTTAAATTTTGTAAAAGCAGCATATAAACTGCAGAAAGCACTGTCTTTGTGCTGCCTTGGCCAATGGGCCGCTGCAGAGCAAGCCCAGCAGGGCTGTAGCCCATGCAGCAAGTGCCAGGCTGCCCAAGGGGTACCCACCCCAGAGCAGGAGCAGCCCGGCAGCGTGCCCAGCTCCACAGCTCCCAGGGATGTACAGAGCCCTGCTCCCCTGCCAGCCCTGCACCGGCCCACGGCACAGCCACTGGAAAAGAGCCCTCCTGGCCCTGTGAGCCGTGCAGAGTCACATTCACTCAAGCAAAACCAACAGCCTCAAAAGCCCAATTCCCAAGCGGGAGAGACATAAATTGTGGGTGAATCCGTCGCTCCCAGCCCGCTGTGGAGCCTGCCAGAGCAGGAGCAGGAGCAGGAGCAGGAGCGATCCTCTCTCCTGAAGTCCCAAAACTGCTCTGAAACCCCTCATGCCCCTGCCAAAGGAGGGGGCATCGCCTGGCTCGCTGTGCTCTGGTGGCACAGCTGACTGTAGGCAGAGCAGTAAATGCTCTTGAAAGCATTTGTACAGTGGGAAGTGGAGGCTCTGCAAACAGCTAATGGGGGTATTTCAATTCCCTATTAATTGCATATTTATTACTCAGCTGCTGCAAGGAAGCATCATGTTACGTTGATTAAAGCTTTGCAAGCTGTACAGTAAATATTTTAAACAAAAAAGGTTTTGATCTCTGTTGCTGTTGGGAAGGGTGGGGGGAAGTTGCCATTAGAGCTGCTGTAATTAGCAAACTCCATTGCAGACAGTATTTCCCACAGGCTCTGTAACATGCTTCATGTGTGTCTGCATGTATTTAGACAGAATATTATTTTATGTATACGTTATCTATAAATTATATATACTTTTATATATATATCGTGTATGAAGAAAAAAGGAAGAAAGCAGAAGGCTGTGCTGCTATCTCACATCTTGCAGACTGAAAAGATAAAAGACTTAAAAGGCAGAAAAGAAAGGAAGATTTTGGTGCACTGACTGAAGTTTCGTGGGGGTTAGGTGACCTGCCTGCCTGCCCTGGCTGCCCAAAAATCACGTCTGATTAATGAAGTCCTGCACACGCCTCAGTTCCAAACTGCCAAGGCTCTGCACATGTGCTTTCAGTCCCCCTGGCTCGCTGGTGTCACTGCTGGTCTGTACGTATGGCACGATTTCACTGGTGAAGATTTTGTCAGCGTCACCCAGACACGGGGCAGAGATGACCAGCCACAGCCACCCCGAGCTGTGTCTCCTGACCGTCTGTGTAATGTCATCAACATGTCCCAACAGCAGAGAAAGAGCCAGTCCCTATTTCTGACAGACAGAATCATCTTCAATCCAGTGTTCAGCCCCCACTCACCTTCTGCACGAGAAGCTGCTAAAAACAGAACCCACAGCAAAGCTCTGCCATCAGTGTGTGCCCAGCAGAGCTTTTGCTGCTGTGCTCACCTCAGAGGTGCTCAGGTATCTGTCCCAGCCCAGCTGTCCCCCGCCTGCAGCAGCACCAGCGCCCTGCCTCCAGCCCCCTGTGCCGGCCCAGGGCAGCTTCGTCTCCCCCCAGCTTTTCTCTTCTTGACATATGACATGAATTAGGGAAGACATCAGTCATTCCCAGCCAAACAACTGTGGATACCTGCCACAGGACAGGACAAGCTAAAATGACACTAATAGAGGAGAGACAGCTCCAGCTAATAAGCCCAGTGATTTACAGTCGTGGCTGAACCGGAGCGGTGTCGCTGCGAGGCTCAACCAGCCCAGACTCAGCCCCAAGCCTGGAGGACCAGCTCTAACACAAAGTAGTGCTGAGCTTTGATAAACCCCTTCAGGGCCAATGCACTCTTCAGGGCACAAATTCTTTGCTGTCTTCAGACTTGATTTCTGTTATCCCCAGTCCCGAGCGCAGTCGTGGTGCTCCCTGTCCCCAGGTTGTCCCAGCATTCGTAGCTGCTGTGGGCAAACCAAGGGGCGATTTTCAGGAGCAGAATTTGTTGTTGTCAAGTCTTAGGAGTTTATTAAGCTGCAGTATTTGACTTGGCTCGTTTCCTACAGTGGCTCCCTCTAGGAGCTGTGTGATTGCAGGGGATGCAGCAGTTTTTAACAGTAAAGCAGGTTTCAATCTCTTATGATTGTACATGAAGTTTCAGAAGTGTGAACCTTCAAAGGCACAAAATGCAGAAAGCAAAACCAGAAATTATTCAGAATTTATTTCTTCAACAAAGGTTTTTTTAAAACCTTTTCAAAATTCAAGGGACCTTATGTCTGATTTTTGAAACAAAAGTTGGCAGTGCTAAAACTAAATGAGCTGTATTTACATCTCACGGATTTCTGTGAATGAAAGGGTGGCAGTGGGGGTTTGGGGGAGACACGACTCCATTTGGCAAGTCCCAGCGCAGAGAAAAGAACTTAAATAAACAAAGCAGGAACGGAGTACTTTCAAAAAGAATCAAACAGCATGGACCATTAATGTTTTAAGAGATAGGAGCTGTATGTGAGCCAACCATCCCCAAGATATTTATTTCCTATCTTTAAAATTGGGATTGCATTAGAACAGGTAGAATCTTTCAAAGCTGGGAAAATTTTTAAGGGCACTCACTATACTTTAAAGAAGACTTCAAAAACCATCTCCAGTATTGAGCTGAATAAGTTGGAGAGATTTGTAGGTTATAGCAAGGAAGAGTGATGGGAATACATACAGAGCAAGCTGGTTACTGCAGTAAACAAACCTCCCCCAAACTAACAGCGAGTGCTTCAGCTCAGGAACAAATGTTTCACATCAAGAAATACATTTTAAAGTGAGACAAGGTCCTGGGTAAACAGCAGCCAAGAGCTATAAACAACTGCTGTGGAAGGTGAAAGCCAACTAGCCTTGGCCATTGGGTTGGCCAGGAAGAGCAGAGCCAGACACCCTGTTCCTCACAGACGGAGAGGTAGCCTTGAGGAAGCCAACCCCTGAAGGCTTTGAAATTAAAAATGATGAAAAAGGAGACGTTTTCATTACAAAGGAGGACAGCATAACACAGCTAGAGAGGCAAAGCTTCAAACAGTGCTGCTTTAAATCTGCAACAAAGCCAGCAAGCGCCCCGGAAGACGGCGACGATTCATCGCGCACCACCAAGGGCAGCGCGTGCCGGCCGCTGCAAGAATGAACCATTTTATCTAGGGAAGAGACATTATCATTAATTGACTCACATAGTGCTTTTCTCTAATGGCTGGGTGCTGGAATACTGAGATACCATAATCACGCTGAGTTTGAAAATTAACAGCGATTGCTGGGCTTTGTTTCCGTCCCCATCCCTGTCCCCCCTCCCAAAAAAAAAAAAAAAAAAAAAAAAAAGTAGGAAGTGCCAGCCCTAGGCCCTGTCAGCTGGCACACCCATGGCTGTGGGCAGGCTGAGTGTCCCCAGCACCCTGCCTTTGGGCCACGTGTCTTTGATGCCCTGGGAAGGCTGACCTGAAAAAGAGACTGGACAGAGCTGGAGAATCAAGTAGATATTTATTGAAAGGTCTTTAGGACACAACTTGGGCAGGACAAGAACCTGACCAGGGCTGCGCCCAAGATGGGCCCAAAATGGTCACAAAATGGACGAAGGGTCACGAGGTCTCACACTTTGATCAGTTTTGGTCCATTTGCACATTGGGGTTGAATTGTCCAGTTCCAGCTCCAGGCTGTGAGGTCCCATCCTTCTTGTTCCTCCCTCCAGCCACCCTTGTTTGTGCTTTGGGGCTGAAAGCTGTCCTTGGTGTGCAGCAGGAAAAGGATTTGTTTTGTGTCCCTGCTGTGTGCAGAGAGCTGAGTGACCCTGAGTGTGAGCTCAGAGCTGCACCTGGGCAGCACAGAATCTGAAATACAGCAAAAATAAAACTTAAAGCATCACCTTCACTGCCCCCTTCACCTCTGCAGAGCTCTGCCCAGGCAGCTCTGGCCCTGCCCTTGTGGTCACAGTCCCCAGCTGCTCTCCCCAGCACAGGAGCTGTGGCAGGGCCTGCAGGAAGCTTCATTTCCCATCAGCAGTGTGACTGGAACCCTGTGCAACAAGCCTGGTTTTGCCACTTCCCCACAACTCTCCTCTTTGTCTGATGCCAGTAGACAAAAGTAACTGTACCTCTTGCATCCTTACAATATTGCCCCCCTTCCGTGTTAGTATTTTTATCATTATTGTTATTAATAATAATAATAATTTGATAAGCCATTTGGATATTCTTTTTTTTTCAGAATTTCTTCTTGTTTTATATTTACTATTCTGAAACGCTCATTATTTTGATGACATTATTAAAATGATAATTCCTTAGGCTCTGTCAGTTATCCAGGTTGCTTCAGGGATGGACTGAGGGGTCTAAAGACTTCTCTGTTTGCCCATGGCTTGGGGCAGATGAAGTGCAGGGCATGCCCAAGGCTGCTGTAAATGGATGTCTTTACCCCTCCCTGGGCCAGCCTCAGGCAGTGCAGCCCCGTGAGCCTCCAGCCTGCCTCGGTGCCCCACAGGCTGGACAGGGGGCTTTGAGCCAGCCCAGCACTGCTCACTGAATCTTCCTGCACCTCCTGTGCTTTCAGGGACACCTCTGCTATTCCCCTGCAGGCAAACATCTTCCCAGATAGCGTGAAGAGCCCTTAGTATAATATAGGATCATGTCCAGGACACTCCATTACCAAGAAGATACTTAACTAATGTTCTGCTTGTAGCAGGAGGTCACAGGAGATTTATCTGAAGAGATGCACATAGAAAGAATTAGCAGACAAGCCATTTCACAACCTCTAATACCCTCACCTTCTTAGTTGCTCAGCTGAAATGCCTTCAGGGATACGTTTTACAGGAGCTCAGAAGCGAACTGGAAACTGCTTAGATCACACAACTTATGCATTTTAAATAGCAGTGTAAAATACTGTGCTTTACAAAAGCCCAATGTTGTACTCAGCACGAAAGCCGTGCTCTGAGCAGGGAGGCTGCAAAAAGTTGCAGGAAATACAATAGAGAAAACCCCACATACAGCAAAACAAATTTGTGACTTACTAAAGTTTATGATTAAAATTTAAAGACTGTTCAAGTTTTATTCCCCATAGCTGCTGCTCCCTGGACAAGAAGAGACAGAGAGAGACTGACCTTGAATAATTAAGCTGGTCTGTGGCACCAGATCAATTGCTGGTATTGGCAGAGCTCCACAATCAGGCATTTTGAAATGCAAGTGTCAAAGTGCATGTAACTGTGGGGCTTTTGGTGCAAAGCAGCCAATATAAAGGAGAAGAGGTGAAGAGTGAGAGAAAATAGATTGCAGAGTTTTGAGCACAGTCATGGGGGAGGGATGGGAAAAGTTTTCATTTCCTAACTCTAACAGGGCAAAAATTGCAGCTGACAGAAGCCTGACATGGTTGGAGTTTTTGTTTTGGTGGTTTTTTTGGTTTTTTTTTTTTACTCTCCTGTAACCTTGAAGATGTCACCGGGAGCAAGCTGAATGTCTCCTGAGCGACTTAAATCCATCACCAGTTCTGGAAACAGACTGTGAGCAAGTACCAGTCCACAGTTTAATTGAAAATAAACGTTGTAAATCCAGGGAAACCTCTCTGTTCAACATGAATTACTGAACAAACCCAAAAGTGTTTGAGTCCAGGTAGGCGTTCCCAAGCGTGATGGGCATTTTTGCTGCTGTTTCTGCCCTCCCTCAGATCACAGCACTAAGGTGACCCGCCAGAATGGAATGTGGTGAATTTTACAACAGCCAGGAAAGGCTTTTATATTAATGTCTGCCAAGTAAGACTTAGTATTAATTTCAGGAGCCATGGGAACTCCTATTTAAATCTCTGCCAATCCCTTGACCTACAAATGTGTGCGTGGAAGAGCAGCATCAGGAAGATAAGGTAATCATTGTGTTCCCAGAGCAACAGTCCTGGAAGATGCCCTTGATGCTGGAGATATTCCTAAGGCTCTCTGCCAGGCTCTCCTAGGCAAAATTCAAGACCACTTAGGTGGCCTTCTGTGGAAAAGGCAAGGGACAGCAGGCAGAGAGGATTTTTCCACACACAAAGGCCCAAGGTCCGCTGCTTCCCTGGCCAATGGCTCTCTCCAGCCACAAGAAAAGTAGCAAGGTGTTGGCACAGATGTCACAAGGCCTTGGGAACTCTCCTGTTCCCTCTTGCAGGGTGGCCTATGCAGTTCTGCGAAAGGAGCAAACAGCATGGGAACGGGGAAGGGAGAAGACACTGCCATTCCACTGCCACTTCCATAATTTTTATAGCATGTTTTGTGGTGCCTGCTATTTTTCAGAAAGCTCCAGCACCTTGAGTCCTGTGATGAGACACCATCAGCATCCCTAGATGTAGATTTACAGCTCATCACGAGCTGCAGTTTTCTCAATTGTATCTTAAGGATGCAAATTCCAGAAGGAAATCAAAAACCAACCTAAATATAATGAACAAAGAAGAGCATTGATTCCTAGGCTAAGGCATTATCTACAAGATTTTGTCACGAATGCATGGGGTGGCCATTCTGTGGTGATCTGAAGACCTGGCTCAAAGAGCAGTGTGAGGCAATGAAGAAAGCTTGGTTATTGGCAGCTGCAGGTCAGGTGGGCTGGACAGGAAGAAGGACAATGTCTTCCCCGTGTTCTTCCAGCTCATGAGCACCCTTTCCAGGCGCTGCAAGGACCCTGCAGTCTCTGCAGTTAGGAGAACAAGAGGAGATAGCAGAGCCTCTTAGGGCTTAGGGGCCACCTGTTCCAGCATCCCTTTGCCACTCCAGCTCCCACTGATGTTGGTGCATTACAGGCTTTCGGTGCCTTTGTTCTGCCCTCCTTCCGTTTCATGGGCTTTTGGTTTGCACTGTTTCTACGACAGAGTGAGAGGGAATCAGCAGCCCAGGCTCCCCTCCTTGGTGGAGATGCTTTGAAACTTTCAAAGAACCCAGCTCTTTCCCCACATCCCTGTTAATATGCACCAACTCTGCTCTTGATGCAGTCCATTGTAAATGATGTATGAAATGAAATCTCCTCGCTCGCCTAATGCAGACAAGAAAAGCTCTGTAGGCAACACTACAACATTCCGGTCTAGAGATAAAGGCAGCAAAACCTCAGACTCCCTATGAACTCTTTTTTTTTTTAAGTTGTTGCTCTTCGGTGTTGGTGTTTCTCCCTTCTATTTTTTTTTTTTTTTTTCCTTTTTTACTGAGAGTGGGGATTTGAATTCAGATTTCACAGAGAAACCCAAACCACTTACATGTATTTCTAAGCCTTTCACAGCAATTGTGTGACTGTTCCCATCCCCTCCTCAGAGGGAATAGCAGCAGCAAATTCATTAGCCCCACAAAGCAGCAGAGTGAAAAGAATGGCTTAAAACTTGCAGGAGGGAAGAGGCTGAGTACGTGGGGGATCGACAGTGGATGTTAAGCTTGATCTGGATTTGAGACCTCCTTCCAGTTTTATATGAAGCTGTTTCAAATCCAGGAACAGCAGTGTTGGCGGTCTCCAAAGGGAAAAGGGATCAACGTGGCCCAGGAGCCGTGGTGGGAGCAAAGCCTGAAGGTCGGCAGCCTGAAACAGCAAATACACCACGGGCTGCTTCCAAGTGATGGATTAGTTAAGGGCAAAGGGAAAGTCGCTGGAAGGGAGGTTGGAGAAGGTGACTGAGACATTGCAGGAGGCACAGAGCAAGTATCTGCTGGTGACAAACAGCCACATGCTGCTCGTGAAACCCTCAGCATGGGTTTGCTCCAGGTGGACCACCCTCAGCAGCTCCTGGGCTCAGTGGGAGCCCTCAGAGGCCTGGTGCTCTTTGTGTCCTCACCTCATCTCTTCCAGAGCTGTCCCACAGCTGTCCTGCTTTGGCCAGGCAGAGCCCAGCTGGGGAGGAGAAGGTCAGTGCTGGCAGAGACAGGCAGGGTTAGAGCTGCACGTCCTCCAGTGGGCAGCAGCAGCGCAGGGCTGCCCCTGCCCTCCCCGCATTCCCCCTCCCTGTGCCACCAAAGCTGGGCAGAGGACTGGACAGAGCTTTGCAAAAATAAGAGACTAACAAGACACGTTGTGTGAAAGCAGGCACAGGGACCCTCCCAAAGCAGGCCGTGCTCTTAAGCTCCTCTTGGGCAATCCCCCAGACTGTTGGAGTCCTTGGTTTCCTCTGGCCGAAGTTACATAGAGAGAGACTGAAGGAGACCCTGTCCTGTGGGGTGACAGACGTTTGGCCACACCCTGCCATCACCACACACTGCCATCACCCTGCTGCTGTCACAAGCAGTAAACTCAGACCTTAAAAAGCGTTAGTAAACTTCTAGCAATGATGCTTTCACAGCTGACAGATGAGCCACCCTGATGGGTTATTAGTCACACTTAGCCATCCTTGCTAGACTTTGCGTCACTGGTGAGTTTTAGGGGCCTTGCTTTCATTCTTCTTTCCCTTTTGTTTGTTCTGAGTAGCAGCTCTCAGAATGACAAAACAAAATGCTTCAAGGCAGCAGCTGGAGCTTGAAATTAATAATAAAAAGTAGTTGAGCTGATGTTTGGTTGCAGAGTCATGCTAGCAGATGCGTGTGTTTCATACAGGCATGGTGCTCATGAGAAACCTGCTTGGCATCCCCATTTCCATGGAACCACTGCTAGCCTGGCACATCGATGCCAGGGCAGGCAGGGAACCAGGAAAGGGTCCCAGGGCTGGGAAGAGCATAACTCCTGAACGTGAAAGTTCCCTGGGCAGCACTGAGTCTGGTGACAAACACAACCACGGACACTCCCAGCTGATACTTGACTTGCCCAGCGCACATTCCCTGTTCCTGTGCTGCTTCCAGGGAGATGGAACCCACAGAAGGAACCCACATTTGTTGAAACACCAGAGACACACCATTTCATCTGTAATAAACCTGCCCATTTTTCACACAGGAAGGTAAAATCTGCATGAGTTAAGTATTTTCAAAAAAATCTCCGAAAGCTCAAAAGGCCAAATGAATGGCCACACAGTTCCACAGTTCTGCAATGAGTTCAGCTAGATTTGACCTCCTTGCTACCCCTTGAATATGAAGTTAACAGCAAAAAAATCTGTTTATCTGAGAATGGCATTGCTATTTCATAAAATTTCTTTATTTTCCTTTCTGTATTGGAAAAATTCCCCGACATAAACTGAACGTTACTTCAGGCAGATTTTATTCTCATTGTTCAAGGGTAAGAAGTGAATGGGAACGGCAGGAGGCCAACTATTCTCTAGCTGCACAAAGTGAAAATGATATTTTGAAGAAGATCAAAACCAGTAGCAAATATTCAACCTCTTCCATGATGTGTAGTATAATTTTGGCTGCAGACAGGTGACAGCAATACAGTACCTCAACCCCTGAGAGCAGAATGAGATGCAACAGTTTTTAATCAAACTCTTCTCAGGGAACATAAACCAGAGGAAAGCAGACAAAACAACAAGAGTTATTCTCAGGCAGGTCTGCTCGAGCTGTGATTAATAGTAACAACAATAAAAAAAGCTTTTTATTCCCAGACTTTGCCTTACCCTCTACTACTTTTGAAGCACTGCCATCTTATTAAAGAAAAGAGAAAAAAATCCCCATATTATTCCCTTCCTAGGATTTTGACGGGAACAAATCTGACAACTAAATAGCCAGGGTGCTCCTAGCTGATTGGCTTCACTGCATAGCACTGGGAAAAAATGAACCCCTCTGCTGCTGCTTCTGGCTCCCCTTCTGCAAACACATCAAAACAAACATATTCAGGACTTAAACTTTCAGGAAAACACGCACACATTTCCTGGCTTGCAAGTTCCTTCTTTTTGCAGGACATGAACCCCTCATTGACATAGCCATCCTTCCTCCTGTTTGGTACCACAGGTGGTAACTCAAGCAGGAAAATGCTGGAATAAACATCTCGGAGGTCTCGGTCCTTAATGTTAACTGTGTAGTGGCTGCTCTGTTGGGAGGGAGTTTGCTGCTTGAATGATCCTGATTGGCACCTGGTGGTGAGTTTGTGCCACTCTCCATGAGGGTTCAGCAGCAAGGCGCCCACCCCTGCGCCGTCCCAAGGACGCACAAGGCACACAGCAGCAGAGCTTTGCTGCTTGCGGGTGTTCTGGTCACCAGACTCTGCCATTACTGGTCCGGGAGGAGAGGAGAAACACAAAGCCAAGCAGAAGAGGTTAACTGGGCAGTGCATTCCCCCAAAAGTCTCCAGGAGGTTTCTGTGGTGGAGCTGAATAAATCAGGATGGAGGCAGAATCAGCACCCATAGGGGCAGGGGACAACTCCCTGCAGCCACGGAGCCACACACATGGAGGCAGCTTTGGGGGCTCCTCGTGTGACACGCGCCCGAAAGGATGCTGCCTCGCACAGACGCCGTTCTGAACTGATGGGATACACGAAAGCAAATCTGAGGGCTGCAGCACGAGTTGAAACGGAGCACTGGAACGCTGCCGGTGCCCGGTGCGGGGTGGGGTGTGGAGCTGGCTGTCCCCAGCAGGAGCAGGCTGGTGCAGAGCACCCGCGCCCTGCCAGCAGGCATCAAACATCCCCTGGCAGGCGGCTCCGCCGTGAACCTCGTGTCAGGCACATCGAGTCAGACTGAGCCCAGAGGGCACCGTCCAATTATAAAGGAAACCTCAGGAAAGGTTTCGAGCTGGAGAGGGGCACACAGCGGCTTTACCTGCAATTGCTCAGCCAAGCCCACAGATGTGGCAGCCCCCGTTCCATTACAGCCATGCTAATAGTAATCATTAATCAGTTATTTAAAATCATGAAAAGCTGTGAGCTTTTTTTTTTTTTTTTTTTTTTTTAAGCTGGTGTAAATCAAACTTACAGGCAAAAGAATAAATACAGAGAGACAGCTGTACAGATCACACTGTCACACCAATCACTGCTTAAAAGCACACACTGTAAATAGCAGACAAAATTCACCCCCAGTGGAATGCCATTGACTGCATGGGCTGGAGCTGCAACAGGGATAAATTGGCCTATCAAAAATACATAAAAATTTAGAAACAGAATTCAATGACGTGTGGAAGCGATTTATCACAGCTATGTCACTTAAAATGACGTTATCACTAGCAAACCCATTAAATATTGTGGGTCTCATTAAGGTTCCTACAGGGCCAAACAACAAAGGAGGTGGCAGCGGTGGGATGGGGCAGGAGGGGATTTGTGTGCTGACCCAATGACCCGGGCCACTGCCTGCTCACCTGGTCCTGAGCCTGGGATGGACGCAGCCAAGGAGCTGCAGGGTGACATCCATCACCTGCACCAGCGGGACGTGGCCACGCGTGTTCTGGTGGTGCTGGCAGCAGACACAGCATTGTCACCAGATCCATGCAGCAGCAGTGCCACTGGCTCCTCAGTCCAGTGTCTCACAAGTGGAGGAGTAAGTCCATCAAAACACGGAGCCCAGCTCCCTGTTTGTCCTCCTCCTGCAGGTTTCTGTTGCAGCATCCCAGTTCCACAACTGGAGTGATGCTGTTGTAGCTGGATTCCATCCTCAGCAGATGCAGTTTGCAAAACGAGCCCTGCAGGGAGTGGCAGGGGTAGAAAACAGACACCTTAGTTTTGTGTGTGACTCTCAGGGTGTGACAGTGATCTCAAGCCCTCCAGGGACCTTTCACCAGTGGTGGGAGCTGGCACACAGCAATGCCTCCACAGCTGGGTACGGGGTGTAGCTCCAGCAGGAGCTGTGACCTTCAGCCAGGGCATGATGAGGGTACCACAGGATGTACTTAATGACAATAATCATGTTTTCATGGAGATGGGCTGAGGAGCACTGCCTACATCTGGGAGTGTCCTGAGCAGTTCTGCTCAGGGGCTTGGGCTCAGGGAGCCATGAGGGCTTCAGAGACAGTCCAGCCTTGGTGGGCAGAGCCCAGCCAGGGCTGAGCAGCCAGAGGGGAGCGGCTGGAATGCACGGCCCAGCTGATGGAATAAAACAACAACCAGCTGTTTTCTCTTGGGAAAAAAAAAAAAAAAAAAAGCCACAGCTCACTAAATTGCCTTACCAGGATTTGATTATTGCAGATACGGGGCCAGGCAGCCTCAGTCACAAAACATTTCATTACTCTCGCTATAGCTGTGGGTTGTGTTCTCCCACTCTCTCACAGAGATCCGTGGCAGGAGCGTGGACACACCGACTGCTGCCTGCACACCGCGGCGTTTTGGTCCACTGCCTTTGCAATTTCCCTCTTCTTATTATTTTTTAAAATTGTTAAGGACAGCAGGTACACAGGAGCACAAATAGAAGCACTGTCCCTTTGGAGTTGTCACCGAGAGGTCTGACAGCAGCGTGGGGATGGGTGCCCTGTGTCCTCCCTGCCACAGGTGCAGGGGACAGCTGGGGACCCCAGGCGTGGCTGCTGCTGCAGAAATGGGGCAGATCCAGCCCAGGCAGCAGGTGAGCATTCCCTTGATTTGTTCACTGGCTTTCACCTAGAAGAGAGAGGGCAGGAGGAGCCATGCACGCTTCGTGTAATCGAGGTGTCACGACGCATTAGTCTAGAGACATAAAAGAATGACAATTGCATCTTAAACTGCGATAGTTAATTTATTATTGGAGAATGGAAAGGCAAAGCGTTAAGAAGGGCTTTTTTCCACACACTAGATAGATTGTTAAAAACCAGTTACTTTTTTTTTTTTTTTCCCCATGGTTATAAAAACAGAAAGCTCCCAGAGGAATCAAGAAGAGAATTTTAGGCTTCATGGCAACTTATGCCTCTGAAATTCTTCACCAAATATTTCCAGCAGGAGCTTCTCACAGTTTCAAGCTGTATGACTGCTTTTTGTTCTTCTGCTAATTGATGTTTTTATACAGCACCATACCTAATTCCTGCCTCTTAAATCAATTTTTATTAAAATCCCTTAGAAGTGCAATGAGAAATAGTCATTTGGGCTTTCATCCATTTCTTATTCCAAGATCCCAAAGCATTTTCTTTGCATCTGGTAGGCCTTGTAGGCAAAGAGCTTTTATCCTCTGGTGGCTGAAGGATGCACCAATGTAACAAAACTTGGTGCAACTTAAATAGCGTCACACTTGAGCAGGCAGCAAGCCTGGCCAGGGAGCAGCCTGTCCTCCCTCATCCTGCCCAACAGAGGCTTTTTGCTTTGAAATGTCCACTCAAGAGCTTTATTTGTTCTTACATCCCTACTCTTCCCTCCTGACCACAACTTATCCCTCAAAGAAAGAGAAATACCCCAGAAATGACCAGTTTCTTGGGAGCAGTGGATTGTTTAGGCAAATGGATTGTGCTGCTAATCAAATCAAACCTCTCACCAGCCTGAGTACCTATGCCCTATTCACAGCTGGAAACGTATCAAAATCAGTGTAATCAAGAGGTGTCCTTTAGATTAAAGCAAAAAGTAAATTCTCTCAAAATTTTTCCAGATTTTGATTACTGGGTGTGGGTAACAGGAAACTGAGATAAATCAGTAAAATCTGGGCTGCTACATGAGGTAAAAGCAGAGTAAATGTTACCACACACCACTGGAGGCTTTAGGATAAGAGGAAGCCTTGAATCACATTTCAAAATCAGATGCTGATGTTTGAAGAAGTCAGACAGTAAGATAAAAAGGGCAATGAAATGGAAGTGGAACCTGAGGCTCTGTAGTTTTGATCCTGCCTCCCTTTTTGTCCATCAGTCTGAGGGCTGCAGCTCCCAGACTCATCTGCTGAAATCTGTGGGTGTAATTTGGATGTACTGCTGGAAGCAAATAAGGCAACTTTGTCCATAAAGAAAATTTTCCCCATCTTAGGAAGAAAATAACTTCAGGAAAGGACAATTTGGGGTCTGTATACATTGTGGGTTTATATGACTGCAGTAAAACATCTGCAGAACCCAAAGTAACACGTTTCCTAATTCTCTTGATGTGGTTAGAGTTCAGCACAAAGTGGGATACCAAATGAAATATAGCTATTACAGGCTGATCCTCCTGGCTCAGCTATTCAGTTTTACACGGAGTGATGTTCATGCAGGAGCACACATCCATCCCCAGCTCTGCAGGCACACCCATCCACCTACCCACAGAAGATGTTTTGGATGCTCTGAGGTGACATTTATTGACAGAGCCCCAGAGGTATTGCACCTATTCTTTCTGGCATTACCCGCGTAGTGCAAGATATAAAATTCTTTGGTAGATGTTCTAAGTTTGTATTTAATAGACCTGGAGGCTCTGAGTGCCTTTTCACAGATTGTGTTCCAGCTGTCTGCCGATATTTGAATGTGCAGGTCTTGGTCCCATGCTGTGCAAACAGGCAGCCTCCCACGCATTCTGTGTACCAGGAGTAATTTATGAGTCTATCTATAAAGGAAATAACAGTGTGCTAAGAAGGGGTTATGTAAAGCTCTGAGATTGAGAAGTAGATCAGTTAACTCAGTACAACTTCCCAACATCACCGTTATGTTTCAGCTGATTTACAAATACAGGAGGCCTTCAACCAGTGATTCACATTCCTTCTGAAGCAGATTTGGGGGGGAGGGAGGATGTATAATCACTGTCTCTGCTAAATCTCATGTCACCGAAAGGCTCCTACCTTGAAACCTCATATTCATTAACCGTCTTTTGCAAATACAAACATCTGGATTGAATTGCAAGTCCCAAGGCACCGGGGGATATTCTGGTACCAACCAAATGGATGAAAAAAATAACATATGAGGTGCTGGCCACTTGTTTTCCATCTCATGCCCCAGGGGTTTCTTCCAAATTGCCCTTTATCGCAGACACTGCAGGCAGTGCACTGGAATCCCCTGGGCAGTGCCTGACCTCCCTGTCAGGAGCACTGAGGCTGCAGCAGGGCCAGAGCAGAGGCCAGAGGGAATGACCATCACCACACACAGCGATCTGTCTGCGCACTGAGGGCCGATGGAAGCAAAACCACCCATTTGCAGGACCCTCTTTTTCCTTTCCCCACCCCAAAAATGGAAACAAGCCGGTAGGTATTGGAGACACCTGTCTGCAAGCCATTTCACTCCTGCTTTCCAAAGCCAGCGAGCAGATAAGAGGCTCTGAACAGCAAAACCTTTCCTAGTTCAAGAGCGGGTTGTGTTTAGCAGCCTCACATCCCTTCTCAATTGCAAACAAGACACAAAACGCAAAAGTTGCAAGCCACTCAGCTTAACAAGCTCAGCATTATTTATTTAATGTCCCTCAGAACATGAATATTTAAAGTGAACAGTGACCTCTGAGCAGAAGAAAGTTATCAAAATCCATATGTGCCACCTCTCCACCCAGAGGCCAGGCTGAGTCTGCTGCTCAGCTCAGGTCAAAGGGGAGCAGAGCAGAGCAGAGGCACCATCCTTCATCTCGGCCCGCAGCCGCCCGGCTGTCCCCGGCGTGGCACCGACCTGCACAGCTCTTACTGCCACAGATCTGCCTGCAAACCACTCGTGTGTGTCCCCAGCCTGCAGCTCCTCAGCGGCAGCAGGGCAGGAGCCAGCAGGGCCTGGCACAGCAGAGCCTGGTGCTCAGGGTGTCCCAGCGAGCTGCGGAAGGGGTGGCAGGCTCTGAGATTCTGGCAGGCAGAACGGGCTGCCCAGCCAGGGGTCACAGCCCTTGTGGTGTGCTGGAGGCTGACCTCAACTGTCAGATGAAAGGTTTAATCCCAAGTGAAGGTCTTCACAAACATTTCTCCCCACCTTACCCCGAGCTAGTGCCAACATCAAACATTTTTAACCTCGCAAAATATTCTATCCATTTTTACTCTCCTAAAAAAAGTTTTCTCCTCTCCCAGCTTTCTTGAGACTAACATGCTATGCACATTTTTTTTTTTCCTTTTTGCAAGCATATCTATAAAAATCCTCAGATATCTAGACAAAACCACTGACAATTCTCCCCAAAAACCACCAGCTGGTTTGGTTTGAAGATTTCAAGACAAAACCAACAGCAGGCATGGCATTTTTTCCCACGTTTCTCAGCCAAAAACATTGCTGATCTGGAAAGGTTTCTTGGTGTCTTTAGGAGCATCTCTGAGACCCACGATGGGGCCAGGAGCAGCAGCACCACCTGCATGGGATGTGTCACCACCAGCGTCACACAGGCCAGAGATGTCAGGCAAATGGAGCCACGTGGAGCAGGCTCATCTGGAAATCAGAGATAATCATATTTTCCTACGTGGCAGGCCCATTAGGGGATATCTTCATTAGTGCTGGGGAGGCAATCAGAATGTCACCATGATGAGAGCCATAAAAAGCTGTCCCTGAATCGTGTCAGTCACAGCCAGCCCAAGCCCAGTCCTTCCCTGTCTCCTCCTGTCACACAAGTGAGACAGCCCAAATTTAAAAGCCAAGGAACTGTCTGCCATTTTCTCTGGTGGTTTAACCACTGGGACTTGAGCTTTGCCAACTGTTAGCACCTAATGTTGCAACCAGCACATTTCAGCTTCAGCTTCAGCTTGTGAGATTTCTGGCATTTCACTTACAAAGA